>NW_025421294.1:45581530-46183177 GCF_011764305.1 Mustela putorius furo | reverse complement strand
TGTGTGTTTATGTGCATGTGTTTTATAAATCAGAGGCTATAAAATATCAGTCCATAGGCCTTTCCTAGTCTATGGAAAGGTTTTACTTGAATATAAATTTGAGCCATATGAAAACATAGTTGATCCTTAAACAACACAGTTTAGACTGCTCAAGTCCACTTATATGCAGATTTTTTTTTACTTTTAAGTGTATTTTCTCTTCCTTCTGATTTTCTTAATGACATTTTCCTTTTTCTAAGTTACTTTATTGTAAGAATACAGTTTATAATTGTCTTTATAAATTTAATTTATACTGTTTATCTTTTTTTTTAATATTTTATTTATTTATTTGACAGACAGAGATCACAAGTAGGCAGAGAGGCAGGCAGAGAGAGAGAGGAGGAAACAGGCTCTCCGCTGAGCAGAGAGCTGTTGTGGGGCTCCATCCCAGGACCCTGAGACCATGACCTGAGCTGAAGGCAGAGACTTCAACCCACTGAGCCACCCAGGCGCTCTATACTGTTTATCTTATTGGTAAGGCTTCCAGTCAACAGTATGCCATCAGTAGTTAAGTTTGGGAACAAACTTTTATGTGGCTTTTTCACTGCATCAGAGGCCATAACCCCTAAACCCACATGTTCAAGGGTCAACTGTGCATTCTCTGGATGTGAGCACTCTCCTGTATAAAGTGCAATTTTTGACAAAGTGATCTCTAAGTTCTGATTTGAAACAGTATGAGATGCTGAATGTTGAAAATTGCTATCTGCCATTTTTTTTTTAATTTTTTTATTTTTATAAACATATATTTTTATCCCCAGGGGTACAGGTCTGTGAATCACCAGGTTTACACACTTCACAGCACTCACCAAATCACATACCCTCCCCAATGTCCATAATCCCACCCCCTTCTCCCAAACCCCCTCCCCCCGGCAACCCTCAGTTTGTTTTGTGAGATTAAGAGTCACTTATGGTTTGTCTCCCTCCCAATCCCATCTTGTTTCATTTTAAAATAAAAGGAGTGCTCCAATTTCTACTAAATGATACCTTCCCTTGGTAGGACTAGAGTCAGTAGGAGTGGATAGCAATGTCGTTTGCAACTCTTTAAGGCAGTACTTTTCAAACTTCAGAGTGTATAAGAATCACCTGAGAACCCAGAAATGCAGATTCTTGGGCTATACCCCCAGAGACTCAGACTAAATGAGGTCTAGAATATAAAGCTGAGTACTGTATTTGCATCTAACAAGCTTCCATATCATGCTGATGTTATTGGGCCATAGATACATTTTGAAGAGCACTCATGGACCTGAAGAAGAATCTCAATCATTCAAAAGGCATTAAACTCATACGACATACAAAAAATTAGCACAAAATGTAATCAAAGACCTACATATGAGAGCTATTAAAAAAAAAAGCCATACATTCTTAGAAGCTATAAAAAAACCATAAAACCTTAGAAGCAAACATATAAATAAATCTTCAAGACCCCAAATTACATACCATCAACAACAAAACAAACAGTTAAATAGACATCATCAAAATTAAAAGTTGTGCTTCAAAGGACACTAATAAGCAGGTGAAAAGAGAATTCATGGAACAGAAGAACATTTTTACAAATCATATATATGAAAAAGGACTTTCACCTAGAATATATAAAGAACTCTTACAATTCAACAGCACACAAAAATTTGCTCATGAATGTTTGTAGCAGCGTTATTCATAATAGTCAAACAGTGGAAACAACGCAATATCCACCAAATGATGAATGGATAAATTATATATGTTATATCCACACAATGTAACACTATTTGAAAATAAAAAGGAAATGAAGCACTGATATATGTTATAAGAACTTGGAAAACATTATTAGACTTTGAAAATATTAGAGAATTCAGGTACAAAGAGGCACATATTATATGATTTCATTTATACAAAAATGTCCCAAATTAACAAAGCTATAGAGACAAAAAGTAGATTAGTAGTTATTCAGGGCTGGGGGAGGGGGAGTAGGAAGCTTCTGGGGATGTCTGCGAAGGAATATGGAGGATTTTTTGGTAATAATGAAAATGTTCTACAGCTGATTGTGGTGATGGATGTACAACTCTGAGAATATACTAAAAACATTGAATTATACATGTTAAATGGGTAAATTATATGTAATGCAAATTATATCTGAATAAAGCTATTTTTAAAAGCGTTAAATGTTGATTGAGCAGGTACTACATTTTGAGCACTGTCTTCTCCCTCTTTTTAACTTTGAAAATATCAAATTAAATAGCAATTCCTTTGGAACATTTTTCTAACTTTCCCTTTTCTCAATGACTTGATTTGATGCTTTAGCTAAATGCTTTCAACACACCTCTACTTCCCTTTCAGAGTCTGTGTGACACTTTGATGTGATAGAATATTTAATATCCTGTCATCCCTTTTAGATTCTAAATTCCAGTGACCATGAATATTTTGTCTGCTATGTTATCCCCATAACTTAACACAGGGTTTGGTAGAGTTGGTGCTTAATAAATTATTCTCAAATTAATGAACAAAAGGCTCATGGTCTTATAGGATGATAAATCTCCTTGTTTATGGTCTTGTAACACTTTGGCAGCAAGAGGTAAAGAGAATGTCAAGCACTTCCTCTGCAATTCGCAGGCATAGAGCAGTGGTTATTGCAGGTCCAAAGCAACTTTTGTTACAGTTGATGAGGACACCAATGGAATAGCTTAAAAAGAGTATCAGATTGCAGAAGAATTAGACTAACATCCTTACCTTTCTTTGCTGTTGTCCTTTAAGCTGTGCAGCTCTTGGCAGGTTGCCTCACCCAGGTAAACTTCAGTTTCCTCATCAGTAAGGCACTGATAATGATATTCGCTTCTACTTTTCTGTTTGGGTGGTTTTGAAGAACAAAGAAGAGAACCCAGGCATTAACTTCTTGCAGAGATGCAAAACTATATAAATATAATTCACTAATGGTATAGCATATTCATAAAGAATTAAAAACATGACAGTTCATGAAAGACATTTGTTTAGATCAGAACCAAACGGCAGACATTCTTGCTTGCCTACACAATAGCCATTTCTCCTTGCTAACAGAATTCCAATTTTGTTTGAGCAGCAATGTGCCCTCTCCTAGGAAAAGAATTACTATTGATCTAAGCAAATCATTAAAATTATATTTCCCTTCCCTACAATTGGTGCTGGGAAAGACATTAATTCACTTCTAGCCAATGAAAAATAAAGTGAATTTAATATGTGCTTCAGGGAAAGATTTTGCTTCTTGAAAAGAGGCACACAAGGAAAAAAACCCTTTATATCCACCCTTCTTTCTTCCTTTGTGAGATTCTGCTCTATAAGGACCTCAGGCAGAGTGCTGCTGCTGCCAACTTCCAATCATGAAGGAAGGACCAAGGGAAGCATGGAGATGCTCCAGCAACCACGGTCACTGATCCATGGACCTTGGAACCACTGGCCACCATAGTTTTTGCCATGTGAAGTGAATCACTGCCTTCAATGAGGAAGCTGTGGGGTGCCTGGGTGACTCAATTGATTACACTTCTGCCTTTGGCTGAGGTCATGATCCTGGGATCCTGCGATCTAGCCCTGCTTCAGGGTCCCTGCTGTGTGGGGACTCTGCTTCTCCCTCTCTCTCTGTCCCTCCCCCTTCTCTTGTGTGAGCTATCTCTCTCTCTCTCTCAAATAAATAGAATTTTTTAAAAATATGGTAAGCATTACCACTGGGGCTTTCAAAAAATTGTTTTTGGAAGTGTTGTAAGGGATACTGAGCTCTTTGGGAAAATGCAGTGGCATAGTGACACAGGGAAGACTAGGGTCTATCGTTAGGCCTTCCTCTGCTATATGGAGCGGTGGCAGTCCAATGTCTCCTTGCATTTTGCCACATTAGAGCTGTAACAATAGGCAATTAAATCTTTTGAAATTGGAAAACTTGCTCTCGAAATTAGGCAGATTAATTGAAATGATAAAAGGTATTTTTAAATGTTCATGTCTAAGTACTTGTCACACTAATTTGATAAAAGAAAAGATGACAAAATACAGGAAAAAAGAGGATGAGTTTTTCAAGCCTGAAAAATTTGCTGATTTCTAATGTAGATTCTTATAGGTTCTTGATAGTTTTAAACAAGGTACAAAGTATAGGTGAAGATTAATTATGCAATTTTCTGTGTGGCTTCTGTAGCCTTGCTGTCCCAACCAACACCTGTCTCTGTTATTAGGGTAACAACATTAAAGCAGCTATCAGACTCAGGAATGCATAAGGAGGCACAGGGACACACGTTTACACACACACACACACACACACACACACACATTTACTTATGACAACTCTTCCTTTATCTCACTGAAGAAAATTAGAGTGATTTCTAATTGATTGGATTTCTTTGGGGTAAGAGGGGTACTTTTATTGAAAATACATGGGGCATCTGGTTAGCTGAGTGGGTTAAGCATCTGTCTTCAGCTCAGGTCCTGGGACCCAGCCCCACACTGGGCTTTCTGTTAAATGGGCAGCCTGTGTCTCCCTCTACCACTTGTTCTCTCTCAAATGTGGGCTCTCTCTCTCAAATAAATAAATAAAATCTTTAAAAAAAAAAGAAAAGAAAAGAAAATAGGTAAGTGCTATTAGTTAAATAAACCAGCTAGTGGAAACTCAGACAATAGATCTGAATGCTTTTAAACACTGTATCTGGAAAAAATAACTATTGACACAGATTTTTCAATGAATTTATTCCTCTTCCCTTCGGAGATAAAGCAAAGGCAGTCTCAGCCTTGGTAAGCATAGATAAAATTAAATCATTTTTAAGATACAGTAGTAGGTCATTTGTCTAAAAATGTTCACTCTAATTTCACTGATAAGAAGGCTCTTTCTCTTATTCATATTTGAGTTCTCAATACTAGGTAAATTCATGGCACAGAATAGTGGCTCAATAAATTTTTGTGGCATAAATGTTTGAATGAATGAAGTCAAACTAATTCCCCAAATTTTACCACTTCATTTCTCTCTAGATCAGGAACATTGCATTTTTATAAAGAATCTTTCAAACTATATGTATTATGAATATTTTGAATCATGAGGGCAGATTTAACTGCGTAATTTAGATCATCATAAACTAGAGTGAAGAACTTTTTATTTTTTATTTATAAGTGTTACACATTTATAAGCCTAGAGTAGGTAATGTGTGATCTCCCACAGGATTCCAGGATATTGAAAATAACTCACAAACCCTGTAATACCTGAGCAGTCCACTGCATGTGCAAAGAATCCTAGGCAGAGGGTCATTGGTATGGTAATGGCCTGTCCTGGAGATTATACTTTGACCAATAAAAATGGTTCTCTTGCATTTGGTAAGGCCATCCTCTTTATTCAAGCCCACAGCTTCAAGTAAGACTCCTAGGAAATAATAAAAGGGTAATTCAACCATCTAGACACCAGAATGGCTTATGCAGTCCTTGAATAGAAGATGCCATAGCCAAATTACCACCAATCCCGTGTCATTTCAGCATATATAGTCTGTCCTGTATCATTTCATCATTATCATTATTATTTTTAACAATAGACACCCTTTATTTTTTACCTATTATGCACTAGGTGCTATGTTAGGTGCTTCATAAATGTATGTCAGGGTCACATCTCAAATATATCCTGAGGACAGCATTCCCCTTCCTTCAACCTATTCCAAAATAGAAACAAGGACTCAAAGAAAGCACTAGCCTAATGACACATCCTTGACTAAAAAGTGACTGTGTCTCCCCTTAAATACCAGACAAATCATTTATCCCTCTGTTTCCCTTTTATTTCCTTTCTAGATCATGGACTCTGTGCTTTTATAAAAGCAGGTCTTATGGAAGAGCTAGGAAAAGACAGAGTGGGGAGAAAAGTGAAGGACTCTGAATAGCCAAAGACAAAACAAGTTTCCATTTCAGAAGATTTCGGAGTAGAGTGGAAAACACAATTCTCCCAATTTCCTAGAGAACGGAAGACCAATTCTCTAGGCATTCCACTATCCCAACAATCCCAGTCACTTATAAGTCCCTGAAATAAGAGTGTCCAATTCAGGGAAATGTTAGGTAGTTCTGCCCACTTTCTCTGAATTAAGAGATGTTGGTCCATATGATATTTAGAAGGGTTTCATTAAAAACTATTACCATGTCTACGTATCCCATGATCCTATGAATTTACCTGGATTACATACTTCTATAGGACTAGAATGGTATTTAAGGGTACAGTAATTATCTTATTAACCAACATACTCAATAAACTAAGGTGTCCTGTTCATCAAAAACACACTTAATAAATGCAACTTCATTTAGGTAAGAAAAAGCACAGGCATCTGAAGCTCCAATAAACTTCAGATGGCAATAAGATTGACAAATGTTTACAACCCATTTTTGTCCTCTCCCATCAAAATAAACATCAAACTCAAGCTGTCATCATTCTGTTCCTAAATCATATAAAATGTTAACAAGCTAACAACTTTAAGAACTAAACAAAGCACAGAGCGTCTGTTATTAGGGATGCTCCCAGACACTTAAGCCTTTCTTACTAGTTAACCAAAGGAATTAAAATCTGACTTTTATCATTTTTATCCCCCTCTCTAAGACATTAAGTACTACTTAATAAAGTTTTTCAGGTTTGTCTACTGCATAATTTGTGACATCATTAATCACGAAGGGATTGATTATTTTTGCCACCTAATTAGTGAAACAAACTTCCACTTAGCACCTTGTGCTGAAAACGTGTCAGCACTTCATTATACAGATATTGGAAACTGCAGTCTGGTTGCTATAGTGACAAGATCCCATGGGGATTTCTGTGTTTAGCTGACACCTCTAGATCAGACAGAATATGATTAAAAGGAAAGAATCTAACTTAAAGCACTTTTGTGCTGAAAACACTGCAAAATCATATTATTTAAACTGCCAATTTCAAATAAAATGATTGCATAAGTCTCCATAGAAATAAACTTTTTTTGTATTTCATTATCTTTGGACTTTCATTTTTTTTTTACTTTGAAGATAAAAATCATTATTGTAGAAACACTCAGACCATTACCCCAATTGTTTCAATATTTTATTGGTTATAGTAAAGTATAAATCATGTTAGAAATCAGAGTGAAGCCAAAGCAAAAAAGACAAAAGATGTATGACCTTAAAACAATAAATAAAACAGAAACATAGATTGCTTTATGTTAATATGATTCTGTGGCAGAAATTGGCAGGGAAGCTTGTTAAAAAGGCAATTCATTAAAAGTTATAGTTATTTGGTTAGATGCCAGATTTTCTCCTGTTCATCCTTTATGGTATCCCTCTGGATTTATTCACAAACTTTATTTTTACAATTTGACATATATATAATGAAGCTCTGGGGTCAATATTAAAATATAGAAAATATTCCAGTCAATCAATAATTATGGAGCCCTCACCTATTCCAAAATAAATGCAACCTTTTCTTATTTTGATACTTTATTTTATTTTTCTAAAAGATTTTATTTATTTATTTGACAGACAGAGATCACAAGTAGGCAGAGAGGCAGGCAGAGAGAGAGAGAGGAGGAAGCAGGCTCCCTGCTGAGCGAGAGCCCAATGCAGGGCTCAATCCCAGGACCCTGGAATCATGACCGGAGCCGAAGGCAGAGGTTTTAACCCACTGAGCCACACAGGCGCCCCTCTTATTTTGATACTTTAATCCTCCTTTCAAAAATTTCATCAATCTCAAAATACGCAATGACTTACTTGAACACACAATTCAGCACCCAAAGAAGATATAATCCTGGGGCACCTGGGGCTCTGATGGTTGGATGTCCAACTCTTGGTTTCATGATATTGGGATTGTAGAATTGGGTCTCCAGATAGACTCCATGCTCAGCATGGAGTTCTTTTGAGATTCTCTGCCTCTCCCTCTGCCCCTCCTGGCTTTTGCTCTCTCTCTCTTTCTCTCAATTAAAATCTTAGAAGGAGGAGGAGGAGAAGATGACAACAACATAACCCTGCATAGCCTTGGGAAGTTAGAGTCTGGCTTTTGTCAAGACTAGGGTGCCATTACTGAGAGAACAATCAAGACCCAAGAGATGGAGAGAATCCTAGAATGCATATAGCATGTGCATAACAAGTGTCCTTCAAAGCACATAATGCCAGCAAAGTGTGGCAAAGAGAGAAATCACTTGGCAGTTAGAGCCCCAAACACTCGGTCCAGGATGGCTCTTAGTAGCACAAATGATCTGAGATTTAACTGCAGCAAAGATCTCAACCTTGGAAAAAGTAAGATATTGGGCAGGAAACCAAGGCATTGACAAAGCTACAACCTGGTTTAGGAAACTGTTTTAGAAAGTACCTGATTTCCATTGATGCAGAATCAACAGGAACCAACAAGTCATATTGATGTCCCAGGTGACACAAAAGAGTTAGCTCTGCCACTGAACATGCAGATTTAAAAATAGAAGAGATAACTCCTCAAAAAATCTGGCCATAAAATATAGTAGACTGTACTCATGAATATTGACTCAAGAAAGCCCTTAAAGAAATACAAAAGTGTGTTCATAAAAAATCATCATACAGAAATCATTTTGCCAGTCTGAATAATGATTTAGCAGAATTATAAAGATAGGGAGACCCTTTCCATGTGACTTTAAGAGTAAATAGCAAAGCTGTTACCATAAATTATCATTCTGGCCTCAACTTCTCTGGAAGTACAAAAAGGTAAATAATCTTCTACAATAAAAAGATAAAAGCAGCCTCTGGCACTCCAGATTCCATTTACTCAAAGCAAAATAACATGTATTATATTTTATACATTTCTCAAGAATTCTTAATTAAGTCAGTAGTAGCCTCATAAATTTGGTATAATATGCTTGAGTATCAATGGCTTTGCTTTTAGCTATATTTATGCTAGGCAGAATCTCTCCCAAGTACTATCTGGATCTCTCAACTTCACGACTGGAGCAGTGGCACATGGGTTTAGAGCTGTGGAGTAGATTTAAGTTTTTTTGCATGAAACATGAATAAGTATCTGAGCTTTAAATTTTATCATTAGATGTGTATTAACTCAATTCCTACTTATCACTAAGGAAGGTAGATGGCTATGTTAAGACTTACAGAAGCATGTATTAAACATCAGGCTACAGACAAATATAAAGGTGCAAGCTGGTTTGATGTTTCATCAAATCTTTTATGTTGAGGTCATTTTAGAATCACATACAGTGTTAAGAATTAATATAGGAAGATCCTGTGTACCTTTAGCCAGTTTCACACAATGGTAACATCTTTATAAAACTGTAATACAATATCCCAACTATGGTATTGCCATTGATACCATTAAGTTATAGAACATTCCCATTACAAGGATCTCTCATGTTGCCTTTTTAGAAAGATATTCCATTCACAACCCTGCTCCCTCATTAGTTTCTGAAAGCCACTAATCTGTTCTCTGTGTCCATAATTTTTCAAAAATGGTATATAAAAAGAATCATGTTGCATGTAATATTTTGGAATTGACTTATTTTATTCAATATAATTCTCTGGAGGCTTATCTACTTTTCTGCATGCATCAGTAGTTTATTGCCTTTTCCATGGTAAGAATGTACCACAGTTGTCTAACCATTTATTCATTAAAGACATCTGGATTATTTCCAGTTTTTAGCTGCATCTCCAAAAGTGATGTATAAGACATCCATTACTTGACATTCTTGCCAGCACTTGGTGTCATTACTATATTTTCTTTTAGCCATACTGGTAAGTTAATAGTGAGAGCTCATTGTGGTTTTAATTTTCCTAAAATCACATGATATCGATTATCTTTCCATTATCTTATTTCCATCTTCTTATATTCTTCATGTCTTTTGCGAACTTTGTAACTGGACAAAATTGTTTTGTTTTGTTTTTACTGTTGAGCTTTGAGTGAACTTTTTATACTCCAGATTCTAGTCCTGTGCCTTATATGCAGTTTGCAAATATTTCCTCCAAAATTTTTGTCGTCTTTTCATCTTCTTAGCAGTCTTTCACAGCAAATTTTTTAATTTTGATGACGTTCGATTCATCAGTTTTTTTATCTTAGGTGTCATACTTTCAATGTCAAGTCTAAGACCTCTGCCTAGCTCTAGATCCTGAAGATTTTCTCCTATGTCTTACTTCTAAAAGTTTTATATTTTTATATTTTACATGTAAATCCATGATCAGTGTTAACTGGATGTTTGTACATTGTGTGAGACAAGTTGAAGCTCATTCTTTATCTATGCTATTCATTCACTCCAGCACCATTTGCCTGAAAGTGATCTATTCTCCCTTGAATTAATTTACTACTTTGTCAACAATTGGTAGCACATATTTGTGTGGGACTATGTCGGTCTCTATTCTGTTCCATTGGTCTCTGTGCTTACCTCTGCCAACACCAAATAGTTTGGAATACTATCGATATATAAAAAGTCCTGAAATCAAGTAGACTGAGTCCTCTCATTTTATTCCTCTTTTTCAAAATTGTTTTAGCTATTCTACCCCTTTTGTCCTTCTACTAAATCTTAGAATAATTTTGTCTATATAAGAAATCTGGCTGGGTTGGGGTGCCTGGGTGGCTCAGTGGGTTAAAGCCTCTGCCTTCGGCTCAGATCATGATCCCAGGGTCCTGGAATCGAGCCCCATATCAGGCTCTCTGCTCAGCAGGGGGCCTGCTTCCTCCTCTCTCTCTCTCTCTGCCTGCCGACTTGTGATCTCTGTCAAATAAATAAATAAAATCTTTAAAAAAAAAAAAGAAATCTGGCTGGGATTTGATAGAAATTGTGTTAAGTCTGTATATCCATTTAAGGAGAATTAAAAGAAAATGTTATTCAGGAAATCGTATCAAATTCAATCATCATCTCAAGAATACAGAAGTGGTTTCTACACCAATGTGCCACAATCTAATATGCTGTAAGTCATTATATCCATGCCGAGAGGCTCCACAGAACTCAGCTAGGTATGAGGGAGAAGGCTAGGAAATCGTGTTTCTCCTGGTTACTGCCTAAAAATCTTCATAAGTAGCAGTCCCATTTAAAACTATATTATATATTGGTATGTGTATGTATTAATCATTGCTGTGTATGAAATTATCCCTAAACTTAATTACTTAAAAAAATATATGTATTTCCTCCTAAACTTTGAAGAGTCAGTAATGTGGGACACACATAGCTATGTGTCAATGGTTCAACGTCATTTATAAGATTGCAATTAAGTTGTGAGCCAATGTTGCAGTCGTCAGCTTCCATGATGACTCATTTACATGATGTTAGCTGGAGCCTCAGTTCCTCACTATGTGGGACTCTCCATAATGCTATTTGAAGATCTTCATGACAAGGCAATCAGCTTCTCCCAGAGCAAGTCATTCAAGGGAGAGAGAAACGAGGAAGCACCAAAACCATTTTTTACCTGGTCACTCAATATTACTGTTGCCATATTCTATTTTCTAGAAGACAGTCAATAAGGCTAGCCTACCCTCAGAGCAAGAAAAATTAGACTCCACTTTTTGGAGGAACAAACCCTCTAGAGAAATACACATAAGATGCCATTTTTGGGGATGCCTGAGTGGCTCAGTGGGCTAAGCCTGTGTCTTCAGATCAGGTCATGATCTCAGGGTCCTATGACCAAGCCTCACATTGGGCTCTCTGCTCAGCAGGAATCCTGCTTCCCTTTCTCTCTTAGCCTGCCTCTCTGCCTACTTGTTATCTCTCTCTCTCTCTCTCTCTCTCTGTGTCAAATAAATAAATATAACCTTTTTTTTTAAAAAAGATGCCGTTTTTTAAAAGAAGTGTTTCACTAGTTAAAAAAAGTTAGAAAATATTTTTCTAAGTTAACTTCATGAATGTACATGGCAATTCAATATATCACCATTTAGGCTTCATAAAGCTTATTCTTCATAATCTTTAAGCAGGGGAACAAAGGAAATTTTTTAAAAATTTATCAACACAATAAGAATCTAATATTTGACTATAAATTACATAAATGTTAAATGACATTTAAATGCTGTAAGAATTTCTTTATCTCCTGTCAAGATCTCATTAGTGTTTTATATCTTTCAATTGAAATATACAGGACACCTTAAAGAAGTATGAACTATGAATGAAATGTAACCAGCCTTTAGGTAATCATAGTGTGCAGACAAGAGCTAATTGTTAACGCTAACATCTTTGATGAGATGAGTGATAAATACTAGTTGCCAGTTGCTTTTTTTTTTTTTCCTGACAAGTACTAAGTTTAGATATACACCCTATGGTTTATTTGAGCACTAATGGAATTATAAATCGACATCAGAGTGAACACAACTGTAAAGATCAAATGGAAAACTAGTTTACCAATCCCAATAAGAATAAGCTTCTAGATTTCTTTCACTACAATTTTCATTACAGTTAACTACTACAAAAAAAAGGAAAGAAAAAGTGGTAGGCTTTGCAAGACAGTTTTACATACAACCTGATGCACATGTACTTACACACACATGCATCTCTACACTCCATGTCCACATGTAGGCACAGAGATATATATGCACACTCAATTGTCTAATCTTCATTTTTCTCATGTGTACAATAGCAATAAAAATAGTAAATGATACATAAGACTGAAGAGAAAATGAAATGATATATGTAAAGCACTTAGCACAATGTTTAGCCGATGGTTAGTGTTCAATATATGTTAGCTATTTTTGTTACTGAAATGGAATTATCACTAATATGGCCTTCCTGTGATTGCAAATAGGAAAAGAGAACGTAAGTAGCATTAAGTTTCATTCTAGTATATATCATATTAATAAATATCTCAAACATAACTATTCTATTTCCCCCCTATTATATTACTATTTTTAAGACTCAAAGTCACCCAGCTAATAAATAGACAAATTGGGATTTAAATCCAAAGTTTCCTGATCTTTCCACTACACTACATAGATTGAATAGATGGTCTTCTAGTACATATTTTTTTTAACTTTTTTTTTAAAAGATTTTATTTATTTATTTGACAGACAGAGATCACAAGTAGGCAGAGAGGCAGGCAGAGAGAGAGAGAGAGGAGGAAGCAGGCTCCCCACTGAGCAGAGAGCCCGATGTGGGACTCGATCCCGGGACCCTGAGATCATGACCCGAGCCGAAGGCAGCAGCTTAACCCACTGAGCCACCCAGGCGCCCCTTCTAGTACATATTTTTAAGTGCATCTTTTTGTAACCATCCAATGATGTACAAGTTTTTCATACAACCCTCATTATATAGACATAATATATTTGGATTAGAAAATCCTCAGGGATAAGATCCAAACTCTTCCTGCTTTCACTCTCCTCTTCCCTATCCCTTCCCCAACATAATCTCTCAGGACAATGCAATTCTATGTACAGATAGTCAATAAATTCATGCTTTATAAGACAATAAGTTACTTCCAGCACCTACTTATTTGTAATAGCTGGTTTTGACTACAAACATTTATCTTTGACAGGAAATTGATCCAGATATTCAGTAGCCAAGTAGAGTTTATTATGTGATAGTCAAGTGCACATATGATCTATAGGTGCCTGAGTATTCTGAAGTTAGTTTTCTCTTCAGTGAGTGCAGGCTTTGCTATAAAAATTTATTCATGTTGGTATTTCAAATAAATGGAAAGAAGAAAGCCTTTCTCTTAAACTCTATTCAAAAACAGCAACCTGACTACAAACGAAAAATACCTAGTGAAGATTATAGGTCACTGGTTCTCAGAAATGAAGAATGAAGTATATGAATGGAAAACACATTTTAGCTCCTATATGGATAATAACTTCTGAGGAACTGAAGGATAGGAGATTCTTACGAAACAACAAATTATAATTGTCTCTGATGTCCTTGATCATAAAGTGTAATCCAACAGATCATTTCCCAAACTAAGTAGGTACTTCAAGATAGAATTGGGTCCTCTGGCTGTACTGAGTTCCCAAGAAGAGACTAAGTAGAGATGAGAGCTGGATAATTGTCTGGAGAGACTTCTGAAGTGGGGATCCTATTAAATATGGTGAATTTTAAAGAAGTTCTGATGCTTTGTTCCACACAAGTAATGTGCTTTAGAAATTTGTTTGGACTCTTTGGACCAGAGGACCTGAAAGGAATCAAAGAGTGTAATGGAAATCTCTTTTATTCCACAAGATGTCTAGACATTAGACATTATTGCCTTAGCAATAATGAAGTCCATAAGCAGGAAAACCTATCTCAGGGATCTACACTCCAAAAAGAGTCTTAGAAGTTGCTGTCTGGTTCACTACTCAATCAAGACCCTCCAGACAAAGAAGGTTTATGTACTTAATATACTTAATGGATTCCAGAAGTTCAACCTAAGTACCAGGGAGCAAACAAAGGAAAAAAAGCAAGCCAGTAGATACAGGGAAAAACAAACAGAAGGCATAGAATGAGGGACTCTTAGTGAAACAGAACTACTGGGGAAAAAAGACAGTGATTTTGCACAACACAGAAAAATAATGAAAGCAATTAACAACATTCAAAATCAGCATATTAAAAAGTTTGTGTCTGAATAAAGTGATATATAACTATAAAATTCAAAAATTAAGACAAAGTGAAGAGACCTTGTTGCAATCCAAATTAGTGGCCTGAAAGATTAAGAGGAGATATAATGCAAAAATCATAAGATGGGAAATATTAAGAAAACATTACACACTTGGAAGATGGGTTTAGAGTACTACCTAAAAATAATAGGTGGTCCAGGAGGAAAAAGAAAAAAAAAAAAAAGAAGAAGAAGAATACCTAGAAGAAAGATCATAAATAAATTGAAAGAAATTTTTCCAAGGAAAATTTTCAAAAAAAAGTCTGTAACTAAAAATACAAATGTTAGGACAGAGATCTCAATATTAGAGGGAAAATTGAGAGTAGGGTAATTAACTTTGCATTATATATAGTTTAATTTAAATGGATAATGATATAGTGGCTCAGGGCTGAGAGTATGTAATTTAGGATTAGCATAGAAAAAGATTCTTAGCAGAGAAAAGACATATTGCTGGGGGAAACATAATATTAATCTGGAACTAAAAATACTAAGATATATCTAAAAAAGTAAAGCATTAAAATAAGGTAGGATGCAGAGGTAGACTATTCTCAATATCTCTTCTTGGAAAATGGGGACACAATAGAAAAAAAGTTTATTATAAGGAGGAACTACTTACAAATTACTTTCATATAATAGTTAAGTGTTTTCTACTATTAAAGTTCAGTAGACAACAGAGCAACAAAATGAACAATAAAACTTCAAAATATCAGGAAAGAGAGAGGTAAATAAAATTTATCTAAATACCAAAAATAAAAAAAGAAATAATTAGCAACTTGGTCTATCCAGCAAAAATGAAATAGAAAGAGTAAATAATAACATAAAATAGACATTAGATATACATGAACCAGAAAAAATAAAATCTGTTATACCCATTGTTATGCTTAATGTAAATATTTAAAAGCATTTAAAACTTGAAATGGAAACAACATTACAAAAGGAGAAATTGAAACATGATTGATCCTTCCTGTGTGCTGGCAAAGGGTCATCATCAGTTCCTACGGGAAGAAGAATCAGAAATAAATGAAGCCTACTTTGATCCTTTATATTTAGAAGACCTCAGGAATTCTTCTGCAAAAGACATTGGATAAAAAGGAGGAAGGGAGGGTATAAGAAAGGAAGGGAAAAAAAAGTCCTATCTCTCTGTTGCAGTCCGCTATTTATGTTCAATTGCTAAACATAGAAAAGTTGCCATTTGTTATTTTGAATGGCTACCATGCTCTTTGATTTAGAGCATGTCCTTTGCAACTAGGAAAATGGTCCTGTCTCTTAGTGGAAAGATATACTGAGGGAGTGCTTAATCAAAAGATAAAGAATAGGAAAGCCTTTTCTCTAGATCTTGCTGTTTCCCGATAGATTATCTCAACTGCCTCTATTGCTCTGATTCTCTGACAAGAGAGTCAACAGTGTTCCTATGCAAATAGTCAATCCCAGATTTTCCTTTCTACCTCCAGTCAACCTATATCTGAAGGATTAATTTGTTAGGGCAGTCATACCAAAGTACTACCATCTAGGTGGTTTAAATAACAGAGATGTATTTTTCTCACAATTCCGGTAGCTAAAATTCCAAGACCAAGGTGTTTACAGGATTAGTTTCTTGTGAGGCCTCTCTTCTTTGCTGGTAAGTGTGTCTTCTCATGGTCTTGTCTGTCTGTCTGTCTGTCTCCTAAACTCTTTTTACAAGGGAACCAATTATATTGAATTAGCACTCACCCTACTGACCTCCTTTTAATGTAATAACCTTTTTAAAGACATGGTCTCCAAAAACAGTCATATTCTGAGGTACCACAGGTTAGAATTTTAACCTATGAATTTAGAGAGGGACACAATTCACCCCACAACACCTGTCTTCTTCATAATTCTTGATAAGGATGGGAGGGACAACATTTCGTTGACTGAAATCATTGAGCAGCTGTATTTTGGTGTTCATATTCCACTTCTGCACCATGTATGAGACTGCTTACAATCCGCCAGGGTCAAAAAATAATAGAATAATATATTATCTCACCAGCAGAGAATGCACCTCTAATTATTGTTTGTTGGCACTAATTCAGAGGTTTCCTCACAGACCCTTGGTGAATATGAACTGGTGAAAGATTTAAAGGAATGTTTGGTAAAAGGAAAAATTTCTGGGGCTGCTTGGATGGCTCAGTTGGTTAAGCATCAGCCTTCAGCTCAGGTCATGACCCCAGGAGGTTCAGGTCATGCCCCCAGATTCCTGAGATCAAGCCCTGCTTCATGCTCCCTACTCAGCTGGGAGTCTGCTTTTCCCTCTCCCTCTGCCCGTCCCCCACATATTCTCTCTTTGTCTCTCTCTCTCTCTCCCTCACTTTCTGTCTCTCCTATAAATATATAGTATCTTTGAAAAAAAAAAAAGGAAAAACTTTGTCTTTACTTTATTCTCACACTTTCCTTATGACATCAAGTGTGTGGAGGTTTTCCCATACTGACCAATGGTCTGACAGCAGTTAGGGGTCCTACAATTCAGTTTAATTCTGACACTAACTGAATGAAGTTAGTACAGATGCCACAGGTTTAGGGCTCAGTCCCACAAAATTCCCCCCAACTTCAGATGCCAATCTTAGTGTCAGGCTATCACTTATACTCCTGAATGACCAGTTGTAAATTGGGAGTTCCCATGACCCCTTCCTCAGGTTTGATACTTTCCTAGAATGGCTCACAGAACAAAGATACCAGTGTACTTATTATTACTGACTTATGACAAAGGGTATATTAGAGGATCCAAATGAACAGTCAGGTGAAGAGATACATGGGGTGAAATCCAGAAGGGTCACAGGCACAGGAGTTTCTTTCCTCATGGAGTTTGGAATTTACCACCCTCCCACCACATGCGTGTGTTCTTGTTCACTAACCTGGAAGCTCCCCAAGCCCTTTGGCTAGGGATTTTAATAGAGTTTCACTATGCAGGCATGTTTGACTACATCATTAGCCATTGGTGATTAACAGCCTCTAGCTCCTCTCCCCTCCACAGAGGTCAGGGATGCGGCTGAAAGTTCCAACCCTTTAATCACATAGTTGGTTGCCCACACTCCTTTTAGCTCTATCAGTCCAGAGCTAGTTCAGGAAATGAGGGCAAAAACCAAATCTCTGTGCCAAGAACCAAGACAAAGACCAAAGATGTATTTCGTATTGTATCTCAATATCATACGTGGAGAAACCTGAAATACATCATCTCTCTTCTTTAGAGGGATGGTGTTTCTCTTGAATCGAACATTTTCTTTTTTTGGTCAATAATGATAACTTTTGGTTAAGTTGCTGGTGATTAAGTTTGTACTATTACTTTTAATATTTCAGAACAAACCTCACCTAGAGGAGATAGAAAAGATCACATAATCTGCTCCAGGCAAGCAGAAGAGGTCAGTGTTTTTGTACAAGAGATGTCTTTATCCATGTATCCATCCAGTAATTTTTTTACTACCCATCACATGAGAAGCTCTCTACTAGCTGCTGAAAACTCAACAATAACTAAAACAGACTGCACTGGCTGGTCTTCTTGGCACTTACACTCTGATAAGGGGAGATACTATGAGCTATATGCCTTCTTCAGATCATATACATCATATAAGATGATAGAATGTTAAACTTAGGAGAAAAAAATATAGTATTTCTCAGTCATTAAGAATCTGAGAACTCTCAGGCTTCTACTAAGAAATCAGAAACACACAATTAAAAACTTGATTGCTGAATAAAATACACATTTCTCCAGAAAGACACACAAGTGCCCAATAAATGCATCAGTAACTATCAGGGAAATGCAAAACACAAGCACAATGAGGTGTCAATTTATACCCACTAGAACACTATCATCAAAAAGTAATAACAAGTGTTCTTAAGCATGTGGAGAAATAGGGATCATCTTATACTGCATTGTAAAATGGTGCTGCTACTTTGAAAACATTCTAACCGTGATTCAAAAAGTTAAACATAGAGTAACTATTTGACCCAGCAATGCCACTCCTACATATATACCCAAAACAAATAAAAATGTATCTTCACACAAAAACTTATACATAAATGTTCATAGTGGCATTATTTATAATAGCCTAAAGGTGAGAGCAACCCAAATACCCATCAACTGATAAACCAGTAAGCAAAATATGGTATATCTGTATGGTAGAATATTATTGCGCAATACAGGAAATGAAGTCGTGACCGACGCTACATGGACAAATCTTACAAGTATGCTAAATGAAAGATATCAGTCACCACAGACTACCTATGATATCATTTACATGAAATATTCAGAATAAACAAATCTATAGAGATTAAAAAAAAAAAAAAAAGAGCAGTGGTTTCCCAGGACTGGGATATGGACGTAGGAAAAAACTGAAGAGAACTGGGGAATAACTGCTAATGGATATGAGATTTCTTTACAGAGTGACAAAAATGTTCTAAAATTGTGATCATGATTACTCAATAATTGAATTGTACAATTTAAATAGGTGAATTGTATGTTACGTGAATTATATGTCAAAACTATTATTATTTTTTAAAGATTTTATTTATTTATTTGACAGAGAGATAGCACAAGTAAGCAGAGCAGCAGGCAGAGGGAGAGAGAGAAGCAGGCTCTCTGCTGAACAGGAAGCCCTATGTGGGGCTGGATCCCAGGACCCTGGAACCATGGCCTGAGCCGAAGGCAGCTGCTTAACCAACTGAGCCACGCAGGCGCCCCTCAAAACTATTATTTTTAAAATGCCAGTTGCTGTCATTTTAGTTGCTGTCATCCACTTCTTGCTGATATGATGTTAAACAAAATAGGAAGACAGACACAAGTAGATAGTCACTACTGTTATAAAATGATCACCCCGATGGTCAGATTATGCTTTTATTCTTTAAAATTTTCATCAAGATAATGGCTCATCACTAGCAAAGTTGGGTAAAGAATTGCCTTCTTCTAGCTTCCAGAACCATGCTCTTTCTATTATATTTTCTCCTTATGGATTGCACAACTTCTAAAGGTGCCATTCACTGGACTATCTTGTGCTAGTTCAGCACACAACATGAACAGAAACCCACAGTGATCCTGATTGGAACTCTGCTCCAAAGGGTAGGAGAAGTTACTACTAAGTATTTGAACTTCTCAAAGGTAACATACATCCTGATTTGTTCACTGAAATTCACCATATGCTTTGCATTCTATTATCCTTTCCCAGGACCATGAAATCAGCATTAACAAAAGCAAGGCATTTTACTGACACCTGCCAGTTACCTCTCTGATAAGGAGCCAGTATGCTGGTAGGAGTCATGGACTGCTGTCTAGGTGAACTAACTTGTCTCAGTGATTTTCTATAGTCAAGCAACCCCAAACAACCTCAAGTAACCTTCAAAACAAAACTAAATCTTTTTAGCTTAAAGTAATTTAAAACAAAAAACAAAGAACAATGTATGATAGAATTTGGCAATTTGTTTCCCTTAATTTAATTTTCACATGCCAAAGTTACAGAGTAAAGAGGTGTTAAAATGCAGGGAACAACATTATAGAATTATCCTCACTCCCTGTAAGAGGTTATAAAGATGACATTGGTGAGGATTCCCTGAACCACTAAATTTTAATGCACGGGTGATTTCAGCATTTTTAGATGAAGTGTGTAAAGGGCTGATTTCCTTGAGATTTCACTGTGTACATAGATCATAAATGCACATCCTTGGTGTTTCCCTAAGGTCCTTATGTTATCTGTTTAGAAGGCAGTACATTATACATGTAAAATGCTGAAACCATGTCCACTCTATGCAGACTGTGAATAATTTTTTTTCTGTAAACATTGATTCTTCTTCAAAAGTTTCAGTGAATTGATGAAATACATTTATTTTTTTTTTGTAGTAAATTAAAATGTATAAGAAATGGCTTGAAGAGATCATAAAGAAACATAAGTCTTTCCCCAACAACAGTTATAGATAAAATGATAAACATTACTTATATCTAAAAGATTGATTGATATCCTAAAAGAACAGGTTGAACACAGAGACCATTTTTTAATACCTCAAGAACCAACATCAAAAAACAATCATGTTAAAATTTGGGTGCATTTCCTCTTTCTTTTTTCATATATAATTTGTTTGTTTAGCACAATATCAATTACATATTTTAATCCTACTGTTATCCTTATAGTTTGAGTCCAAAGCATAATATTTAAGCTGAATTATGCCATATTATTCACACATATGCGCACGCACACACACACACACACACCCCACCCAGAATTTTACCCAAAGGACAAGTCCTGTTTGCTCTCATTTCCTTACTTTAGCCAGAATATGTATGTACTCCCTTGAAGCTGAAAGATTCCAGAAGAGCTATCAGAGTTCAATAGCCTGATCTAAACAGTTCCCAAAACAGATGCCTGAGTAGAAACTCAGAGGAGAGTTGCCACTGTGAATGTTGGAATTCATCATCATTTTGTACAGTTTCAATGCTAATACTTGGGCCTGGTACTTTTCTTTGGAGGCGTGATTACCCTCCAGACAGACCACTGGGTTTGTACAAGGTAGAAGAGTGGACAACTTTTCCGTCAGTGTTGTGAAAGCTAAGGATGTTTCACACCAACATTAGCCTTGGATCCCAAGATGATAGCTATTTGGGTTCAGTCATAAAAGCTACTTTTGCTAGGACAGAAGCCTGGCTAGCATAGGACATTTATCTGTGTCACCATAAAAACACTTCCTTTTGTCTTATAGCTTTAGAGCCAGGGAGAGCCCACTCATTCATTCTATGCCTTTCTGCTTTAATGGAAAGTTTATCTCTAGAGTTATATTGTCCTCACCTGATCCCAGGGCCTTACGTGGCCACCTCAGTCCAACTGACTTAGAAGAAAGGGGTTGTATCTTGAACCTTTCTCTTCTAAAGGCTCCTCGCCCCTTATATAAATAAGCCCATCAATTTCAAGACAAACTTCAATGATTTCCCTAAGCAATAAAACAAAATCAAACAAATCACTGTCCTCAACATATAAGGCCACATCACATGGCAATGAAGAGTATGGGGTTTAAGGCCTGGGTATGAAGCTCTAAGGCCTGGGTTCAACTCTCATCTTTGCCATTTACTTTCTTTATGACCTTGGTCAGATACCATAAATTTTCTGTGTCTAGACTTCCTCATCTGCGTAATAGGGATAGTATCATTATCTTTTCCACAAGAGTGTTAAGAGAATTCAGGGTTAACTTACATAATGCATTTGGAAAAGCATCTGGCATATAGTAAACACTAAATACATGTGACCTATAAGTATCCTAAATTTTTTACTTAAGATCATGAATATTTGTCATGTTATTTTTGATGGCTGCCTATTTTCTATCAAATGAATATATCTATTCAACAATTCTCTTATAACCAGACATTTAGTTTTTTTTCAGTTTTAAATAGCTATTACTCTATGGACATAAATTTATCTTTGTACACGAGATTTCTTATGTGTAATGTTACATCTTTGAGTTGAAGTTTTCAAATGAAAACAACTACATTAAGGAATAAACAGTTAACGGTGCCTGATAAATTTTGCCAAAATACCGTATAGAAATAGTCTATTTTTTTCAGCAATTTTTTTTAAATTTTTTATTTTTTATAGACATATATTTTTATCCCCAGGGGTACAGGTCTGTGAATCACCAGGTTTACACACTTCACAGCACTCACCAAAGCACATACCCTCCCCAATGTCCATAATCCCACCCCCTTCTCAAAACCCCCCTCCCCCAGCAACCCTCAGTTTGTTTTGTGAGATTAAGAGTCACTTATGGTTTGTCTCCCTCCCAATCCCATCTTGTTTCATTTATTCTTCTCCGAAGGTTGTGGGTTATTGTTAAGCTGTTTTCAGCAATTTTGATGCCAGTTTAGTCCCAAACCTCAAAGGTAGAGTGCGAAGAAGAAAATGAACTCTTCCCCAATTTTTTAAAACAAAATTACCAACCCTAACCTTCAGACTTTATTATGGGTCTTATCTGCCCTCATCTTTTACTCTGAGAGCAATAATACCATGCCAAAATGATACATGGATCCTGCAAGTCTCCAATATGTTCTAGGACTTGAATTTTAACTTGGTAAAATGCAAAAGGGTAGCTGGCCTGCAATACCAATACTCTCTGTCTACACACCCCTCAGTAAATACTGCTTAAACGTTCATTGTATCGAAAGCCCTAAAAAGAATCAGAGGAAATAAAGGGATGGCACAGAGACAGCCAAAATTTCATAAATTCAGGGCAGTAGATGAAGAAAGCTTAGAAAACCAAACCCGGGGGCATCTGGGTGGCTCAGTGAGTTAAAGCCTCTGCCTTCGGCTCAGGTCATGATCTCAGGGTCCTGGGATTGAGCCCCACATTGGACTCTCTGCTCAGCAGGGAACCTGCTTTTCCTTCTCTCTCTGCCTGCCTCTCTGCCTACTTGTGATCTCTGTCTGTCAAATAAATAAAATCCTTAAAAGAAGAAGAAGGAGAAGGAGAAGGAGAAGAAGAAGAAGAAGAAGACGAAGATGAAGACGAAGACGAAGACGAAGAAGAAGAAGAAAAGCAAACCAATTCCCTGTCATCAGACTGTTACTCTAAAACAGCAGCAAAGTAAAATGGGTAATGAAAGCTCTGGGTTAGACTGCTTAATGTGTATATGAGGTCTATCACAAAGAATGTTTATTTTGAGCTAGTCTTAATATTAGATAAAGTCTCATGGAAGACGGAATCTAAGTCTTCATTTGTGGTACAGAGTGGCTGAATTCAATTGTCCCCTAACATTCCTCATAAAGTTTTGTATGGGCATATGATCACCCAGCTAAACTACATTTCCTGGCAACTCTGGCATCTGAGTTTGGCTATGCGATAGTGTGCTGGTCCTGGGAATGTGTTGTGAGTGTGTGATGCCCACATATTGCTTTTGAAAGGAGTGGGTGTGTACTCTAGACTTTTCTTCTTCCCATAGGTTGATATATGGTGAGATGTGGAGAATGTGCCTTGGTTACACATGTAAAATGCAAATATTGTGGATGACTTAGCTGAAATGTTAAATGATAATGGGATAAAGTTCAAAGCACTGTAAGAGTAGGGTTTCTTTATTATAGCAACTTAAGCTGCACTCTTTCTAAAGTAATACAATTTCAGCAAAATTCAAGTTTGTTTTTATTTGAATTTTTAAAAAGAACGAGAATGAAATATCTAAAAAAAAAAAAATTCACTGATGACTTCTGCACTGTTTAATGATCTTACCCTAGCTACTTGGAGTACTGTCAGCCCCCCCACCTTCATAGTTTGCCTTAACTGTATAAAGCCACCTGACCCATGTTCACAGCCTAAAACAAACAAACAACAAAAACCCTGCATATTAGAACTTTCTCATGTCTACTTTCCAGAAAGTTTAACCTCCAGTGTACCAGGAGTGGTCCCAAAATGTAGGCAATAGAATGGATTCTGCAGCTGGATTAGTCACCCTCTGGCTGGCAGTTAAGGTCCCATCATTGGTGCACAGATGGACCCTGGTCCCATCATTGGAGCACAGATGGACCCTGGTACAACTAGTTGGCTGAATTGTTAAAACTCACTGTACTGAATTGTGATGGTGTACCAGAGCAAGAGAAAGCCTGAGCTAACACAATGTATCAAGCATTTGAAAAACTGGGGTAAATAGTAACCATAATGACAATGGAATTAAGTGGCTATTACTAAGCTCCACTGATGCTCTAGAAAAAGACAATGAAAAGCTGAGAGTAATTAACAGGCAATTGAAAGCCAAGCGTGAGAGCCAGAGAGCCTCTTCGGTGGTGGTAATAAGCTCTCACTTCCTGCAGCAGGAGGTCAAAGTTAAGGAGCAGACTCAGGATCTAAGTGTCATTTGAGGAATTTGTACCTGGTCTTCCAAAAACTCTAGGTTCTTCTGAGTTAGAGGTCTTGGTAATTCATAAGGCACAATTCCACCAGAGAACTAAACAAGAGACCCTTTGAGTTACAGGCTAAAGCTGTTCCCTGAACACTTTGGGTATCTCAAGTCAAGAGAAGAGCTGGCAAAAAAAAGTCACCCCCTTGGCAGAGTTCCTATTACATAATGGGGGCAAGGTGGAATATTTTTGGCACTCCTGTGTTCCACTTGGGTGCTGTCTGATACTTCTTGCCAAGTGTTGATGCTATATCCACAAGTGAAGCAACACTGACCTGAGAAGGGCATAGTGGCAGAAATGAGGTTCTGGGGCATGCCACCAGATAAGTCAATGAAATCACCAGCAACGCTGTCATTTAGGAAAAATCTGGAATGTACTGTTGGGGAGAGCATCAGTTATAAACCCAGTGAGCATCAGCTGTAAACCCAAAACCAGCTGCAACAAGCAGGGGTCTGGTTTATCCCAACTAAACTTCCTTTTCCAAGTTTAGCTCAGAAAGAAGGGAAATAATTGGAATATTGGAGCATATGCTGTCAGAAAACACACACACACACACACAAATATCTAATCTGTATATATATAATTATAAATAATGTATATATATTTATAATGATAGACATATAAAATTTTATATATACAAACCTGAGTGCAAAGAGTGGATTATGGGGGACCCAATGATGCAGCACTTAGGGAAGGACTTGTCTCAGCCACTGGAAGAGATGTCAGCCAACAGTCCTGGGCTATCAGCCCCTTAAGGAACTGCCTCAGCGGCAAGGTCACCTGGCTCAAGGTTATATCCTTTCCAGGGAAACACACATTCAGTAACTAACTGGGGTGGGGCATTAAAAATCTAGCCATTTGGACCCAATAAGGAATAACTCAGGATGGATCATTTTAACTCTGGAGTGAGCCGAGAGACTATTATCATCAGATGGACATTGCGGCTCCCTTTCTCTTTTTCCCACGTGGCTTCCTTCCACTTCCTCCCAGGGTTTTGCTCTCATAAGCATTGCCTAATAAACATCGCATATGCTACAACTGGTCTCAGCACCTGCTTGCCAGAAAATCTACCTTTTTGTGACACACACTTTAACCTTCATACTCCTGGAAACACATTATTCACTTAGATTGTAAGACACAGTAATCTGTTTTTTTCATCTACTGCATCACCACTATTTCTTCCACTATTTTGTCGTTTCTTTAACTCATTATGCTCCAGGATTCCCTTTTCAGTCCTTTCCCCTCTTTTATGTCTCCACGTCTCTTGCTGATATTAGCTAGTCTTATTGATTTAAATATCATGCAATCAGTTTTTATTAGTAATAGATGAAATAATAAAAGAGCCAAAGCAGGTATGTTAAAACACCAAATCATATCACTCCTCCCAAAACCATCCAGTAACTTCTCATCTTAATCAGAGTAAAACACAGTTTTATTGTTGTCGTTGTTGTTTTTTGCTACAATGCTCTATGTGTTGGCACCAGGGGTTCTCAGCCTTGGATATACATTGGAATCACCTGGGGGCTGAAGCTCCTGTTTAGAAAAATAAATACAGTACTTCAATTTTACAAACTAAAAGAATTTTCATAAAACAGGTATAATATTGTGTCGCCAAATCAAGTATAGGTAATGTTACCAAGCAATAAAGCACATAAATAAAAGCATAAATAAATAAATAAAAGCACACTTTTGAAAACTATTAAAGTCAGGTTTGTACTTAAGTCAATAACTACCAAGCACTACTATTAACCATTAATTACATAGGTCAAACCTTAGGAATCGCCTCTGGTTTTTCACCCTTTCTCACACCCTTAGTCCATCTAAAGCCTGTCCATCCACAGCCAAAGCCTGTGACTCTGTTTTTAAAACATATCCCCTATAGAAGTAATCATTAATGTTCAACAAATACCCCCGATTTCCTTCATATTTCCCAGTCCCTGTGCATGTTGGTCGAAACCATGGAATGAAACTAAGTAAGTTTGTGGCAATAACGAGTGTCATCTCGAGTCTAAAGAATCCAGGAGATGGTATGCCTCCTTATTTCTCCTTTAGTTCACTTTTCCTCTGCTATAGTGACCTTGAAGCCTGCTTGCTCCAGATGGTATAGCTAAAAGACGGAAGAAACTTTGATTCTCCAGTCACCATTTGGAGGAAAGCTGCTTTGGACAGCTGCCCAAATTGCATCAGACTGTGAGATGAGAAATACATTTTTATTGGGTTAAGCCATGGAGATTTGGGGACTTGTGTCTTGTACCAGCTAGTATTAATTACTCTAAAAAATTAACATTGGTACCAAGATAGGGCAGGGGTTTCTCTAAAGAAAATAAAACTAAAAATATAAGGCATATGTTCAGGGGTCAAGTGTCAGGTATAGTAACTACAATCATATCATCACTGAGCTAGCAAATCTAGGAGAGGAAATGGAAAAATAGAAAATAAGTAGTGTTCATTGCTTAGTACAGGCTCTAAAACAATCCTGTTTTAGAGGACAGGACAGTGACACACACTTTAACCTTCACAGATTTTCCTCGTCACAGAGAAGATTTTCCTCTCCCCACTTGCCACAGTTTAACCCTTCATTCTACTCTATATCACTTCTTATTTCTCACCATTATCCTAAATTATACTGTATTATTATATACTCATTGAACATCTGTCTCACTAAATAAAATATCCATGAAGAAATGGCTTAGAGTCCTATGTTTTTCCACTTTATCATCAGACTCTTTGGTGGTGCCTGCCACACAGTGACAAAGAATAAATGTTGGACAAATGAAGAGAAGAATGAATGAATGTACTCTTCGTTTGAGATGAAGACGAAGTTACTTTAATTAATATGCTGTAGGAAATGTCCTTATCCCCCTCCTCTCTCTTTCTCATCCTACTTCACATTCGTTTTCTCTCTACATAGTCTCTTTGCTTTTTCCATTGTTTCTCTGCTTATTCTTTTCCCCCACCATCTGGTTTCTCTTCTTCCAAGTTGATACAACAGCTCCACATTTTCCAAATTACTGTTTTCTCTTGCTATACCATAATTTCAAGTTATCTTAAGAAATGATCTGATTTACAATGAACTAGGAATTCTCTTCTGGGAAACTTAGCATGTGTTGGAGCATGAGATAAGGTAGATAAGCTAGCAAGCTGTGACCAATAAACTTGTTTCTTATTACCAATAAAAGAAGCAATTTAAAAAAATAAAAAAAAAAGGATGATCTGATTTAGCTAGCTTTGACTATTCATGATCATTTATCATTATTCGAGGGGGAAGGTATATACACAGTTGTCAATAGCCTAAGCAGAAATCTCAAAAGATGTCTAGTAAATGCTCTTGACAACAGAATAATGAAGAGGAAACTGATCAATAACTTTTCAAATAACTGTCCCCTATTTGTGACATAAATCCTTTATCAGGTGGTTCCTCAGGATACCAACCAACCATTAGAAAAAGTAATGAAGAAAAGCCCTAAAAATTGCATTCTAAAAGGGAAATAGATAGCTGAGTAATAATATTGACCATTTTGAAGAGCAAGGAAATAATAAATATTTTAATCAAATTGTATATCAAACAATATCCTCAAATCTTTGTAGTTAACTGTTTACAATTGCATGTTTAAAGCAAAACTATTCTTATTGGATAATATTCAATCACAATATTATGCAAAGATTATGAGGGTTAAAAATGGAATAATAAATGCTTTTTTCTATATGTAATTATTTTATTCTGTCATTCATTTAGGAAAAGAGAAATTAAACAGCCTTAACAACAAATTTATAAACAGATGAAAATGAAAGTCAGCTATAGTTTATTCTGGCACTTCCTTGGAGAAAGTCATAGATCAAACTAAAGATTCTGACAGTAAATACCACATTTATGAGGGTGATTTGTCCATGAATAGAACTACTGATTAAAAGTAAACTCATACCTTATACTTCAAAAACTATGTTTTGGGTGCCTGGGTGGCTCAGTGGGTTAAAGCCTCTGCCTTCAGCTCAGGTCATGATCCCAGGGTCCTGGGATTGAGCCCCGCATCAGACTCTCTGTACAGCGGGGAGCCTGCTTCCTCCTCTCTCTCTCTGCCTGCCCTCTGCCTACTTGTGATCTCTGTCAACTAAATAAATAAAATCTTAAAAAAAAACAACAACTATGTTTTAAATATTACTTCAGTTATGTTGTCTAGTATAATCACACTCACTGGCACTCTCATTTTGGGAAAATAATCTTAATATATATTAATATTATTTAATAATTCTTTAATGTATATATGGCATATATAGTGTGATATATACATATATGTGTATATATATTATATATATATGTACACACATAAACACATTGTTTTTGGTTGGAAAATATTAAATTTAAATAAATTTTAAAACTATATCATGAATGTGTAGTTATCCTACACAGGATAAGATATCCTGTAGTTATCCTATCTTGAGTTCTCCACTCAAATGCTTCATATACCCAATATCCTCTGCCCAGAAACTGTCAACTTTTACTAGAACACTTAGGTTTTATTACTTTATTCCATAAATTATATCTTTTGTTTCCTTCTCCATACCAATCAGAGGATACATTCCAGAATGTCAGATAGTTGACTATCTTATAGTTTTACACAGTAAAAAAATTTTAACACTCCCCATGCTCACACACACACACCCCAAACTGACAATATGCTAAAAGTTAAAGAAACAATAGTGAACAAGCCAAGTTTCTATGTTAGGTAGGCAGATAGTGACACCAAAACACAAGACTTTCTCGTAACCTAGATTAAACACACAACTTTGACTCAAGCACTAAGTGGATTTCTGTATGTCAAAGAATGGAATCTAGTCGGGGTGATTCTTTAGGTTTCATGAATACTCTGAGAGGAACACAGAGATCTCAGAAGGGCAACTGCCCTCACATGCCTTGGTCTCCTTATGGTTACTGGAAAGAAAGATAAATAGAGGAGCTGCACAGTGACCCTGATTGTGAATAACAGTGGTCCAACCACTGATCCAGAGACAGAAGAATTAGACTAGATTTATCTCTAGGGAAAAAGGAAAAAACGTTTTGGAAAGCATGGTGCTTTCTCTCCCACAGAATTAGTAAA
Organism: Mustela putorius furo; assembly: GCF_011764305.1. Classification (NCBI taxonomy): domain Eukaryota; kingdom Metazoa; phylum Chordata; class Mammalia; order Carnivora; family Mustelidae; genus Mustela; species Mustela putorius. Next base: position 46,153,695 of record NW_025421294.1, on the reverse strand, counting down.
TATTAAAACCAGAATATGATCCAGGTCTTTTTCATTCCAAGAATTATTATTTTAACCAATCTATTCTTATAAAGAATGTTTGATCATTTCATTTTTAAAATAGATTTATTTACCAAAAAAATGAGCTTCTAACCAATATAATACTTAAAGGATCCATTTTTAAGTATACATGATTTTTTTGCTTCTCTTTCCAGCAAACTGCTTCTTCCCACTACACCAGTTCATTCCACTCATTACTCACATGTGTATTCTTGCCAAAGTGGTTTTTCCCAGATTTTATTAGCCCTTATTAACCTTCCAATATGAAGAATAATCTAAAATTCTCCATTAGTGATAGTTGATTGAAACAGAGATCAAAATAATTATCATGATTAAATATTAATCAAAGCAATGATAATCTTAGAAGAAAACTTATTTAACCTTACAAGAAATTTATTTTCTCTTCAGTTTTTTTTTTTTAATTTCAAACCTGAAACATTAATGAAAGCAAAAATTCTTCTACTTTACAAGATATCCTCATCCTGAGTAATATGGAACATAAAGTCCATGAAAGCTCAATATTATTGTCAAGTAAGTTGTGCTTTTTTTTTTTAATACTTATTTCTTTCCCCCACCACCAGATTTTGGGGTAGATATGCTTTTCAAAATCCCTGTGCCTTTGAAGTTTTTTTTCTCCATTTCTGGAATTTTTTCCCTCTCTTTGTACTTGGTGAAATATGTACTGGTAATACTCAAATCATAATGCGGACATTTGCACTTCATCTCATAAATATGCATGCTTACAAAACTGTATGCTTCCTAATTTTGGAATTTGCTACGATTTTTTCTGTGATATAACACTATGACATCCTTGAAAGAAGAGAATCTGTCCCATTCAATTCTGAAATTTTCCTTCCCCAAAACCCAACACTGTACTCATCTATGAAATAAACAAAAATGTTTGGAAGTGAGCCAGTAGAGAGATCCACAACTTTAAACTCCCAGAGAATTATTCTACTATTTTCATTCCCAGATCTATTAATACCCATATGACTGTAACAAGAAAGATCTGACTTGATGTTTGAACCTCTATTTAGTTCTGGGAAATCCATGCTTTGTGAGAAAGTTACAGAATGAAAAGATTGATTTGTGGTGACTCATTTTGATCCATGTTAAGCAGGACAACAAAATGTATAAACTCTTCAAATTTTCATCCACTGCAATTTACTAGAATAGAGATATGGTATTTAACAAGGAAATTCAAGTTGACTGTTCAGCTCTTTTACTATTTGGTAACTCCATTCACATAGGAAAATATTTTGATTCAGCTATTCAATTCTATAGACCATAACAAATACCTATGTGTGAAAAGGAAATAAATTATTGGCAAAGAAAAATAAACTTGAAAACTTAGGAATATCAAAGAACAACTCTTATTAATTACTGGGATTGACTTCTTGGAAAATAGCTGGGCGTATAAAGGCATTTGAATGCTTTGCTGATTTAGACCATCTAAATCATTTTAGAATAACTTTTAGATGATTCTTAAAAGGTCTTTGTTTCATTCCACAAAGATATTTGAACAGTTACTCAGTGTCAGTTACCACAGCTTTAGGTAATGAAGAAAACCACCAGAAAAACCACCAGAACATCATATGCATGAGCTTTTATTAAAAAATGCCTAGCAGAAGGCTTCCAAGAAGTATTTAACTTTGGAAGGCTTCAAAATACTATCTAAATTGTGTTAAAGGGATTTAACAGGAGGAGGCTAGCCAAAATTTAGTTATTTTCAGGAATAATTGATGAAAGATGGTTCTGGGAAAATGAGGAATTATTCTTATAAATTACCATTCACTGATTGAGTGACTTGGATTTTATCAAGAGGGATGAGAGGAAGAATAAGGAGATAAAGTTGTGTATAAGACAGAGTATGGAACACAGCTGCAAGAAACAACAACAGGCATTTTAAAATGCACAGCAATAAGAGGACAAAGTACCATTGAAGAATTTATTGTCACCAATACCAAAAAAAGCATGTTCATCTAAACAAAATAAAGCACACAACTGCCTACCTCAGACCCTGACAAATAAATAATAAAATTATAATGTATAGTTAAAAGTTGTGTTTGTCATATAGAGGTTATCTTTATCTTTCTTATAGCTCACAATTCCCATAGGAAAATACAGACTATATCCTCACATCAAAAAAAGTTGTGTTTCTTCTGATAAACTATTTTGTTTTTATTATGTGAAAAGAAATGTGTTATATGAAAATGGAACATGCAATTAATCAGCATGCCCTTCCTTGTGCTGATCATTAGAAAACTCAGGAACAAGCTTATAATCCTCCTAAGGAAAATGTACACATCTTATAGAGCATAATTTTGTTATAAATACTATCCTTGGATTTATCATATTTTTCTTGTTTTGCCAGGGTGTCTTTAATATAATTAAAAATAGATGTATTTTTGTAAATGACTTAAGTTATTCTTAGGCAAATTGAGGAGCAGATGAATAAAAAGATGAATGAATGAATGACAAATAAAACAAATCTATCCTCCAACAGTTTTTTACAAGTCACAAATGCGAGTTCTATAGTTCTATTATCTACATTAAGTTGAGCACTAAAAACAAAATTGGTTACTATTTAAATTTTGATATTGGGCATTCTCCCAACATATATTTTCCACATCAGAAAGTTAGAGTTTTACTGGCCTTAATTCCTATTTTTAAATTCATTTCATATCCAAACAAGCTGTTTTATTCAATAAATATTTATAAAGCTCCCTCCTGACATGCATTCAAAGTTGTTCTGTCAAAGAGAAAAGGTTAACAAAGCTCAACTAGACCAAATGGAATGCTTGAGAGAACAGAACTGTCTTTGGCATTTTTTTGAACGTATTTACTGTTGGCGGATTCTGTGCCCTTGGACAAGGAATTTTGTAGCTCTCTGGGCTGGAATTGACAAATGTGTCGGTAGCACCAGCCCACGCCAATCTCTGCATGGGGATGAGTAATAAGCCATCACATCAGGGTTAAACATGATAATATAGAAAATAATTATTTTCAGGTGAGCATTTCCCAGCTATCTCATGTCCTTAAAAGAAAGCTTGCACTGTTGTTTTGAGTCTGACAGGTGCTCTATTCCACTTCAGAGGAAGGTACCATTTAAATACTGAAATATCTGCAGAAGAGACAATTTTAAACAAAATATTTAGAGAATCCTCTGGGAGGGAAATAAGGAAGCTACTCTCAAGTCACTGAAACTCTTATTTTCTCATCTTTTAATTGTGCCTCTTAAGTAAAAACTAAAATGTGCAGTAATTCTCAGCTTGATCACCAGAGAGTTCTCATTTAAACACTGGATACAAACAGTTGAAATTGAGATTCAAACTGAGTAAATGTTCGGTTTAGTAAGACAAGGACATGTTAAAGCGGTAGATTTGGAAAAAAACCACGTGGACCTGAAATGTAATGCTTATATCTCTATGGGACAAAACAAGAGCAAATGCAGATCTTTTTTGTTATATGACGGATTTGTGCGATAGGATAGAGAAAAATATTATGACTAATTAAGGAGATACATAGAAACATGAAGGAATCTGATAGGAATGAAGTAAAAAGAGGGAAATGGATTAAATACCAGAGTTTTATTTATTTTCCCAACTATGTGTTAGCGGCAGAGTTTACCATATAAGAGAGTTTCTAAATGGTTAGTCAATGTTAGACATTTTCTCACCAAATTAAATAGGCTAAGTTCTGGTACTAAACTTCACCACTAAATTGCTATTCGAGTTTAAGCCAGTTGTTTTGTAAGACATTATTTTTGTCAACAAAAATGGAACTAATAATATCTTTTCTTCCTTTTTCCCAAGACCATAATAAAGATAAAATGACAAAATAGGTAAATGTTAAGTTCTACATTTAACTTCAAAAGATAATTGCTCAGAATAAGTCAGCTGGTCCCAAGGTAGTGTAGCAGAAACTATGCTTAAAATTATGCTAAAAAAGATAAGATCATAACCTTGGACATTTCAGCCAACTGGTTTGCTAAAAAGCCAATGAAATCCAAGACTACAGAAACAGAACTGTTGTCTAGCTCAAGGGAAAGAATACTCTATACTGGTCACATCAAGTAGAAATTGCTCAAAACTTTGAAAAGCTTCCTAAGAAGATGAAATGTTTGGAAACTGTGTCCTAGGAAAAAAAACTTTGAAACAATCGGGATAATTATCCAGGACAAATAAAGTTTCAGAAGTGTTGTCATTAGATCATTACATCAGAAAAAGAAATAGGGCTTGAAATATGCCTAGCAATCAGAGCTGTCCATAAGTGAAAAGACAATGCTGAAATATAATGAACTTCCTGTCATTAGAAGGAATCAAGAATAGGCTACATAATGAATCAACGGTCAGTGTGCTACAGAGAAGGCATTACTAGACATGCTCCAAAATCTCTTTCTACTAGATAATTTAAAATGGTAAATATAATAGTAACACTAAAATTAAAAATATTATATAATGAAAAGAGCCATCTATATGGGACTAGGATTATCCAATAGAAAAATCACTGAGTAATACGCTAATATGGCATCACTCTTAAAAAATGATGGTTCTGAATGGTAAAAGGGAGAGAAAAAGAACAATTAGCTCTCTTTCACCATTTTCACAATGAATGCTCTGATTTTCATATAGTTAAGAACATATTTTTCAATGTGAAAATGAAATTTGTCTATAATTTCTATTAATGAGAGTAGGAGTCTCTTCTGTTTTGAGAATAAACTAGGAAATTTTGGTCTCAGAAATGATTTAAAAGGAGTAAATTGTTTTTATTTGGAGTTAATATGAAGACAACAATATTGAGCTATATTATAAAACTAATAATTTTTCATAAAATTAGTTATGGTCTAACAGAAAATGATGAGGGTTTTTTTCTATTTTCTTGTTTTGTTTATTTGGGGGTTTTGTGGGACTTGGGGGGTTTTGCTAGTTTTTATTTAACTTTAAGTTAGTTAACATATAGTGTACTATTGGTTTTAGGAGTAGAATTTAATGATTCATCATTACATATAAAATCCAGTGCTCTCCCCAAGTGCCCTCCTTAATGCCCATCACCCATTTATCCCATTCTCCCACCAACTGCCCCCCAGCAACCCTCAGTTTGTTCTCTTACATATGGAACCCAAAAGACTACATAATATTATGGCTTGCCCCCCTCTGCTTTATCTTATTTTCCTTTCCTTCTCCTATGTTTATCTGTTTTGTTTCTTAAATTCCATGTATGAGTGAAATCATATGGTATTTGTCTTTCTCAGACTGACTTATTTTACTTAGCATAATACGCTCTCGTTGCATCCACATTGTTGCAAATGGCAAGATTTCATTCTTTTTGATCACTGAGTAATATTCCAGTGTGTGTGTGTGTGTGTGTGTGTGTGTGTGTGTGTGTACACATACTATATATACCACATCTTCTTTATCCATTTATAAGTTGATGGACATTTGGGCTTTTTCCATAATTTGGCTATTGTTGATAGTGTTACTATAAATATTATGGTGCATGTGCCCTAGGAATCAGAATTTTAATAACCTTTGGATAAATACCTAATAGTGCAATTGCTGGGTTGGATCGTGGGGTATTTCTATTTTTAACTTTTTGAGGAACCACTATACTATTTTCCAGAGCGGTTGCACCAAACTGCATTCCAACCAACAACGCAAAAGTGTTCCCCTTTCTCTGCATCTTCACCAACATCTGTTGTTCCCCTACTTATTAATTTTAGCCATTCTGACAGGTGTGTGAGGTGGTATCTCATTGTGGCTTTGATTGGAATTTGTCTGATGATGAATGATGCCGAGCTTTCCTTTCATGTGATGGTTAGCCATCTGAATGTCTTCTTTGGAAAATTGTCTGTTCATGTCTTCTGTCCACTTCTTAACTGGATTATTTGTTTTTTGGGTGTTGAGCTTGATAAATCCTTTCTAGATTTTGGATACTGAACCTTTATCTGATACATCATTTGCAAATATCTTCAATTCTGTAGGTTGCCTTTTAGTTTGTTGTTTGTTTCCCTTGCTATGCAGAAGATTTTTATCTTGATCAAGTCCTAATGGTTCTTTTTTGCTTTAGTTTCCCTTGCCTCCAAAGATGTGTCTAGTAAGAAGTTGTTGGGCCTAAGTTCAAAGAGGTTGCTTCCTGTGTTCTCCTCTGAGATTTTGATGGATTACTGTCTCACATTTAGGTCTCTCCTCCATTTTGAATTTATTTTTGTGGATGGCAAAATAAAGTGGTCCAATTTCATTCTTCTGCATGTACTGTCCAGCTTTCTCAACATCATTTGTTAAAGAGACTATCTTTTTTCCATCAGATATTCTTTCCTGTTTTGTGGAACAAACAGTATGTCAAATATAGAGTTGTGGGTCCATTTTTGGTTTTCTATTCTGTTCCATTGATCTATGCATCTAAATGTTTTTGTGCTAGTACCATACTGTCTTGATGATTACAGCTTTTAATACAGCTTGAAGTCTGACTTTGGTGCCTCCTTCTTTGGTTTTCTTTTTCAAAATTACTTTTGCTATTGGGGTTTTTTTCTTGTTCCATACAAATTTTAGAATTGTTTGCTACAGATCTGTGAAAAATGCTGCTGATGTTTTGATAGGGATTGTATTAAATGTATAGATTGCTTTGGGTAGTATAGTCATTTTAACAATATTTTTTCTTTTAATCCATAAGCATGGAATGGTTTTCCATTTCTTCAGGTCTTCTTCAATTTCTTTATTAAGCGTTTTTTGTTTATTTTTTTTACAAAAAGTTTTTTCCAGCTTTATTGAAAAATAATCGACATATTATAATTTGTAAATATAAGAAATGATTTCTTATAACATTGCAAACTTTTAACATTGTGTAAATTTTGTACAATTTTTTTAATATAATTTTTTATTTTTTATAAACATATATTTTGAGTGCTGTGAAGTGTGTAAACCTGGCGATTCACAGACCTGTACCCCTGGGGATAAAAATATATGTTTATTAAGCGTTTTATGGTTTACTGTGGACAGATCTTTCACCTCTTTAGTTAGGTTTATTTCTAGGTATCTTATGGGTTTTGGTGTAATTGTAAATGGGATCAATGCCTTAATTTCTCTTTCTGTTGCTTCATTATTGGTGTATAGAAATGCCACATATTTCTGTATGTTGATTTTATAACCTGTAACTTTGCTGAATTCATGTACCAGTCCTAAAAATTTTTGGTGGACTCTTTCAGGTCTTCTATATCTCGAGAGTGAAAAGTTTGGCTTCTTCTTTGCCAATTTGGATGCATTTTATTTGTTTTTGTTGCCTGATTGCTGAAGCTAGGACTTCCAGTACTGTGTTAAAGAACTGAGATGAAAGTGGACATCCATGTCTTGTTCCTGACCTCAGGGGAAAAGCTCTCAGTTTTTCTCCATTGAGAATGATAGTAGCTGTGGATTTTTCATATAAGGCCTTTGTGGTGTTGAGGTATATTCCTTCTATCTTCTACTTTCTTAAGGGTTTTATATCAAGAAAGGATGTTGTATTCTGTCAAATGCTTTTCTGCATCTATTGAGAGGATCATATGGTTTTTATCCTTTTTGTTTTGTCAGTGAGGTACATCACGTTGGTTGATCTGCAGATATTGAACCACCTCTACAGCCCAGAAATAAATCCCACTTTATTGTGGTGAATAATCCTTTTAATGCACTATTGGATTCAATTAGCCAGTATCTTGTTGAGAATTTCTACATCCATGTTCATCAGGGTTACTGGCCTGTAATTCCCCTTTTCAAATAGTGGGGTCTTTGTCTGATTTTGGAATCAAGGTAATTCTGGCCTCATAGAATAAGTTTGGAAATTCTCCTTCCATTTCTATTTTGTGGAACAGTTTCGGCAGAATAGGTATTTTCTTCTTTATTTAATTTTTTTTTTGAAAGAAATAGAGAGTGGTGGAGAGGGGCAGAAGGAGAGTGTGAGAGAATCTTAAGCAGGTTCAACACCCAGCATGGAGTCCAGTGCAGGGTTTGAGCTCAAAAACCATGAGACCATTACCTGAGCTGAAATCAAGAGTCATATGCCTAACCAACTGAGCCATCAAGGTGACCCATATATTCTTCTTTTAATGTTTTGTGGAATTTTCCTGGTGGCCATCTTGCCCTCTTATTTGTTGGGAGATTTTTGATTAATGACTCAATTTCTTTGCTGGTTATGGATCTATTCAAATTTTCTATTTCTTCCTGCTTTGGTTTGTGTAGTTTATGTTTGTAGGAATCTATCTATTTCTTGCAGATAACCCAATTTGTTGGCATATAATTGCTCATAATAATCTCATAATTATTACGGTGCTGGTTGTGAACTCTCCTCTTTCATTCATGATTTTATTTATTTGGGTCTTTTTTCTTTTTGATAAGTCCAAGTAGGGTTTGTCAATCTTATTAATTCTTTCAAAGAACCATCTCCTAGTTTAGTTGATCTGTTCTATCATTTTTAAAAAATTTTTCTATCAGTTATTTCTGCTCCAGTTTTTATTATTTTCCTTTTTCTACTGGCTTTAGGCTTTATTTGCTGTTCTTGTTCCAGCTTTCTTTCAGTGTAAGGATAGGTTGTGTATTTGAAATTTTTCTTGCTTCTTGAGGAAGCCCTGTATTACTATATACTTCCCTCTTATGACCATTTTTGCTGCATTCCAACGGTTTTGGACTATTGGGTTTTTATTTCCATTTGCTTCTTTGTATTTTTAATTTTTTTTCTATAATTTCCTGTTGACCCATTCATTCTTTAAGTAGGATGTTCTTTACCCTTCATGTATATATGGTCTTTCCAAATTTCTTCTTGTGATTGACTTCAAGTTTCATAGCATTGTGGTCTGGAAATATGCATGGTATGATCTCAGTCTCTGTGTATTAGTTGAGGCCTGATTGGTGATCAGGCCTGATTGGTGGTTGGAGAATGTTCTATATGCACTCAAAAAGAGTGTGTATTTTACTGCTTTAGGATGAAATTCTCTGAATATACCTGTTAAGTCCATCTGGTCTAGTGTGTCTGGCCCAATGGGTTTGGCCATTATTTCCTTGTTGATTTTCTGCTTAGATGACCTGTCCACTTCTGTGAGTGGGAAGTTAAAGACCTCTACTATTAATATATTATCAATGAGTTTCTCTAAGTTTGTTATTAATTGATTTATATATTTGACTGCTCCCAAGTTGGTGGCATAAATATTTATAATTCTTAGCTCTTCTTGTTCAACAGACCCCTTTAATATGATATAGTGCCATTTTTCATCTCTTATTATAGTCCTTAGTTTAAAATCTAGTTTGTCTGATATAAAAATGGTTACTCCACCTACTTTTGATATCCATTAGCATGACAGATCATTCTCCCACACGATCATTTTCAATCTGGAGGTATCTCTGGGTCTAAAATGAGTCTCTTGTAAACAACATATTGATGGATCTTGGTTTTGTTGTTGTTGTTTTTTCTCCATTCTGATGCTCTATGTCTTTTAATTGGAGCACTGAATCCATTTACATTCAGAATAATTATTGATGGATAGGAATTGTATCCATCAATATTGTCATTGTATTACCTGTAAAATTTCTGTTCCTGTACGTTTCCTCTGTTCCTTTCTACTCTTTACTCTTTTGGTTTCTGTTCAAAGGGTCCCATTTAGTATTTCTTACAGAGCTGGTTTAGAGTTCACAAACTCCTTTAGTTTTTGTTTGTCTTGGAAAGTCTATCTCTCCTTCTATTCTGAATGACAGCCTTGATGGATAAAGTATTCTTGGCTGCATATTTTTCCCATTTAGCACATTGAATATTTCAGGCCACATTTTTCCTGGCCTGCCAAGTTTCTCTGGACAGATCTGCTGCCATCCTTCTGTGTCTACCCTTATAAGTTAAGGACCTTTTCTCCCAAGCTGCTTTCAGAATTATCTTTATCTTTGTGTTTTGCAAGTTTCACTATATGCCTTAGTGTTAACCTGTTTTTGTTAATTTTGAGGAGAGTTCTCTGTGCCTCTTGGGCTTGAATTCCTGTTTCCTTGCCTGGATTAGGGAAGTTCTCAGCTATCGTTTGTTCAGATAAACCTTCTGCCCTTTTATCCCACTCTTCTTCTTCTGAGACTCCTATGATATGGATATTATTACACTTTGTGGAATCGCTGAGTTCCCTAAGTCTATATTCATGGCCTAATAGTTTTCTTTTGCTCTTCTTTTCAGCTTCATTATTTTTAATAATTTTACCTTGTATATCACCTATTCATTCCTCTGCTTCTTCCACCCATCAATATGATTACATTGAGTCAGTTTTGTGTTTCAGTTATAGCATTTTTAAATTTTGGTTTGACTACTTTTTATCTCATTTCAGATTGAAATTGTTGGCATAGAGTTAGATAAGTTTTCAGAATGCACAATTTTCCATGAACTAAGTAATTTGAAAACCTCTTCATTTTAGTATATAAGAAAACTTTTAAACGACAGAACTCTACTAGATTTTCTAAACATGTGTGGGGGAAATTTAAAATTTACTCTAAAATCATAAATGACTATATGATAAAATTAAATATTTAATTTGGTCCCTTACCCTTTGTTGCCATTCAAGTACATTGTGAAAGTCTAAATTGGCTGGGTTGGACCATTCCAAAATGAAACAGTTAGAATCATAAGATTTTGAGATTATAACTGTCCTCAGGGAACATCTGTTGAAGGGAATCACATTATCTATTGTCTTCAGGGACCAGGCAGGTTATAGAAAGATAAGCCTTCAGGAAGTGAGTTTTTGAATGATTTTACACTATCCCCTGAAAAAATGTATCAGATTCACTTTATAAAACTTATATAATGATCAATAAACATTTTTCTGTACCAGATCTGACTCAGAGCCAAGCAGGTGAAATTCTGGATCTAATGCTCAGCCTTATGTTATAGATTAAAAACGGAAGTGATTGTTGAGTTAATAAGTAACTTAAGTAACTTGTTTAAAATCATTATAATAAGTCATGACAAAGTTAGATCTAGATTCTAAGTGGTCAATTGCATGACTTTTACATTATCTAATAACTATTTCCAATATTCATAGCTTTTTGTTCTGGCCTTTAAAATATTTTCATACATATAAAAATTATGTTTAATTGTATACTATCTTTTGTAATTCTAATTTACAGTTCTTTTTGCTTTTTTCTATTTACAAAAGGCTATTATGTGAAGTAAAATGTAGTGCAAAAACTTTGTAAATGTATTTAGTGGATATCCCTATAAGTTATGGCAGAAGAGTTATACTACTTTATAAGTTACCAAGCACCAAAGTTTTCTATTCTGAGAGGCAGATTAAATAATGAAGACTGAGTCCATCATATTCTTTATTCATATATAGTGCTGCTGTATTTGCATAGATATTTCCTTGAAGAGAACAATAAACCATTTTATAACTCCCCTATGCAGTTGGCCCAGCATGGATCTTCATAGTCTGCTATTAATAAAAGACATTCTGTTAGGACAAATCAAAGAATAATAAATGTTTGCTTGCTAGCAAGTAATTTGCAGAGAGACCACCATCCCACTTTTTTTTTCACAACCTAAACATGTGTCATTGCATTTTGGGATTCATTTTTGCTTCGTGGAGACATAGCAAGCAACCGGAGCCCTCAATCTGGTGATCTGCAAGAATGACATCGTACCAGAAATAATCACCATGTTTACATTGGTTATGTCCATCAGGACATTAAGCAATTGTTGCTCCTAAATAGGCCAGAGAAGAGAAACAAAAAAATCTAATGAGCATCATTATTGAAGTGGCTTCAATCTCAGGATCTAAATTATAATTATTATTTGCCTCTAAGGCTTCTGATTATATAGGAATTCTTCAATAACAATTTATCTCTTCCAGAAATTTGTTCTTCACTCTTAAAATAGAAGCACAACTCTTCTGTGAACACAATGATGAAAGATGAGAGCATGCAGCCTAATCCATTTGTATGAATGAGTTGGTTTGATTTCCTTTTTGGCAACTCCAAACCCAAGGCATTAGGAATAAATGTGTTCATTCAACAAAAATGTGTCTTATTTGATTGACTAATGCTCTGATCCAAGCAAAAAAGCCTTAGAAAAATGGAGAAGATTTGTGAAGAAGCTAATGAGACATTCATATTGTAATAGAAATAAAGCCACTCACTGGAATTTTTTTAAGACATACTTAATTCTCATCTGGAATATAAGAATGGCCCACAGCTCTTTCCCACTGACCCATAGTTTCTAAACAGTTATAGTTATTCCCTGGTCCTAAGATCAACTATTTATCTTTCATCCAGTGTTTGTAGTAGTGCCTGTGTCTGTTAAGATTTTTTGGTTGGCATCATCAGAAATTAACATTGAATAACCAATGAGGATAAAAAATTTACTGGAAGGTTTTCATGTAGCACACAGATTCAAAGATAACACTGATGAGTCAGATCCAGAGATGGACAAGAATAGGGAAAAGTGAATACTCAAATTCCCAAAGGCAAGTATCCTGACTGGCCTAATTTAAGACACTATGCTAAGAGAAGACACAATGCTTTGATTAGCAATTCCAAGAAAACTGCATTAGAGGAAAAGTAAGTCCCCAAAAGAAAAAGAAGGTGCTAATATCAAATGGAAGGCAGGGGAATAAAATAAATATGCACTACACTGCCCTTCATATGTTGGCTGTGATCAGTGTAAGATTAGAAAAGCAGATGCTAAATAGACAGTCGGAGTATAGTACGGGCTTTTGCCCATTCCTCCTGATTTGCCTCCATCTGACTCCAGTCTCACTATCTGACTAAAGACAATTTCTTCACTTCTGATTTGGGACCAGGCTTACACCTGAGGACTGTTGTTGTTTTGTGCTTCCATATTACAAAAAGGAAATCAAGCAGATCATCAAAGACTCTTAACAGGAATCAGACTGAAAATGTGTGATTTTTTTTCAAATTTTATTGTGTAGAAAACATAACCGCTTACTACCAATAGTTTCTGAATGTCTGTGAATTCATCATAACAGAAACAGTATTAAAGAAGGAAAATACATAGTTTTATATAAATCAGAAGTGAAAAACAACTTCTGTTTTTCAGGTTTCCAAACTTTTAAGCTTCATGTGAAAATAAGTATTGGGGAAATATTTATTTATTTAACAAGAACACCTAGAACCAAATTTACATGCCCAACATGCCATGGTGAGTATTTTGGCAGATGAATATTTTATGATGTGCTTAGTAGGCCTAAATGAAATTCTTATCTGCAGTAGCATCAATCACTAGAATTCTCTATTTTTACCCTACGATGAATGCTTTGGAAATGTTAGTCCCTGAAGTTTAAAGATACTTATGAGAAGAATGGCTCTATTTCTATGTTATGGATAAAGACATTAAAGCCTACAGTTGTTAAGTAACATACCTAGTGTCCTTATTAGGTAGCAAGTGCTTAGAAGTGGGGGCTAAACACTTCTTGGATTTCAGTTTTTATACACTATGCCATAATTCTCCCAAGATCACCAGACAGCTTTGAATATTATTTAAGAAAAATGAATCTAATTTATTTTCATCAGATGGCTCAAATTTAATTCAGCTGACTTAATCAGAGACAGTATCTATAAAATTTAAATAAAGGGGTAGAATTCAGTGTAGAAGGGCCAAAAGCACTGACAATATTCAAATTTCACATTGTAAAAATAAATTATAGTAACTCTTTAATGAATTGAACTGATACCTTTTTTTTAATTGCACATCATTCAGATCTTACCATGAAGTAACCACATTACTAGAGACATCATTTAACCATATGATATGATAAAAGTTCTGGCTAATATTATTGAGTACTCACTATTTGATTAATATCAAATATAAAAATATGCTGACTTATTGCCCCATCCTATTCCTCTAGTCTTTTCCTAAACTGAAATTGTTGTCTGTTCTATACATGGTTTGTCATCATCAACACTACTGACATTTTGGGTTGAATAATCTTTTGTCTTGGCAGCTCTCCTATGCATTATAGCATGTTTTGCACCATCTCTGACCTTAACCCACCAGATGCCAGTAGCACAACCTTCCCAGTGTGACAGCCAAAAACATACCCAGAATTCCCCAAATATTTTGGGGACTGAAGAAGAGAGGATAAAATCACTCTCAGTTGAGAACCACTTCTCTAGAGTTAACCTCTTCTGTACCAAGTTCTTGTACTCATCTCTGTTATGTTTACAAAAGTCTTCACATCTCTATAATCACCTTTCTTTCCAGAATCTTTAAACACTCTTATATAGACTCCTCTCATTGGCTTTAAATACACAAATCACCTCCTTTTAAGGATAGTGATTAAATAGTTAATTAATTAAAAATCAATTGACCCCTTGGTCTAGTCTTAGCCCCTGTTTTGTCTCTCTTCTCCCTTCACAGCCATTTCTTGGAAAAGCCATCTATTCATGTTGTATCCTTTAATCACTTTTTCCCTCACTCCATAGGTCCACCCAAAATTGATTTCCATCAATTTCTCTCTTTCTTTGGATTCTGGCCATAACAATCCCCTTTTCTTTTCTTTCTGGAAATCTCTCTCTTTTTCTCTCTTTCTCTCTCTCTCTGGCTCATTCTCCTTTACTTCACCATGAGATGATGGCATTTCTCAAGGCTGCTTCCTGATTTATTGTTTCTTTTCTACTCAAGATTCTGTGCTTCAGTGATCCCAGAGTTTAAACTGCTATATCTATAGTGACAGCTCACAATATTCCCAGGTCTCTCCTGGGAGCACCAACTGATTACATAGCTCTAACTGACCATTTGACATTTCCTTTTGGAGATCCTAGAGCACCTCAAATGCCACATGTCCAAAATAAAACTTATGACTGTCCCATCTCTAAACCTATTTTTGTTTGTTGCTCTATACTGTAACTGGATCGTTGAGTCATCTTGTTTTGCTGTCGAGAAACATAAATATCATTCTTGAAATCTCCATTTTCTTTTACCTCCATATCCATTTAAAATTATGTGAATTCTACCTCTTATTAAATATGTTGCCTCTTAAATATCTAATTCTATCTACCTATTCCATATTCATCAATTCTGACCTAGTACATACAACTTTTTTCTCACACTCAGAATTATAACAATTGTTTCCCATTAATTCTACCAGAATCTTCTCTGTCCTGCCCCAGATAGAGTGGTGTATTTAAAAAAAGGAATCATTGACCTCACTATTCTCTACACCTTAAAAACTTTAAAAGGCTCCTCAATGCCATGAAAAACATACATTATTTAAAATTTATACTACAAGCAAATCACTGTACAAAGCATTGTAGCTAACTCCTCATCAAGCTAAATAGAAGTGAAATCTACAAAATGACAACCTCAAAACAGCAACCAAAATATAAAACCTTCATTATGAACCACATACTATCTAAGTACTTTGCATACTTTGAGTAATTACACCTTTGCAACAGTCCTAAAAGGTAAGTATTATTTTCATGTCCATTTCATAGATGAAAATACTGAGTCACGAAGAGCCAGAAGTGATCTGAAAAGATCACACACCAATGAAGGGTCAGAGGCAGGATTATATAATGCAGACACTATGGTACCAGGTTCACAGTCTAGACAACCACACTATCTTAATAATATAAAAATTTTAACCACTTCAAAAACTAATATTTTTATTTAACTAAGCTTTCCTTAGGACTTTCACAGTGATAACTAGTGTAAACATTGGAAGAAAAAATGGTATTAAATTTCTACCATTTAAAAAATATTCAACTTTTTAAAAAGATTTTATTTATTTATTTGACAGAGAGAGACATACAATGAGAGAGGGAACACAAGCAGGGGGAGTGGGAGAGGGAGAAGCAGGCTTCCTGATGAGCAGAGAGCCTGTTGCAGCACTTGGTTCTAAAACCTTGGGATCATGACCTGAACATAAAGCAGATGCTTAACGACTGTGTCCCAATATTTAATATTTTTAAATCAAATGTGCATTACAATAATGGCCCTTCTGAAGTACTTGGCCACAAGAGGAAATAGGTTCACCCAGCTAAATATGACATAAAATGCATCTAGAAACAGTGGGAAAGCCATGCTAAAGGCAGAAAATGCTCTCAAAGCATTAACAGGATCAAATGCATTACAGCTTTGTAAGGAGAAGATATTAATTGGAAATGAAAAGAAAATTCACAAAGTTACACTTTTGCTATGAACAACTATCAACGACACAAGCAGTTACAATATTTATTGAGCATTTATTATAAGCAAAAAAAAAATAAGTTAAGCATCTAACCCCTTTATATGCAGTAATTCATTTGCTTCTTACAGTAACTTTATTTACAATAAATATCTTACCTGTAAGTCACAGGTGAGTCAATTGAGACTCAAGACCACAGAGCAAGAAAGCCAGGCGAGAATTTGGATCCAACTCAGCCAAGCTCTAGTGATCATAAAATTAATTTTTTTTTAGAAATTTGAAATCCACTACTTATAGAAATGAAATGAAATAAAATAATAAAGCATACTGATGCAAATATTGGTTAGGTCTTTACGGGTCTTGGTCAGTGATGAGACTGCTTTGCCAAGAAATGACTGAGAAACATATAAGAAAACCTGCAGAGGCTCAAGAAAAAGATGCTGGGTTTACTTATGTAGGTGCCCTTTTTTACTGCTCTGCTCCTTGCCTCTGCTTAGCTGTGAGAATTTGATAATTGGTTTTTAAAGCAAAAAGCTGTTTTCTAGTAAAAGGCTTTTGGTCCAGCCTTTAGTTAGATTAATTTTTTAAGCCTTCACAGCTTATTCTTCAAACACTGTTCTCTGGCACTGCCTGAGGAAGGCAATCATTGAAGGTCCTCAACACAAAGCCAGTACTGTAGAGTGTGACTGGCTGAACAACAACAAAAAGGAAAAAAGGGTTAAATTCAAATAAAAGCTCAATTTGAAGTTGGTCTTTGTTCTTTTTAACCTCTGGAGAACTTGTCTGAGAATAACTTATTTCAGCATGTATTTAAAATGCCTGAATCAGTGACCACCCTTCTGTTGTACACAAGGTAGAAGAGACTGAATGTTGTCTGAAGAGCCCTTTAAAGTGACAGCTTCTACACAAGTCTTCTTTGGAATTCCTCTCAGGATCTCCCTGACCATAAGCTTCTCTCTCAGAGACATCTGTGGGGGTAAGATAACTTTCACACATAGGAAAAATTAAATTTCCAAAACCAATAGGAATTTAGAAAGAACAAAATTATCTGGTTCTGAAGAAAAATATGTTGCATAATATTAGGGGACATGTGTAAAAAGAACTCTTTTCCTTTAGATGAGTCCTCTACAAAGCATTTCTCAAACTCTGTGATTAAGCATACACCAAGACTTCAATAAACATTTATTCATTATGCAATGGAACATAAGACGATAAATAAGACCTTATCAAAATTTCTCCTGCACTTTGTAATAGAAAGCAGTATGACTTGAGTATGCAAGCCACAGTTCACACAATTCTAAATGCATGCCGTAAAAGAAATTAAGATGGCTTCTTGGTAGCTTGCACGAGCATCTAAAGTGCCTGAATATGTTCTATAGAAGATAACAAGGAATTATGTTCCACTATTACTATTACAAGATAGGACACATTTTATTGATAGTAGAAATTTTTAGTTAGGCTAAAATACTCTAAAAATACAGGCATCTGGGTGGCTCAGTTTGTTAAGCATCTAACTCTTGGTTTCAGCTCAGGTCATCATGGGGTCTTGAGATCAAGGCCCATGCCAGCCCTGCATTGGGCCCTGCAATGAGCTCTGTGATCAGCATGGAGTCTGCTGAGGATTTTCTCTCTTCTACCCCTTCCCCTGCTTGCACTCTCTCTCTGAAATAGAATAAATAAACAAAATCTCTAAAAAATACTCAAAAATTGGGACATCTGGGGGCTCAGTGGGTTAAGCATCTGACTTCTGCTCAGGTCATGATCCCAGGGTCCTGGGATCAAGCTCCAAGTCAGGCTCTCTGCTCAACAGGGAGATTGCTTCTCCCTCTGCCTGTGGCTCTGCCTGCTTGTACTCTCTCTCGCCTTCTCTCTCTCTCTCTCTCTCTCTCTCTCTGTCAAATAAATAAAATATTTTAAAAATATAAATAAGAAATACTTGAAAAATATATCCACAACTCTAATGTCTCAAATACTGTGGCTGCTTATTTCTTTCTCAGTTCAAAGCAGGAAATGTTGGCAGATATCTCTTACCCACACAGTGAAATGGGGCCCATAGTTCCTCCATTCTGCCATTCCTACAACCTAGTCAGTGCCTAGATCCCACCAGATAAAGGGAATGAAAAGGACACCCATTTTTTTTAAAGGCCATACCAGAAAAGGCACACAGCAATTCCACTCCCATTTCATTAATGCAAACTAGGTGCATGACCCCATGGAGATGCCAAAGGGGAGAGAAACTGTAGTGATGGCCTCTTAGTCACCTCCATCACAAATCAACAAGAGTATAAACAAATTCAGCTTGACTGACAATAGAATTTCAAAGGCAGAAAGTTAATAATTTAGGTTCTGGGGTGCCTGGGTGGCTCAATGGGTTAAGCCTCTGCCTTCAGCTCAGGTCATGATCCCAGGGTCCTGGGATCGAGCCCCACATCGGGCTCTCGGCTCGGCAGGGAACCTGCTTCCTCCTCTCTCTCTGCCGGCCTCTCTGCCTACTTATGATCTCTGTCTGTCAAATAAATAAATAAAATCTTTAAAAAATATATAATAATTTAGGTTCCAAGAACCTGTCATTCAAAATCGATGTAAAAATATCAGAAAAATAGTAAAGACAATTTACATAGAAAGGATCAAATGTTGGTATGGTATCATAGAAGAGAACTAAGAATTCAATCTTAGATCAATGGTCAATAGTTTATTTTATACTATTTCATTTCACAGAGGAAAGAGTATGTAACAGGAAAGTCAGTCAGACCTTGTTTATTTGAAGGCTCTGAGTATAAATCTGCTGTATAAGCTTGAGAGAGTCAGTTAAGTTTTCTGATTCTCAGTTTCCTGTTTTTTAAAATGGAGTTAATACCATCTGTTTACACGACTTTTTGTAATTTATTAATATATAATAAGAACATTGCAGAGGTTTTGGTGAAAATGAATGTTAAATTAGGCAACAATTACCATTATTATTGGGGGTGTAGCTCAGTGGTAGAGCATTTGACTGCAATTACCATTATTATTTTTGTTATATAAGTTTAAATTTAGAGGTTACTATAACATACTCAAAACCAAGTTCATTATCTTCTACTGCAACTCAGCTCAAGTCCATTGCCTGAGAGACATTTTTGTTTTTGGAAAAACAAATATACCTGGATTCAAACCTTTGTAGCCAGGTTTTTTTCCTCTTATCTCTTTATCCAAATTCCAGGTGTATAAATAGCCACCCTGTGTCTATCTGATCTTCCTAATTCACATTTCTATTGTGTTTTTTTGGATCACCCTAAACTTTCCTGCTGTGAGCATTTTTATCTACCAGGGGCAGGTCAACTTGAAAGACAGAAAGAGAAAAATAGTTCCATTATGTCTACTCCACCCTATCCCAATCAAAATTTTTAAATCACGTGATTTTGCTAGATATGTGGATTTTAAATCAAAGCTTAATTCAAACAGTGGTCTCAGAATTCAACAAATCACAATAGAAGTTCCAAAACACAAGATATTAACTGGTTTTGCATTTTAAAATGATTGTCATTTAAAAGTAAGTACATAAAATCATTTTACATCTTTACTTGCACACACACCGATAAAAAGATCATTTATACTACCTACATAAAGGCAACTCTTGCCATAATCAAACACCATAAATCTTATTTCCAAGTACCTATTACATTTCTTTCATCATTGAACCATCTGATATCTTAAGCAGACCTGACATGTGCTTCTATCATGTTTTTCTGACTTTTTGTCCAAACTAGGCACTTCTCACATAAATTATCAACATCACCTAATTTGTCTCCATTTTCTGTATTTCCTAGACATGTTGATTTCTTTTTTTCAACTGTGCAACATTTGGATATATAAGGCAGTATTAGAAAAAGATTATTTTCTCAAAGTCCTTCCTTTTGTAGCATTTTATCTAAGCCATCTGATCGTCATTTTACCTATTAAGTGTGGGAAAATTCTCACAGGAATAATAGAGAGGGAAAAAATGGGATTTTAGAATCTGATCGACCTATCTTTTATTCTTGATCCTACAAATTATTTTCTGTGTTAACTTGGATATGTTACTTAACTTTGAGATCTACTTTCATTATCCTTAAAATGGAGATATAATATCATGCCCTCAAAATTACTATGGAGTTTAGATAAGTTAGGTTTTATGTTCCTTGAAATCAGATACCTAGCTTTGATCTTTCAATCACTCACTGTTATATTCCCAGTGCCTATCACAGTGCCCTATCCATGATTGGCAGTCAATAAACCAGTAATCAGTATTATTCCTAATAAAATGTTATAAAAAATAAAACCTAGAGTAATCATTTATAACTATAGATAGAAGTAAACACTAATGCACCACAAATAATCAAATTTATCAAGAAAAGTTATATCAGCAATGAATAAATAACAAATTCCTCAAGCTGAAAACCAACCCTCGGCTAGTCAATAACCTTTAAAGAAAACAAAACCCAAAAAATCCATACGTGCTGAATTTGGTATTAACACATGACTAGAGAACCTATCTAGCCCTGAGATACAGAAAACTCAAAATATCCTAATGAAAATATCTTCAGGAATAGGCAAAGAGAAAAAATAAAATTTGATCTCTCTGTTCAAAGTCAGGGGAAAAAAAAGTTAATTTCTAGTATATTCAGTTTGCTGGTATAGAAGTCTGTGAGCATTTGTCTCCAAATGAATAACCAAAGGTTAAGATCCTCTCGACCAGGTTTCTGTTGCAAAATGGGCTTCACGGATAGCTTCTTTTTGATTGTGTGTCCATTATACTAGAAGTAGGACAATATTAATAAAATCCCCCTTAACTACATGTGCATTGAGATCATCAAAATGTGGTTAAAGGCCTGGCAGCACCATCTGCTTATCTTTAATGATCCCTGAACTAACTGTTCTATTCACATGCAGTGGTTACATAATAAGCATCTCATTGTTTAAAACATAACTTAGTCTTTTTTTTTTTTTTTTTAACCTCAGTTCTGTTCTTTGGAACTGCATGTTTCTGTAAAACAATGAGGTATACCTTAATTTTTCCTGCATGACAGGACACATTCAGCTCCAATGACTTGTATTCAATCACTCAAATTATAAACAGCAGTTCCAAGGCACAAATGCAGACTAGGTCTGGTCACATTTTTGTATTTTAAAACACGAGGGGAAATGGCTTTTGGAACAACCACTGTTCAGTGCCTTGTGGAGCTTTGTTTTCAGTCAATACCACGAGGTGAGTCATATATTCAGCATGGCTCCTCTTAAACCACCTGATCAATAGCTTGCCATAAAGACAAACCATAGTGCTGGTAGAGTCAGTGACTTGTGTACCATAATCTCCTGTTTTTTTGGTACCTCAGCCCTTTCTAGCTCTTTTTCAGAGAAGTAAATTTAATATGCATCAAAGAGGGCAACAAGGCAGTTCTGTTCCCTCTTGGTTCTGTGTTCATAATATCAATCTGAACAGCAGAAACTAGAACTGAAAAAAAAAAAATAGAAGAAACACGTCTGAGAAAAAGCGAAAGACAGACTTGTTTGGGTTAATTTTCCTCCCTCCAGCTGTGATCCTTTGTAACACTGGAAAAAGGGGTAAGTATATCAAAGCACATTTATATGGTGTAAGACTTCGGAATGGACATATTCTGCCAGACAGGCCTGGTAAGGCAAAACCCTGTGGTGCCAAATCACAGAGCTTGGATCCACAGAAGCAACCCAGGTTCTAGGAAATCGTAGCAATGGTCCCACATTCTTTAGTGATGCAAAAAACAGTTGCTTGGAAATCATTAAGGGAAGTATTAAAAGTGAGGGGAAATGTTGTTTTGTTTATATACATACATCAGTCATTTAGAAGAAAATCTTGCTGGTGTAACCCAGATGTCTCAAAACCTCTGGCCTTGGGCACCTGGGTGGCTCAGTCATTAAGTGGCTGAGGTCATGATTCCAGGACCCTGGGATGGAGGCCCACATCGGGCTCCCTGCTCGGCTGAAAGCCTGCTTCTTCATCTCCCGCTCCCCCTGCTTGTGTTCCCTCTCTCTCTTTCTCTCTGTCTCTCTCTGTCAAATAAATAAATAAAATCTTAAAAAAGAAAAAAAAACCACCTCTGGCCTTTGGGGGTCCCATTTGCAATATCTAGGTAACAGATATTGCATGTATACATTCCACGTACAGTGAGGAAACATCCAGTGTTTTCATGGTCTCCCAAAGGGCTTATATTAATCTTGATTCAATTATGAGATGGTTTAATTTGTAACTACTACTCTCTTTTCTTTTTTTTATTAATTTTTTAATTTTTTTTATAAACACGTAATGTATTTTTATCCCCAGGGGTACAGGTCTGTGAATCGCCAGGTTTATGCATTTCACAGCACTCACCATAGCACATACCCTCCCCAATGTCCTTAACCCCACCGCCCTCTCCTGACTCCCCTCCCCCCAGCAACCCTCAGTTTGTTTTGTGAGGGTCAGAGTCTCTTATGGTTTGTCTCACTCCCGATCCCATCTTCATCTTTTCTTACTGTTTCTCTTTTATGACTTATTTCCTTATCCAAGGACAGAGTAGGCAGTGTAGCTCATGGAAAATGAAAGTTGGGAGAAGATAAGGTTCTGCTCTGCTCTTTGACACATTAACATACTCATATGATTAAAAGTGAATTGAAATTGATAAGGGTTTTAATGTCCTGACAGGAAATTCCTCATAGTTGGAATTATTAGCTGTGTATTAGGATTTCTGAATTACAAGTTTTATTAGCAATTGCATTCGATCAAACAAAAAAATGTGGCATTATTGCAATTTTTTAATTGGTTTAATGAGTTTACTTGAGAGGTTGTATAAAGTTTTCCAAGGGCATCAAAAGAAAGATTAGAGTACATATTTAAGAACTTTATCAATTTTTTTAATCTTAGCAATTAGCTTGTCCCATTTTAGAAATATAGAGACTAATGACCAGACATGTTAAATATCTAACTCAAAATCCCAGATGGAAGTGAGAGCCAGTTTTTAAAACATGCTCTCCCAATTGGTAGATTGTTTCTTTGCTGGGCAGATGGCCTTAGCTTTCTTTTTTTTTTTTTTTTTTTTTTTTAAGATTTTATTTATTTATTTGACAGAGAGAGCTCACAAGTAGGCAGAGAGGCAGGCAGAAAGAGAGGAGGAAGCAGGCTCCCTGCTGAGCAGAGAGCCCAATGCAGGACTCAATCCCAGGACCCTGAGATCATGACCTGAGCCAAAGGCAGCAGCTTAACCCACTGAGCCACCCAGGCACCCTGGCCTTAGCTTTCTAAAACAAGTTTCTTGATCTCTACCTTCTTTCCAGAATTTACATTTCACTGAGCCCAGCAAGTTTTTCAGATTCTTCTTTAGGGTACTGATTCTCAGATTAAAACCAACAATGGGACTAATAAATAAGTTACTTCAGAGGAGTATCTTCTCACAATGCTTGGGCACAGCTGAGTGACACCTTGACTCTCAGCCATATGACCTTTCTATAGAGCCTTAGAAAATGAAATTCATGTGAGGATACTCCATGGAGAGGTTGCTACAAAGATGACAGAGTTTCATAAGGATCATTTTTACACCAAAATACTGAAAGCCTACATTCTTCAACTTTTCTAGGGGTAAAAAGCCTGGAAGTTTCTAGGTGGAAAGAAAAGAAATCTGGAAATGACAGAGACCTTCCTGCCTTACCAGGGACAGTATAAAAATGTAGTTGAGCAGAGAACAACAAAGTCAAGAGGTAAAGAAGAAATATTGTTCCAGCAAGATCTGTTGCACCTTTGCACTGAACTGTTCCGAAAGCCAAACTATCCTTGGATTTCAGTTACATGGCCAATCAATCCTCCTTACTGGGCACTGTAGTTAGATTTGGATTTCTTTCCTTTGTAGTGAAAAAAGGTCAGACCACACTTCATGAATGAATCCCATTTTACGATGAGAAAACTGAGACTTGGAGATGCCAAATAAATTTCTCAAGGACACCAAAATAATTGGTTTACTTGGTTTTTCCTTTGGAGACCCGAGTTTTATAACCTTGGGTCTCTAAATTGATAGAGTCATGTGCTGAAAGTTGCATGAAAGCCTGTTTGTTGTACTTGAGCACATCATATTCTTAGAGGTTTTTTTCCTCTTGTTGGTCATAATTTGTCAGTTGTGTGCTAAATCTCAGTCCTTCTTACTACTCATGCAGTATATTTCTGAGACCCTGGCTGAGAGCAGC
Organism: Mustela putorius furo; assembly: GCF_011764305.1. NCBI lineage: Eukaryota > Metazoa > Chordata > Mammalia > Carnivora > Mustelidae > Mustela > Mustela putorius. The sequence continues at coordinate 46,129,319 of NW_025421294.1, read as the reverse complement.
TGATAGAAACTACCAGGATTTCCACTATTCGATCTTGAGCACTGCATTAAACAATGAGTAGAAGAGATAAATGAGATAATGAAGAAAAAAGAAAAACCCTGCCCTCATGGAGCAGTGAATTAAAGAAAATGTAGAGAAACACATGAATTAGCAATTACAATATAATGTGATAAGTATTATATTGGAGTTATTTACACACAGTGAGCTATAAGGCAAGAGGAAAGTGTGAAAATCTATCACAGGAATGTGAGAAAATTTCCCAGAGGGGTAAGACTTAAACTGAGAATTAGAAGAAGAATAGAAACTTGCTCTTTACAGAAAGTAGAACGAATATTCCTGACCAAGATCATATTTTCAAAGACAGAGTCAAAGTCAGATATAGTCAGAAAATGGACTTTGATAAACCTGAAATCCATGAATCTAACTTCATTAGTGCTGCTCTTGCATTTCTCTTTGAACTGAATAAATCAGTCCTTTAATTCCAGTGCTTTGGTTATTCTTCCAAGATGTTTTCAGATAAATCTATTTTACTCAGTTCAACAAATATTTACTGGACACTTTTTATATGCCTGGCATACCAGAGAATACAAAGATGTGTGTGGGCAGTTGTGGGGCACAAGAATGAGAAGTTCCTTGGGAACAGCGTTGGGTGATGGAGCATGCACTCATAATAGTCTGATTCCTCAAGGGATTTTCCAGAAAGAGAGACATACAAATAGATAATCTCTGTACCAAGAGGTAAGTACCCATTTGGGGGCTATAAAAGCACAAAGAAAGAGCTTAGAGGATGCTGCCTAAAGGTTAGAACATCTGACCTGAATCTTGAAGGAAGAGTTAGAATGAGACTGATTGAAAAAAAGATGACACCAGTCTTCCAGGATGAAGAAATAACTTGAGCAAATGCATAAAGAGTAAAACTTCACAAAGTATGCCAAAAAATTTTGTAATAATGTGGTGTTATTTCAGCAGAAAGTATGTGGCAGAAAGTGGCTGGAGAGATAGAAAGAGACCAGGTTATGGAACGATAAAAGATCTAAAAGTTCATTCGATAGACCATGAGGAACCACCAACGTGTTTTAAACAGAAGTGTGGCCATACCATTCTAGTTTTAGCTGCAGTTGGAAAATGGAGCTAAGGAAGGGGGTTCTGAAACCAACTTGTTAATAAGAAGGCCAGTACAATTTTTAAATCTATTTTGGGCAGCAGCTACAATTCAGAAGCATTCAGACTCTATTCTCTATTAGCCAAGGCATTGATACAAACTTGTCAAATCCTTTGGCCTCTCTGGATTATAAAAGCAAGGTAACTGTGCATTTTGCTCTGTAGGTAGTAGATGACAATCATACTTAAAGTAGCTGTTAAAGAAGCATGTCCATCCTTTAAATATTTTTCTACTCAGAATGGGTTTTACTTGGTTTTTCCTTTGGTGAGCCTAACCAAACAAAATATTGTTGGCATGAAAACAAATGATACAGTTCAATGCTCAAGCCAATGCAATAAGGTCAATTTGTTTGGATGGCCTTTTGTTTATTGTAAAGTCATACTGAAGCTCTTATTATAACAGCTCAGAGGCAAATTTCAAACCCAAATCATTTCAGAGTTCAGCTGGAATGGATCTTGAAAGTGCATGTATACCACTTATCCTGCAGGGGTTTTTTCCACTGTGATTTTTTTTTTTTTTTGAGAAGTATGAAATTTGAGTACACAACCCACAATCACAACTAAAGTGAATAAGAAAAGTAAGAAAAGTAATTCCAAGGACTGAATTCTTCACACTTAAAATGTGCAAACTCACCAGTTTTCTGAGTTAGTATGTTCTAGGAGTTCGGGAGGAATTGGCTTTATGGAGAAGTTGAAATATTTAGAAATTCTATAAGAAGTCTAATGTAAATTCTGTATTTGAAAGTAATCTGAGTTCATATAGTACAGGCATCCTCTACATTCTTCAGTGTTATAGGGTTTATTAAAGGAATAGTGGGAAGCATCAATATTTACCATTAGAGAATGTTCATCTAATTTGGTGCATTTTAATTCAATAATTCAGAATTTGACTTAGGTTCATTTGTCACATTTATAGTGACTGAAAACAAATTTAATTTTTCTCATGCAAGTAAAATAGCTAGAAGGATATTGATATATTCCATAAAATCCAAAGAAAAATAGAACAATCAAGGTTCTAAATGGAGATGATACAAATGATATGAAATTAGTGGTGGATCAGATAGGTATTGATTTTAGTATCCTTCATCCATTCAACCACTCCAAGAAGCAGAACATCCATTAAATGCCAGACTTGTGAAAACCAACTTTTCTTCCTCACCCAAAACTCTACTCCCATATCCCAGAAAGTCCTAGCGCTGTGCCTAAACTACTCAGCACACTGTATTCTTTTAACTACAGTGATTTGTTCAAGGATGAAATTATGGTCCATTTTATAATAATCATAACTCTAATAAATCAGTTTTAGGAGTTCTTTCTCAACAAGTCAACAAAGTAGACTTTTTCTTTCAGGATAGGCTAGTTTCTGCTCTATATTGGGAAGGAACTTCTGACCAAGCACTGTCCCCAGGACTCAGGCTGATGGAAGCTCCAATCTGACACACCCACAGAGCTGAGGAAGAGAGAGTCTACAACTGCTTGTGTTCCTTCCCCTCTCAATGCATTGGCTGAAATAAGTCATGTGAGTTCTCACCTGCATTCCTAATCTCAGTATTACCTTTCCCCATTGGAATGAGAATCAAGAGCCTTCTCCAAGCCTGAAATTTTCTGAAATTTATTACCCTTTTATTTCTGCTTTTATTCATGCTTCCCTTTTATTCATGCTTGAACACTATCCAAAACTAACCAATTTTCTGGGTTATCTGTTTCCTTCAGTTTCTTGCTCAAGACAAATAATAATAAGTAAGCACCCTAATAATATTCTGTTTTCTAACATCTTCACCTAGAACTTAAAATCATTAGGTACATTCTATATCCAATAACAAACAAATAATAAATACCTAATAAATAATGAATACTTAATAAATAAAAACTTTAGAAGTTTTATTTAAGCATTTTGTCAATGGATATAATTGTAATTAAGTAAATACCATTAAATAATTTAAACTGTATTACATATTTGATGTATATTAGCTACAACAAATTACCAAAGCTAAATGGCTTGAAACAGCCCAAGTTTATTCTTATTCAGTTTTTACTACAAAAAGTCTGACACAGGTTTCACCAAGCTAAAATCAAGGTGTCTGCAGTGCTATGATACCTTCTGGAGGCTTGTGGGGAGAATCTGTTCCCTTACCATTTCCAGCTTTCACAGGCCACCCACATTATATGAGCCAGCAACACTGCATCTCTCTGACTCTTCTTACATCACCTCTCCCTCTGATTATAGCAGCAAAATGTTTTCCAGTTGTAAGGACCCATCATGAGATGGAGCTCATCCAGGTAATTCAGGATATTCTCTCTCTCACGGTCCTTACCTTAATCACAAATGTGAAGTCCCTTTGCCATGTAAATCAACATAATCAACATTCTGAGGATTAAGGAGTGACTATTTGTTTTTGTGGTGAGGGAACATTATTTTGACTACTAAATTGTGTACCTGATTCTTCTGGATGCTTCAAACACCTTATAGTGTAGACAAAATTATAAATATTACAAAATTACAAATACAAATGTAAAGAAACTTAATGCCATATTTAGACAAGCCTATTATAAAAATTACACAATAGTTTAATAAAGTTGTCCTTATTTTAAACTAGTTTTGTAGGATTCTAAAATAACAGGCTTAATTTGAGATCTCCATAGGGTATCAGAAAGATTATTGTGAAACTCTTTGGTAAAAGAAAGATAGACTTTTAAAGTCCCACTTAGTTCATATTATGTAACCTATTGTTCTGTCCATTTGCCATATTGACTTAGTCTGTTAGAATTATTTGAGTAGATGCATTCCTTATTAACATAATACTATAATTATCTCCTAGAAAATAAGGGACTGAGTCTCCATATTTCTCTCTCTTTTTTGAGAAGTTTGCCTAATTTATTTTCCAGAGACTGACTGTACAACTCTTTCTACTTGAAACTGTAGCATCGCACACAAAAGAGTGCCCAGAATTCTTGTCTTACTTTAAAACCCCTGTGTTTATTTTTCATTGATATACAGCTAGAAGGAAAATATTTTTATAATATATAGATAAGTAACCAATGAGTATAATAACTTCTAAAACATATCTGTATGTGTAAACAAACATATGAACATAGATCTGTATTAACAAACATATGCACATATATGCATATGTATACACCGTGTGTGTGTGTGTGTGTGTGTGTGTGTGTGTGTCTCCCTACTTAGGAAAACCAATTCAAAACAAGGGGTGCTACTTAAAATATTTAACAACTGGTTCAATTCAAACACCAATTCATCAAAACAGATGCCAGCCCAGAAAGAATGCATGCCAGCTATAAAGAACCACTAGTACTATCATAACAATGCATACTTCATGAATATTAACCTATTTTATACTCTTTCTTTTCTTTTCTATTCTTTTCTTTTCACATGACCATTAATAAACTTATTTCAATTATACACAATGGCTATGATTATCACTGTTATTATTATTTTTACTGATATTATTCTCAAATTTGATCAATGGAAAATCTTAAAGTTAGCTCCTTTTTGCTTCCAGTGTTTCCTTTTTATGGAATTGTCTCTTTCTGTCAGAGAAGACTATTGGACACACAAATCAAGGGATGAGAGGCATGAGAGTTGTGGTCAAAATTGCCTCTGTAATTGGGCCACATGTGAAAGAGTTGTAAGAGATGTATTTTTTTTTATTTTTAATTTTTTATAAACATATAATATATTTTTATTCCCAGGGGTACAGATCTGTGAATCGTCAGGTTTACACACTTCACAGCACTCTCCAAAGCACGTACCCTCCCCAATCTCCATAACCCGACCCCCCCTCTCCCAACTCCCTCCCCAGCAACCCTCAGTTTGTTTTGTGAGATTAAGAGTCACTTATGGTTTGTCTCCCTCCCAATCCCATCTTGTTTCATTTATTCTTCTCCTACCCACTTAAGCCCCCATGTTGCATCACCACTTCCTCATATCAGGGAGATCATATGATAGTTGTCTTTCTCTGCTTCACTTATTTCCCTAAGCATGATACGCTCTAGTTCCATCCACGTTGTCACAAATGACAAGATTTCATTTCTTTTGATGGCTGCATAGTATTCCATTGTGTATATATACCACATCTTCTTTATCCATTCATCTGTTGATGGACATTTAGGTTCTTTCCATAGTTTGGCTATTGTGGACATTGCTGCTATAAACATTCGGGTGCATGTGCCCCTTCGGATCACTACATTTGTATCTTTAGGGTAAATACCCAGTAGTGCAATTGCTGGGTCATAGGGTAGTTCTATTTTCAACATTTTGAGGAACCTCCATGCTGTTTTCCAGTGTGGTTGCACCAGCTTGCATTCCCATCAACAGTGTAGAAGGGTTCCCCTTTCTCCGCATCCTCGCCAGGATCTATCATTTCCTGACTTGTTTATTTTAGTCATTCTGACTGGTATGAGGTGATATCTCATTGTGGTTTTGATTTGTATTTCCCTGATGCCAAGTGATATGGAGCACTTTTTCATGTGTCTGTAGGCCATGTGGATGTCTTCTTTGCAGAAATGTCTGTTCATGTCCTCTGCCCATTTTTTGATTGGATTATTTGTTCTTTGGGTGTTGAGTTTGCTAAGTTCTTCATAGTCCTTTATCTGATATGTCGTTTGCAAATATCCTCTCCCATGCTGTCTGATGTCTTTTGGTTTTGTTAACTGTTTCCTTTGCTGTGCAAAAGCTTTGGATCTTGATAAAATCCCAATAGTTCATTTATGCCCTTGCTTCCCTTGCCTTTGGCAATGTTCCTAGGAAGATGTTGCTGTGGCTGAGGTTGAAGAGGTTGCTGCCTGTGTTCTCCTCAAGGATTTTGATGGATTCCTTTCCCACTCATTTTGAGTCTATTTTTGTGTGTGGTGTAAGGAAATGGTCCAATTTCATTTTTCTGCATGTGGCTGTCCAATTATCCCAACACCATTTGTTGAAGAGGATGTCTTTTTTCCATTGGACATTCTTTCCTGCTTTGTCGAAGATTAGTTGACCATAGAATTAAGGGTCTATTTCTGGGCTCTCTATTGTGTTCCATTGATCTATGTGTCTGTTTTTGTGCCAGGACCATGCTGTCTTGACGATGACAGCTTTGTAATAGAGCTTGAAGTCCGGAATTGTGATGCCACCAACTTTGGCTTTCTTTTTCAATAGTCCTTTGGCTATTCGAGGTCTTTTCTGGTTCCATATAAATTTTAGAATTATTTGTTCCATTTCTTTGAAAAAGATGGATGGTACTTTGATAGGAATTACATTAAATGTGTAGATTGCGTTAGGTAGCATAGACATTTTCACAATATTTATTCTTCCAATCCAGAAGCATGGAACATTTTTCCATTTCTTTGTGTCTTCCTCAATTTCTTTCATGAGTACTTTATAGTTTTCTGAGTATAGATTCTGTGCCTCTTTGGTTAGGTTTATTCCTAGGTATCGTAGGGTTTGGGGTGCAATTGTAAATGGGATTGACTCCTTAATTTCTCTTTCTTCTGTCTTGTTGTTGGTGTAGAGAAATGCAACTGATTTCTGTGCATTGATTTTATATCCTGACACTTTACTGGATTCCTGTACAAGTTCTAGCAGTTTTGGAGTGGAGTCTTTTGGGTTTTCCACATATAGTATCATATCATCTGCAAAGAGTGATAATTTGACTTCTTCTTTGCCGATTTGGATGCCTTTAATTTCCTTTTGTTGTCTGATTGCTGAGGCTAGAACTTCTAGTACTATGTTGAATACCAGTGGTGATAATGGACATCCGTGCCGTGTTCCTGACCTTAGGGGAAAAGCTTTCAGTTTTTCTCCATTGAGAATGATATTTGCAGTGCGTTTTTCATAAATGGCTTTGATAATATTGAGGTATGTGCCCTCTATCCCTACACTTTGAAGAGTTTTGATCAGGAAGGGATGCTGTACTTTGTCAAATGCTTTTTCAGCATCTATGGAGAGTATCATATGGTTCTTGTTCTTTCTTTTATTGATGTGTTGTATCACATTGATTGATTTGTGGATGTTGAACCAACTTTGCAGCCCTGGAATAAATCCCACTTGGTCATGGTGAATAATCCTTTTAATGTACTGTTCAATCCTATTGGCTAGTATTTTGGTGAGAATGTTCGCATCTGTGTTCATCAAGGATATTCGTCTATAGCTCTCTTTTTTGATGGGATCCTTGTCTGGTTTGGGGATCAAGGTGATGCTGGCCTCATAAAATGAGTTTGGAAGTTTTCCTTCCATTTCTATTTTTTGGAACAGTTTCAGGAGAAAAGGAATTAGTTCTTCTTTAAATGTGTGGTAGAATTCCCCCGGGAAGCCGTCTGGCCCTGGGCTTTTGTTTGTTTGGAGATTTTTAATGACTGTTTCAATCTCCTTACTGGTTATGGGTCTGTTCAGGTTTTCTATTTCTTCCTGGTTCAGTTGTGGTAGTTTATACGTCTCTAGGAATGCATCCATTTCTTCCAGATTGTCAAATTTGTTGGCGTAGAGTTGCTCATAGTATGTTCTTATAATAGTTTGTATTTCTTTGGTGTTAGTTGTGATCTCTCCTCTTTCATTCATGATTTTATTTATTTGTGTCCTTTCTCTTTTCTTTTTGATAAGTCGGGCCAGGGGTTTATCAATTTTATTAATTCTTTCAAAGAACCAGCTCCTAGTTTCGTTGATTTGTTCTATTGTTTTTTTGGTTTCTATTTCATTGATTTCTGCTCTGATCTTTATGATTTCTCTTCTCCTGCTGGGCTTAGGGTTTCTTTCTTGTTCTTTCTCCAGGTCCTTTAGGTGTAGGGTTAGGTTGTGTACCTGAGACCTTTCTTGTTTCTTGAGAAACGGCTTGTACCGCTATATATTTTCCTCCCAGGACTGCCTTTGTTGTGTCCCACATATTTTGAACCGTTGTATTTTCATTATCATTTGTTTCCATGATTTTTTTCAATTCTTCTTTAATTTCCTGGTTGTCCCATTCATTCTTTAGAAGGATGCTGTTTAGTCTCCATGTATTTGGATTCTTTCCAAACTTCCTCTTGTGGTTGAGTTCTAGCTTCAGAGCATTGTGGTCTGAAAATATGCAGGGAATCATCCCAAATTTTTGATACCGGTTGAGTCCTGATTTAGGACCGAGGATGTGATCTATTCTGGAGAATGTTCCATGTGCACTAGAGAAGAATGTGTATTCTGTTGCTTTGGGATGAACTGTTCTGAATATATCTGTGATGTCCTTCTGGTCCAGTGTGTCATTTAAGGCCTTTATTTCCTTGTTGATCTTTTGCTTGGATGATCTGTCCATTTCAGTGAGGGGAGTGTTAAAGTCCCCTACTATTATTGTATTATTGTTGATGTGTTTCTTTGATTTTGTTATTAATTGGTTTATATAGTTGGCTGCTCCCACGTTGGGGGTATAGACATTTAAAATTGTTAGATCTTCTTGTTGGACCGACCCTTGGAGTATGATATAGTGTCCTTCCTCATCTCTTATTATAGTCTTTGGCTTAAAATCTATTTGATCTGATATAAGGATTGTCACCCCTGCTTTCTTCTGATGTCCATTAGCATGGTAAATTGTTTTCCACCCCCCTCACTTTAATTCTGGAGGTTTCTTCAGGTCTAAAATGAATTTCTTGCTGGAAACATATAGATGGGTTTTGTTTTTTTATCCATTCTGATACCCTGTGTCTTTTGATTGGGGCATTTAGCCCATTAACATTCAGGGTAACTATTGAGAGATATGAATTTAGTGCCATTGTATTGCTGTAAGGTGACTGTTACTGTATATTTCTCTGTTCCTTTCTGATCTACCACTTGTAGGCTCTAAGAGATGTATTTTAAAGTCACTGATTATTGCAAGTATTCCAATGTATACTGTGGTGTTATATATCCTACTCTTTTTAAAGACTAAGTGTTTCATACTATAAGACTTTCTATTACATAAACACCTCAGAAACATATCTATAATCAAACCCTTTATTCTATTTATTAGAGGAATTAATTTCCTGCTGCAATGGAGGAAAAAATAATTTCCCCACTATGTTTCTAGGTTTTTGGTTGAGACTCCCCCAACACCAAAAGGCAGATTAATAGAAGAAAAACATACAGAAATTAATATTATATATACCTCTTGTATACATGGAAGAGACCCAGGAAAATAAAGTAACTCCCAGAAATGGCCCAAGTCACCACTTTAAACACCATCTCCAGCTAAAGATAAAAGAAAGATGTTGGGGAGGGTAGAGGCCATTAGTGGGAGGTTACACAAGATATGGTTGTTATACAGACTTAAATCTCTGCCTTCTCCATTGATAAGAGTTTCTAGAGATTTAATCATCCTCCCTGGTACAGAGAGGGTGGCCCTCTTATAAGGGAGATTTCCCTTATAAAAGTAAATGTCTCTTACAACAGGGTAATTTCTACTCAGTTTTCACAGCTTCCTTTGTGTCTGTTGTTTCTTAAAAATAACCAGTTCAAAATAATCCTCATGCCAAAGAGGCATATTTTGGGGTAGCAAAGAATCATTACTTGCTTCCTAATTTTTAATTTTAAATTTTAAACTTCCTAATTTCCCAATAATTACTTGCTTCCTAATTTTTCAATAGCTACCTAAGTCTTTCAAATTTAAGAAGTCTGATGAACTGTAAGCTTCTGTATTTATTAAAATACATAGTCCTAGCATTAAAGATGCTTAGTATTTATTTCAATTAGCTGATTGAAAAGATACCACAAAAATGGGGTGAACTGTGCTGAATACCTATCCAAACTAAAAAACAGGTCATGCTATTTCTAAACAATGGAATTATAAACATACCTACTCAGGCAACATAATATCTTTTTTCTAGCTTTTTATAAACCATATAGAGAAAACAGGGCGAATAGCTATTAGGGGTTTAAAATCTTAATAAATGGCATGATTTATGTTTAAGACACATAATCCTATTTCAAAGTTCATGTATTTAGCTTCTATACTTTCCAGAATTTTAAAATGTGTATTAGATCTACATATGCCATTATGACCAGTTACTGAGAATAACATATGATAGAAATATATTCTCCAAAGTGATTCGGTCTTCTAGAGAATACACTAGTTAAGGAAATAGTGTACTTTTTTGTATCTTTTCTTCTTTTGGTAGTATGACTAAGTGGCTATTAAAAATAGTAGGCATACTAATTAATAGATTCGGGAAGGGATTAGTCTCTCCAATTTGGCCTTGGATTCTTGAAATATATCTACCCATTTATTTAATGAAAGTGTATCTATTACTTACTATTCTAAATACTGTGAATAAGATTACGAAGAAACTAAATTTCCTGAAATTCTGTTTATCTTTTTCTATCCCACCCCCAGACCCCTCCTCCTGGATATTTCTTACTAATACTTAGCTCTGCTTAGGGATTATATTTTCTGGAAAGCCTATCTTGATTCCACCAAGATGGAAAGAAGTACTTTTCATATGCTTCCATAATTTTCTCTATTTAGTTCATTTATAATGTTTTTATCCTAGGTAATCATAGGTTATTTTCTCATCTAAATTCTCCCTGCCCCATGTGTCCTACAAACAACCACTATGCCATTCACCATGGTGGTCCCCAAATGCTCAAAATGTGTTCAAAACAATTAGATATCAGTAAATATTTACTAATTAAATTAATGTGGGTCAATGCCCAAGAGACATCCCTACTTTCCAAACATTTATTCTTTAATGAGTCAAGCAAACAGACATAGGTACTGCTGCATTATAAATGCACGATCACATAAGTACGGAATGTAATGAGAGCACAAAGGGGCAGTTAACAAGGTTTTGGCAAGCTCCAGTTATCTCAAGAAGAGAGAACATCTACAGCTGTCTGCATCTAAAGGGCTAAGGAATAGGTAAAGGAAAAATGATCGGTGCTTCCTGGGTAATTGCATTTCTTGCACCTTACCAAAACCATCAATAGCTTTTCCCTGTTTTTTTTTTTTTTTCCCCCAGAAAATCATCATGGAATGCCCTACTCTGAAAGACAGATGAGAATAGTGTGTCTATTTCAAGTTAATAAGTGTTTTACTGTGAATTGGAGTAAGTAGAAAGATATCCCACACCAAGGGCTAATTGACTAAAAGACAGAAGCTTATCAACTATCATTTCTGTCAAACTGCCCCAATTTCATACTCTGGCACTCTTGCTATTATGGAAGGGAAAAGATACCAACTTGGAACAAAGATCAAGAGAAACACAGATTGAAATGGAACTGGTTTTGTAACTTGTCTTCTGAACAGATAGCCAAAGGCAGAATTTAGAAATTTACATTAAAATAGAGAGAGAATGACATCTACTGGCTGAGAGAATTTGGCCTTGTGAATAGCTGGTAATGTTTTGCTTTTTTTTTTTCCCCCTATAAAGTTTAAATGTTTCCCTTTCTTCTTACACATAAAACTCCAATTAATGATAATGGGAATTATCTACACACAATGGGGGAGGAATTGACCTATTATTGTGCAGTTCTAATAATAATGAAAGAAAATTAATCCTTAATTAGCTAGCATTGCAGTTAGAAGTATTTTACAAATGTCTTTAAATGACTTTGACATTATTTCTGTATAGATCTTCTTCGACTTCAAATGGAGTTATGTCCAATACATACAATATTATTGAAAATATTGTAAGTCAAAAATGCATTTAATACATCTAACCTATTGAACATCATAACTTCGCCTAGCCAACCATAAATATGCTCAGATATTTTAATATACATTAGCCTACAATGGGGCAAAATCATCTAACACAAAGACTATCTTAACAATAAAGTATTGAATATCTCATGTAACTTATTCAATACTGTACTGAATGTGAAAAACAGAATGGTTGTATGGTACAAAATGATAAGTGTATGGGTTGTTTGCCTGCAAAATAGCGTGCCTACTAGAAGCCGTGGCTCACTACCACTGTCTAGCATTAGGACAAAGTATGGCATATCATTAGTCTAGGAAAAGATAAAAATGCAAAATGCAAAGCACAGTTTCTAGTGAAAATGTATAGCTTTCTTGCTATTATAAAGTTGACAAATCATAACTCAAACCAGCATAAATTGGGGACTGTCTGTACATTGATATGCAGTATTTCATGACTATTTCTGACTTAGAAGTCCCCGTTTTTCTTATTAGTAAAATATGCAGATCTGTATGAGAATTTAAAAAAAAAAATCATTTGTTGTAGTTATCATCAGAGTTTCCTCCACTAAAATTTATTTGTACTCTTAAAAATAACCTTAGATAGGGTGCCTGGGTGGCTCAGTGGGTTAAGCCTTCAGCTTAGGTCATGATTTCAAGGTCCTGGGATCAAGCCCTCCACTGGGCTCTCCGCTCAGCAGGGAGTCTACTTCCCCCTCTCTCTCTGCCTGCCTCTCTGCCTACTTATGATTGCTGTCTGTCAAATAAATGGGTAAAATCTTTAAAAAATAATAATAATAATCTTAGAGGTAGTGATGAGTTTGTTTGATTTATTTATTTATTTATTTATTTATTTATTTATTTATAGTGGAGGGAGGGGCAGAGGGAGAGAGAGACTCTCAAGCAGACTCTGCATTGAGCACATAAAGAGCATGGGGCTGATCTCCTGATCATCATGACCTGAGCTGAAGTCATGAGTCGGAGGTTCAACTGGCTGAGACCAGGCATACCAGTGATGAGTTGTTAGATACAAGACCAAGGCATAATTTCTAAAAAAAATTTGGTAAGTTGGACTTGACTAAAACTAAAAAACTCTTTTGTGAGAAACACTGTTGAAAGAATGTGAAGACAAACCACAGACAGAAAATCTTTGAAAATCATATACCTGATAGAGAATTAAATTTAAAAGTAGCCAAACTTTTAAAATTTTTAATTATAACCAAAAGGTCTGAACAGATATCTCACTAAAGACATACAGATAACAAATAAGCATATGAAAAAAAAAAAGTCTGACATGATTTATCATGAGGAAAATGCAAAGTAAAACAACACTTAGATACCACTACATAAGTATTATAATGATTTAAAGTCCACAACACTGGCAATTCCAATTTGCATAGAGCAACAAGAACTCTTACTCATTGCTGGTGGAAATACAAATGGTACATCCACTTTAGAAGTCTGGCAGTTTTTATAAAGCCAAATAAAGTCTTACCATACAACCTAGCAATTGCACTTCTAGGTTTTTAACCTAACTGAACTGAAGTTTACATCCATACAAAACCTTCATATGAGTGTTTATAGAAGCTTTATACATAATCATCAAAAACAGGAAGCAATCACGATGACTCTCAGTAGGTAAAAGCATGTACAAACTGTGGTACCTTCATATAATTGAATACTATTCGGCAGTAATAAAGAATGAGCTATTGAGCCATGCAGCAATATTGATGAATCTTATATACACATTGCCAAGTGAAAGAAGCCATGCTGAAAGGCTACATTCTATACATTTCCATTTGTATGATGTCTGGAAAAGGCAAAACTATAGGGTATGGTTTAAAAAAAAAAAAAAGATCAGTGGTTGGCAGGGATTTGAATAGGTGGGGCATAAGGGTTTTTTTGTTTTGTTTTGTTTTGTTTTTTTTAGGGCAGTGAAATTATTCTGTATAGCAATGTAGTGTTGGATATTATGCATTTGACAACACCCAGAGAATCTTATATCTTCAACCTTAATATACACAAATAAAAATTTTTTTTAAAAAAGGAGAAAACTGCAGAGCCTAGGATGGAATACTGACACTGACAAAAGTATCTGACTATATTAGAAAAGTACGACAGACACAGCCTCACTGAACAGGGTGGGAGGAAAAATGCTGCCCTAAGTAATTTTGGAAATAATAGAGACTGTAAGACTAAAGACAAACAGAATCATATATAAGCACGTACTGTAGTTGGTGCCGTGATTTCCCATAGGATTAACGATCCTGAAACCATAGTACATGTATACTGGGATTGAATGAATAAATAGATGGATGACAGCTGGTAGGCTCCAGGTTTCTTATTGTTGATGTGAAAGGTTACAGATAAGCAATGAGAAACACTAGAAAGTCCATGGCATACTGGATAAAAGTCAGAGACATCAGCATGAATCCATGTTTAGCTTAGTATTGATACAAATGGATATCAATTTTAATACAGATACAGATACTTACTGATATGTGTATATACTCAGGTTGGTATACACACATCTAATTCCTAGCTTTATTTGCTGAGAGACCCTACAAGCAATGACACTCCATAGCTAAGAGGCCCTTTTTGCCCTAATGCCAGTCACAGGGCACTTGTCAGTTTACAGACTCTCACTTAGTCACTGTGTTTCACAATCCATCCCTGACTTCAAGACTATGTATAGAGGATCCACATCTCTTCTAACTAGCAGCTCCAGTAGGATGGTTAAAGACAACATACATAATTGTATCCAAGGGGAAAATCCCCTATGATATTAAATTTAAGAACCTAAAGCTAATGAATTATTCATCTATTTGTTTTTCTACAAACTTCTATTGAATGCCTACTATTCTGAGAACTGTACTAAGTACCAGAGATACATAAAAGAACAAAAAAGCAAAGCCTCATCATAAGGAAAATTAGTGTGAAGAGAAAAAAAAATCAAACCAAGTAAAATGCAATGACATCAAAAATATTAAAATCATGAGAAATGTTAAAAAGCAAATAAATCAGGATGATATACAAAAGAAATTTAAGTTAAGCCTGTCTTAGAATAGGAAATGTCTCTGAGATCACATCTATATCTGACGTTGAAAGAGCTAAAAGATTAGCATTTATTCTATGATTAATATGTGAAAAGTTTATGGGAGAAACTGACAGAAATAAGGAGAAGCAGGTGCACAGAAGCTATTCAGTGACAAGAAGAGCAAGTGTGGCTGGATCATAGAGAGATGGCATCAGATATGAGGGCAGTGGGAAGCAGGATTAGACAATGCAAGGTTCCCACAGGGTGTGCTGAAGGAAAGCACTGAAAGGGTTTACAACTGGGGATAGTTTGGTTTATGTTTTAATACTACAACTCTGTCTGCTCTGTGCAAAGTGACTCATTGTAGATCAAAACTGTAAGTAAAAGGACAAGTTAGGGTACTACTTTAATGGTCAAGTGATTACCACCCAAACTTTAACCAGTATGGGGCTCCTAAAAAGCCTCCCCAAGATTTTACTATTCCTCTACTAGAGATATACCACACATACAACTTATTCTGAAAACCTCTAAGTTCTTCATTTTATTGTTAACTTCTGTGAAAGCCAGCTCCAGTTCAACTCAGCTCTCTAAGCATGTAGAATGCCTCCTACACTTCAGATGCTGGTGTATGGCAAGATATGTAGAGACAGAACCCTGTCCATGAGGTCTCCCATTCTAATAGAAGAAAATGACATGGGTACAAATAAACTCAGAGAATCTGCTATTTATACCATGAAGTAAGATTTCCACTAGCTTCTTTCAAAACTATCTCCTTTAGATTTCAGAGGATGCTTCTAGGATGTGATAATCAAGTCCTATTCATTACGATTTTTAGTGCTTCTTTCTAAATCCTATCTACCTTTTTCCTTTCCACATGAAAACTTATTTTTTCCCTTCAATCCAGACAGTCTACACTAGATGTTCCCTTCCTGTCTGTAAGGAGAACTGAGGCTTCCTAGGAGATGTAGACATACTCAGTGTGGCCACAGCTGAAGACAAGGGTACAATCCAAGCAAGGCTATTTAATTTTTTTTTTAATGAAAATTTCAGATGAGAAGCAAAACCTCAAAGATTAACATTTATTCTTAGCCAGAATAAAGATGTGATTAGGCCAAGTAAATCTGAGCAGATATTTTACTTTAAATATTTCAGAGCAATTTCACTTCAAGATAAAGTAGAATCTTCCATCTGCCAGAGATATTATAATCAACTTAATCATTTAACATTGACTTTTCCAGTTGCTTTCTTTTCATAAACAATATTAAAGGACACCAATTCAGATCAATAGTACCACATTCATCTAAATAAATCTGGGTGAAGTACCACTGTGCTCTAACTAATCTGCACTTCCTCACATTTATTCTACACGTTTCAGGTGTTAGAATTACATTCTTTAATGCTGATTTTCTTTAAAAGTCAATGGCAGTGGGAAATGCTTTTTTAGATGACAGCATAATAAAGACATATATGACAGACTAACTGGGAAAGTTTAGAGAAAGAGATTCATGGCACCCTCATAACCATCTTTATAAGACTTGAATTACAAAAAATCATCTGAATTTTCTTAAACAGCAGTATATTTGTTTCAAAAAAACTTATCCTGAATTCAAATATGTGAGAAGAGAGATGGAGAAGAAAAGTCTAATTAGAAAATCTAACTATGCCACAGCAGACTTAGTATCTAAATTATAAGCAGAAAGAAGAAAATTTAAGATGTAAAATTTTGAATTACTAACATGGAAGATAAAGATGTACTTCCTTAAACCATAAAGGTATAAGGGGCTTTCTGTTTACGATATTTTGGTGGGATAGTTTCCCTGAAGAAGTTTGTGACTAGCATGTAACTACCCTTTAAGAAGTTTAAGGCAGTTTCCAAATCGGCGGTATTCAGTGGAGGAGAGAGGAAGAGAGGGTTGACATCTGTGAGTAATAAATGATGCAAGGTCTTGTTGGGAGTAAATGCAAGTTAGAGGACTAAGATAGGAAGACTAAGCTTTAGCTCCCTGCTCTGAAGAACGTAGAACTGGAGACTCTCTTTAAAAGAGTTAAAAGTGGTCCCAGGATATTACCAGTTCCTCATTCACAGCAGAAGCAATCGCAAATACTCTCTGAAGAAAAAAATTCAGACATGAGATTTTCACAGATTAAGCTCAGTGTGAGTACCTTAAAAACAATGTACAAGAAAACAAAAGTTTTTGCATGAGATTGACACAAAAAAACAAAAATAAACAGATATATGCTCTTAAATATTTAATTAATTATTAATTAATATTACTATTTTTAAATTACTAAAGTGAATATAGAATAACTATTACTGAAATGTGTTTTAGAGGATAGAATAACAGATGAACAAGTAACAGGACACTATCAAGATTAACCAGGCATGGGGTGCCTGGGTGGCTCAGTGGGTTAAAGCCTCTGCCTTTGGCTCAGGTCACCATCCGAGGTTCCTGGAATTGAGCCCTGCATCTGCATCGGGCTCTCTGCTCAGCCGGGGGCCTGCTTCCTCCTTTCTCTCTTTGCCTGCCTCTCTGTCTACTTGGGATCTCTCTCTGTTTGTCAAATAAATAAAATCTTAAAAAAAAAAAAAAAAAAAAAGAATAACCAAGCATATAAAAAAAAAAAGTCAAGGGAATTTCTATAACTTAAGAATTTAAAAATTAAACATTTTTTAAAAATTAGTAGACAGGGGAGCTTGGGTGGCTAAACCCATTAAGCATCTTCCTTGGCTCAGCTCATGATCTTGGGTCCTGGGTCAAGCTACCTCCCTGCTCAGCTGAGAGTCTACTTCTCCCTCTCCCTCTGCTCCCCACCCCCCAATTGTTTGTGCTCTCTCTTGCTCTCTCTTTCAAATATACACATAAAATCTTAAAAAAAAAAAATCAGTACACAAAGAGCAGATTAGGAACCAACTAAAGAGAAAATAACTGCACAAAATATATATCTAAATAAATTGCCCTAAGTAAAGCATTAAGGACAAAATAAGAAATATGAAAGAGGTGATAAGAGAATATAGAAGACAGAATTTAAGTTTCAACATACATCACCAAAGTTGGATCAAGAAAGAATAGAGAAAATGGAGGGGGAGACATATTGGGGGGGGGGAAGGAAAGTTGGCTAGGAGATTTTCAGCACTGGAGAAGGACATAAAAATAAAATATATACTAGACAGTATAAATCAAGTGAGATCTAAAGTTAGACCTATTGTGATGATAGTGAAGAGCATAAAATATATATATATATGTGTACATGTATATACATATGTGTGTGTGTGTGTGTGGTGTGTGTGTACACACACACACCAAAGCAGAAAAAATATTTATCAAACAGGAGCAAAACTTCTTATCCTTTTAATAGCAATAGTGCAATAAGAATACAAGGCATAATATGTTCAAAGAACTGAGAAGGTGAATAAAGTCATCCTAAAACTGTATTCCCAGCCAACCTGGCTCTCAAGGATAAAGGTAAAGTAAAACTGTTTAGGGATAAACAGCAACAACAAAAAATGTGATCAGGGGCGCCTGGGTGGCTCAGTGGGTTAAAGCCTTTGCCTTCGGCTCAGGTCATGGTCTCAGGGTCCTGGGATTTAGCCCCGCATTGGGCTCACTGCTCAGCAGGGAGCCTGCTTCCTCCTCTCTCTCTCTCTGCCTGCCTCTCTGACTACTTCTGATCTTTCAAATAAATAAATAAAAATAATTTAAAAAAATGTGATCAGTTTTATCACCTGCAGAGCTTGACTACAGATATTTCCATATATATACTTCCAGAAAAAGAAAAATATATAAGGGAAATAACCCATAAAGTCTGTGACAGAGAAGGAAAACTTGAGTAAAAATATACATGAATATGTATTATCTAAATCAGCTATTCTCAAATAGTGATGGTACTATTTGAGGTACTATAATATGGTGGGGAGGGGTATTTTTGATTTGTAAAATCATTAGTGTCATACTAATAGCATTTAGCCAGACCAGTGATGTTAAATATCTATTAAAGGGGAATGGCTAGATCACTTTTTTAAATTCTTGTTGATAAATAAAACATTTCAGTGCATGTTTTAGTATTATTCATATCTAATTATCAGAATCTCATGTTCTTAAAAAATGTTTACTTTTATCTTTATGAGCATAAAAGCAATTTAGTTGACATCATTTGGAAAATATATAAAAACACGTATTTAAAAAATTACATAATCTTACTCCATCAAAAAAAAAAAAAAGAAAGCTATCAATGTATCAACATTTTGGGGGATACTAATATAAATATTTTCATTTTATGTGTTTATATATTTGAAAACCTAAATTATGGTTATATTACAAATGTTATTTTTCATCCAGTTTATATTTATTTCTTATCAAAATATTTTTATAGTCATAAATTCTATCCCATGGCAGTGAAGCATTTCCCAGTTTCTAAGGCTACTTAGTGTTCCAGCATTTGATGTATTACAACTGATCTAATCAAGTCTCTAATGTCAAACGCCGAGGCTGCATCTAATGTTCACTATTACAAATGATGCTGATGTTTCTGGCCTTCATTGTTCTTTTTGACCATGCAAAGTACATTTACTTTAGTTATAACTTCTCTAGACCATCAGAAGTCTGATAATTGGCTCAGTTCCAATGGCGGCTACTTTTATTTTCTTAGGAACCAGCGTATTTTGCTTCAATTCACGTATTTTTATTGTCAAGTGAAATCTCATCTTTTGAGTCCCTTTATTTAAGTCATAATTTGGCATATTTTGAAACATTTAAACTCCCTCCCTCATGGCTTCACTTAATAATGCAATTTTGAATTTGAGATATGAATTTTACCTAAATTGTTGTTTTTATTTTATTAAGTTACCTTTAAAATATCCCAATGCTTGCATATGATTTTAAAAACACAACAACAGTAAGATGTTTATATACATAACTGGTTCTAGTGTCTACCTCCTGTCATGTTATACCCATTTCATGTTTTCTCCCACTGTAGAAAACATAAAATAACAGCTTTACTAAAATGTGTTTCACAAACCATAAATTTCACTCTTTTAAAGTTACGATTTAGGGACATTTAGCATATTTATAGATTTGGGCAACCATTACCACTAATGCCAAAATGTTTCCATCATCCCCAAAAGAAATTCCATACCCATTAGCAGTCATTCTCCTTGCCCCTTCACTCAGTCCCTGAAAAACAGTAATCTGCTTTCTGTTTCTTTGCTCTTTATCAGAACATTTTCCAAAAATGAAATCAAACAAGCAATAAAATGTATTAATTAGAGAGTCAATCCCAGTGTGATGTTATAATTACTTCTTGAATTACAGAATTGTATGCTGATTTATTAATATAATCCTAGTTTTCCATGAGACCTTGAAGATTATCAGCCTGTTTCACTTTATAAGCGAGGGGAATTGTGACTAGAAGGTAAAAAGATTGCCTCAGACCACCCAGAGAAGGGGCAACCTTCTCTCCTGATTCCTCATTGAAGTTTCCTTTTTCCATGCTAAGCTACAATGCATACATACATGCATGCATACTAAGACCCTCAAAGGACACATCAGGGCACGACAAATGCTGACCTGAATGAGTTCTCCTGCTAGATAATATGAAATTAATCAAAGAAAGGAGAATTGGGAATGTGAGAGTGGTATGCCAACTGCATGTTGGCAAACCAATCAATGCTATCGACTGCAAAGATGCTCAATTTAGAGTCACTAAAATTATCAAAATCATCTTTTATTTTACCTTCAAACAGTTTCTTTCTAGGAGCCTAATTTCATATGTGCTTATTATATGGGATTCATTTTTACCTTTTATTTCTGATATCCTTTACTGTGTTGTGATTTGATAAGAGGTAGTACTGAGACGACCAGATCCTTGGCACTGACATTTATTACTAGGCAAGGGATGGGGATGGGGTAGGCCTGCCAAGAGTTAAATGTCTGAGCCAGAGACATAGAAAATTGCATTCTAGAGGACTCTCAGCAACAAGCAAACACTGAAGTAAGAAAAAAATTAAAAGTGGTCAGGGGAAAAAAAGCCCTGTTGCTATAGATCTGAACTATTAAAAATTATATGTTAATTCATATAGAATAAAGTCTTTATCTTAAGCCTTAACAATTAGTTCAACTTTCATTGGCAGCAACAAACTGTTTTTGTATACTTCTAAAAGGATTCATTATTCATTCATATATTTCTAATTATAATCTGATTTGTTCCATTCCCTTCCCTTCTTTCCCTCTGTTTCCATAACCATTCAGTCCTAAATTCATTAGGAAGGCAAAGCAAAGTAGGTATACACAAACTGGGAGGGGGAAACATGTTGACCCCAACTGGGGTGGCCTAAGGTGTCTCCACAGAGGCATGAGTCCAAGCAGAGTATGGAGAACCTGAACATGACAAGGAGAGCAAATCTGTAGAGGGGCAACCTGGTGTGGAATGGAGGCACCAGAGCTCACATAGGATAAGAAGGTCATCCACAAGGTTGGGGGAAGGAGGATGGTGTACCCAGTAATTTATGGCACAGCCTGAGTATAAGGAAAGAAAAGCATCCCCATGTGGGGATGGTCCTGCATGGTAGGAGCTCAAAAAGGGTAAGGAGCATGTCTATATGGTGTAAGCAGGCATCCAGGAGAAACGAGTCAGAGCTGAGCAGAGTGAAGAGGGTATCAGCAAAGAGAAGGGGTGGCAATGGCAGCAGAAGACTGGAAGGAAAGAATTAGTCAAATAAGTAAATGCATAATGTTAATGCAAGTCAATCTTCTAAACTTCAGAGAACACAGTTACAAATATGCAAAAGTAGACCTGGTGGATGATTGAAATTGGTGGATGATTGAAATTGGAAGCATAGGGTGAATTTATGATTTTCAACATATGGATATAGAAATAAGCAGAGAAGCAAATGAATATATGTGTATGTGTGTATATATTTATCATGTTTACAAAGGTTGGCCTAGGGTCAATGACATCCATAGCAATAAATATACCTAATAACCATCTCTTGGCTTCTAAATACCATTCTCCACCGGAAGGAAGCAGAATGCTATAGAAATGACTGCTTCCAGCAGTGAGTCAGGGAGAGTAGAAAAATGGCCTGGAACATATTTTTTGTTTCTATAAGCAAACAAATATTCAAGGAATGATTAGGTCATGTTAGAAGGACATAAGGGACAGCTTGATGGGGCTCTTGTTGACCACCTGAAGCAATCTGAATTTCAAAATAAATAAAGCAATAGATTAGAAAGCATTGACAAAAATAGGAAACCATGGGGCACCTGGGTGGCTTAGTGGGTTAAACCCTCTGCTTTGGACTCAGGTTATGATCCCAGGGTCCTGGGATCAAGCTCCATGTCGGGCTCTCTGCTCAGCAGGGAGCCTGCTTCCTCCTCTCTGTCCCTGTGCCTGCCTCTCTGCCTACTTGTGATCTGTCTGTCACATAAATAAAGAAAATCTTTAAAAAAAAATAGGAAACCATGATCCTGTAATTTGATGAGATGATTAAAAAGTAAGTTCTCATAAGATATTTATAAATCTCAAAAGAGGAAATAGTGACTGGCAGATACCAGCTTAATTAAGGGATCAAAGTGAGCATCGTTAGTAGTATCACAGCTCAAAACAGTGTGTCACCTGATAGGACACCAGGAGAAGGACACACCAGGAGAAGGACACCCACCCCATCACTTCTGCAATATTCCTCCTAAAAATGCGTAATTTAATATAATCATGAGTAAGCAAAACACAGATACAAATCGAAGGACATTTGAGAAAATAACTACTCTCATCTTTAAAAGGGTCAAGTCATGAAAACCAAGAAGAAAACTGAAGAGCTGTCCCTCCATGACGGAGAATAAAGATCCATGAACTAAATGCAGTGGAAGGCTCTAAACGGGATCCTTTCATCATAAAGATATTATCAGGACAACTGGTATCACCAGAATAGGATTAGAGGTTCAGATGATGATAATGTATCTATATTAATTTCTTGATTTTTATAGTTTATTATGATGAAGTAAGAGAATGGGAAATGTACTGCATGTAGGCCAATATTCTGCTTGTTCAAAAGGATAAAAGACAAATTTCAGGGGCACCTTGGTGGCTCAGTAGGTTAAAGCCTCTGCCTTCAGCTCAGGTCAGGTTCTCAGGGTCCTGGGATTGAGCCCCATGTTGGGCTCGCTGCTTGGCAGGGAGCCTGCTTCCCCCTCTTTGTCTGCCTGCTTCTCTGCCTACTTGTGACCTCTCTCTCTCTCTTAAATAAATAAATAAAATCTTTAAAAAATAAAGAGAGACAAATTTCAAAACCACATGTACCATAGAAAAAATTCTAAAGTAATGCATTAAACAAAAAAACAGTAAACACACACTAAATTATTAGGTGATCAGGAAGTATCAGGTTAGGTCAGCCCCACTCAAATGTTACAGGGACAAAAAGCTATTTGGACTTTCCTATAAATATCAGATTGTATCAA
Organism: Mustela putorius furo; assembly: GCF_011764305.1. Lineage (NCBI taxonomy): Eukaryota > Metazoa > Chordata > Mammalia > Carnivora > Mustelidae > Mustela > Mustela putorius. Next base: position 46,106,043 of record NW_025421294.1, on the reverse strand, counting down.
AAATATTAAAATTTCAGTTGAAGAAAGGATCTGAATTTTAAATAATCATTATCATTCAATTCTTTACATCACATACAGAAGCCAACAATATGACTTCAGGAATCAGAAAAATCTCATTAGGCTCAGCAGGATTGTCATTTCTGATATTTCACACCTAAGAGGAACAAAGCAGAGCCATAAAGGAATTGTGCCTCTTTGTCAGCTGTAAGAACATTCACTAATCAAAGCTCAGCTTTCTTTCTGCCTCTTGCATACAATTTTGTTGTGCATATTTATCGTGTATCTCCCAAATCCAGACCTAACATAGTATTTGATGCAATATTAACTGTATTAATACCTAATATTTAATACAGTATTAACAGAAATATTAGCAGTAATCATAGCAAACAGTTACTAGGCATTGTTCTCAGCACATAACATTCATTAATTCATTTAATTCACACAGCAAGTCAATAAGATCATGCTAATATCATTCCCATTTTACAATTAAGGAAACTGATACACAGAGAGATTAAGCCACTTACTCAAGCTCATATAACTAGTAAATGTCAAAGTCAGAATTTAGAGTATTTGACTCTAGAGTCACATAAATATTTCTTTATTAAAATTTCATAAATTTACTTCCCTTGAGTGGTTTGTTAAGGATGAAAAACCTAATCTTCCCACAGGATTACTTTTAAAAATCACCCAGGATTACTTTTTAAAATCACTTTTAAAAATCTGGGCAGAGGACATGAACAGACATTTCTGCAAAGAAGACATCCAGATGGCCAACAGACACATTAAAAAGTGCTCCATATCACTCGGCATCAGGGAAATACAAATCAAAACCACAATGAGATATCACCTCACACCAGTCAGAATGGCTAAAATCAACAAGTCAGGAAATGACAGATCCTGGCGAGGATGCGGAGAAAGGGGAACCCTTCTACACTGTTGGTAGGAATGCAAGCTGGTGCAACCATTCTGGAAAACAGCATGGAGGTTCCTCAAAATGTTGAAAATAGAACTGCCCTATGACCCAGCAATTGCACTACTGGGTATTTACTCTAGAGATACAAATGTAGTGATCCAAAGGGGCAAGTCCACCCAAATGTTTATAGCAGCAATGTCCACAATAGCCAAACTATGGAAAGAACCTAAATGTCCATCAACAGATGAATGGATAAAGAAGATGTGGTATATATACACAATGGAATACTATGCAGCCATCAAAAGAAATGAAATCTTGCCATTTGCGACAACATGGATGGAACTAGAGCGTATCATGCTTAGCGAAATAAGTCAAGCAGAGAAAGACAACTATCATATGATCTCCCTAATATGACGAAGTGGTGATACAACATGGGGGATTAAGTGGGTAGGAGAAGAATCAATGAAACAAGATGGGATTGGGAGGGAGACAAACCATAAGTGACTCTTAATCTCACAAAACAAACTGAGGGTTGCTGGGGGGAGGGAGGTTGGGAGAAGGGGGGTGGGGTTATGGACATTGGGGAGGGTATGTGCTTTGGTGAGTGCTGTGAAGTGTGTAAACCTGGCGATTCACAGACCTGTACCCCTGGGAATAAAAATATATGTTTATAAAAAATAAAAAATTTTAAAAAATCTAGTTTCTTAAAAAATATATATCAGCATCTAAGAGGAATATAAACCAACATATCTTATTTTCATTAAATTTTATAATTTAAGTCGTATCTTTATTAGATGCACTTTTTCTGTTTTTATAAAAGTCATCAGTTTTTAAATAAATAGAAATTTTGATTGAGATATTTTATGCATTTTTTCTTATAAGTACAATCTCACAAACTGAATGAAACCATTCAAAACTAAATTCTGAAAATGCCATGATATATTAATTCATTGCTTCAACAAATATTACTGAGCAAGCATTATGCACCAACACTATTTATTCAAGACACTGGACAGAAGATTCCCAAAAAGGAAAAAGCAGTCAATTAAACTAGTTAGATTATACAGAGATCTCACTAGTAAATCCAGTTTTTTAAATAAGATGTAAAAAGTTTCATTCATTCCTTCATTCAAAATATACTTATTTTTTAGTATGTACTAGAATGTGGTTGTAGGTATAAGGAAAAGCACAACAATGACAAAAAAGAATAAAAACAAGCTTAAGCAAGTCACCAAGAAAAACATCCCAAATATTGTCACTAAACTATTTTAGCAAATGTAAATGCTTGAAGTCTAAGCCATTCATTGGCTTATGTGAGTCCAAGGATCTTTAAAAGCCCCTATAGGAGCAATAACTACTGACTTCAGGTAGTGTGGACACCTGTTCAGAAAATTGTTTTCAGATGAAGAAGATCTTTCAATGTCCCCAAATCATGCCACTATGTTTGGACACCTATACTTAGCACCAGCCTTGCCTCCCCTCTCCGTCTGTGTGTATTGCAGGTCCTAGGTTTAGTCAAAATGAAAAGACTGCCACCTACTGAAGTACAGGCAACTACATTTGGAATCTTGAGGCATGTTTAATTTAACCCTCTAGACTCAATCCTTTTTCTATTGCAGACATCACTTATCCTAAGGCACTTCAGATAACCAGCATGTAGCTTGTGACAGGCAGTTGATCAGAAATAAATCTCACAAAATCCACTCCTTGACTAACAAAATAAAGTAATAATAAGATAATTCTCAGCTCAATAAAATTAGTTAAAGCAGCATAACAAATTCCTTGACATATCTCCTAATATAAATATTGAAATTGTGTTTCCCTATTCACCTTTTCTGCCCATTGAGGCTGTTAACAACCTTTGTCTTGCTAAAACAGTAAAATCAAAATTGTCAGTGAAAGGGCTATAAAAACTATCAAAAGAAAGGAGGACGAATCATAAAGATTTCTTACGCCTTTCTGTGTTTGCATCTTCATCCAGTATCATCCGTAACTCTTGCTATCTATAACTTCATAAATCTCACCCCATAGATAAAAGTGAAAAGTGTCTTCAAAACTCATACTATGGCGAGCAAGTGACAATCATATCACTGACAGTGAGAGGGATTCTTTTTCATGAGGAATAATAGGAAAAAAATCAGGCTTTTCCCATTAATCATAATTACGTGAGGTTTAAAGAAAAATTAATGTTGAGAAATCAAAAATTCACTCATTAGGTAAAAGTAGTAGATCACCTTCAAATTCACTATTCAGGAAAGTTGGCATTCATTGGTTAAAAAGGAAAAGGGACAGATGCAGGTACCACATAATTTACAGAAAGGTTACCTGAATGATGCCAAACATTCTCCAAATACAAATAAAAGCTTGATTAATGTCTTAACAGCCAATGAAGCTCATTTAAATTAGCTCATGGGGGAAAATGTAATTCTTAAACTAAGCTAATAAGTCTCACTAGTCCTTGAACTAAATTAACTTTATTAACTTCATTGTTTAAATTCATGATTACTTAACACTTAAAATGTGTTTACTATTAGAAACTCAATAGTTGATTTCATTATCTTAATAAGCCATTAATCAAATACAAGAAAAAAAAACTAAGTCACATCTGCCAACTTCTTAATGTGTCACTTTTTTTGGAACTGGCCTGATTCCCACTTGTGTACATGTATATTTATATATATATAATATATATATTCTATGTCCTAAAATATTTTGCTATTATTTTAAGATTTCAATAGGGGCATGAATTTTATATACAAATAAATCAGAGCTCTCAAGTTACTTCTGAAGAGCCAAACTACTGTATTTGCTACAAAATTTCTAAGGATAACACTTTCCCCCCCAAATTAAGTGCATACAGATATGGATGTTTTCTTTTAGGTAGAAATACTGAAGGTAGTAGCAAAAGCTATTGAAATCTAGTAGTATCTTAGAAGATGCATACTAAGGAATTTAGGGACAAGGAATTTTGAGGTATACAACTTACTTTCTAAAGATTCAGCAAGATAGACAAATAAGGCAAGTACGTCAGAATATTTGCTTAGCCATCCCAATAACAAATAACAACACCAACTCTAGATTTGAGGCGGATATATATATATGTGTGTGTATATATATATCCCAGTATCCACACCAATGTATGTGTGTGTGTGTGTGTATGTGTGTATACATATAATTTTAGTATTCTTCCAACTTTCCTGTATGTTTGAAAAATTCTGTAACACATGTCACATGATGGAGACAAGAGATAGCAGACAGTTCAGGAACAGGAGAATATCTGTTTGATATCTTTGAGCAATGCCCAACTTCCAACATGCCGTTTTTGAGTACTATTAATGTGAACTTCAGTCCAAACAAGTATCTTCAACATCGTGCTCTAACACCAGAATTGATGATACCTACAAGATAGGTATATTTCAGTAATGATTTGCTATCCATAGGTATTTCAGGGTCTTATTTTTAGGAAGTCAAAAAATAGATAGAAAGACTCATCAACTGTTATGCAAAGTCAGGCATCCAAATCAGTAAAGAAGACTGAAGAACAGATATTCAAAGGACTAGTCAAAGAGTTGGATAGACATGGCCCTTTGAAAAGCATTCTCATCACTTTGAGCTCACTCTAATCAACAGAACCTCAGGACTAAACTGTGGGAAATAAAATACCTAAATCCCTTAGCATATTAACGCATATGTAAGCCAGGTTAGTCCAAATGGTCATTTTAAAAAGTAGACTTATTTTCTACCTCTGGAATGTAAAAGAAAGAGCTCTACATGGACCTGCTCCTAAGGGAAACTGGTAAAAATAATTTTTTTAAAGATTCATGTATTTATGAGAAAGTGTGCATGAATGGGAGGAGGGATGGAGGGAGAGAATTCTCCAGCAGACTCCCCTCTAAGCATAGAGACTGATGCAAGGCTCAGGTCCAGGACCCTGAGATCATGACCTGAATCCAAATCAATGGTCAGCCACTTAACTAACTGAGCCACCCAGACACCCCAATGGTAAACATTTTTTTTAATTTTATTTAAACTCTCTGGAAATGCTCATAATGTCATAGAGCAAATAAAGAAGTATTTGAATCAAGAAAATCTACTAAAACCCAGAAAGAACAGTGAGTATTTGTGGTATCTGTACTATAAACTGATCCCTCCTTCCTCCAATCCAACCTAGCATAGTAAAAACTCTATTTTAGTTTGATGTGGTGCAGAATACAGGGCTCTTCTCTTCCAGCAACCAGTCAGGAGTTACAGTATTTGGGGTATATTATCAGGAGGAGCAGGACATCAGCCTTTTTCATCTCCTCCTCCAGCTGTCTACTGCAGAAACTAAATTCTAGGTAGTGCGGCTGAGAAGTCAGGAACTCCCTTCTTACATCTAGCCTCCACTTGTGGAGCAGAAGATACTGAGGACACTGCCTTCACCTGGCAGAGGTCTAGAGCAGTCAAGACAGGTCAAAAAGAGAAACAAAAACCAAGTCTACTATGCTGCCAACCCTAATGCTAAAGTAGAGCTGTTACATAGAAAAAAGCATGACACTGTTTTTGCCCCCAGCTCAAGAGCTCTAGCAAAGAGGATTGTCTGGAGGAGAAAAAAAAAAAAAATGGCCATAAAACAGAGAGCTCTGAAGCTCCCCCAAAAAGAAATGCCCAGGGAAAACTCGAAGACTGTGGAGATTTTCTTGAAAAGCCACTAATAGAAAATTGGTAGCTTAATTAGAGATATAATCAAATCACTGGCAAACTAGTTTACCAAAAAGAAATAGAGGGGGGAAAAAAAAACAGCTAGGAACTCTGCTGTGGTCAGAACAAACCTCAAGTACTGACCTCAAAAACTAACCCTGAAAAGGCATGTGGACTGGTCTATGAAGCAATTTATGCACCAAGGCACTGTGGAAAATAATAAAGCAATCAGCTGGGATTTAGTGAAGCTTTACAGCTAGGTATGGTCAGGGGGAAAACAGTGTGAAAGAAGCTTGCTAATACCACTGTCATCCCAGAGTGATTAAGCACTTGCCCAAGTGACTGTGCACATGCCTTCTCAGGAGTAACATCACGGGGGGAAACAGACTTCACTAAAACCATTCAGCCACCTACTAAACAAATCAACAATCATACAACAGTATCAAGTCCAAATGGCAGAGCAGTACCCAGGGTCACTATATTATTTTATAAATATGTAATTATATATTATATACAATATATTATTTAAACATATGACTAGTTATCAACAAAAATTATGAGATATGCAAAGAAACATGAAAGTGTGACTCATGCACAGGAATGGCAACAATGAACCTAAACCATCTGAGAAGGTGACCAAAAACTGGATTTAATAAATACTTTAAATATGCCGATGTTAAAAGAACTAAAGTCAACCATAATCATGATGACAGTGCTTTACCAAATATACAATATCAATAAATAAATACAACTTACAGAAAGAGCCACATGGAATTCTGAAGTTGAAAAGCACAATAACTGAAATTAAAAATTTACCGAGGGGGCTCAGTGGTAGATTTGAACTGACAGAAGAAGGAATCGGAGAACTTGAAGAAGAGAAGAGCTCATGCAGTTTGAAAAACAGAGCAAAAGAAGAAGGAGTAGGGGGGAGGAGGAGGAGAAGGAGAAGATTAAGCAGAGCCTCAGAGAAAATGGAATGCCATGAACCACACTAACATACACTCATACCAGGAGTGCCAGAAAAAGAGACATCAAAAGAAAAAGAAAGGATATTCATAGAAACAATGCTTGAAAACTTCCCAAATTTACTGAAGAATAACGGGCTTAACGTTCCAAAAAACTTACCAAACTCCAAATTGGATGAACACAAAGAGATTTACACCAGACGCAGCATTGCAAAAACTCTGAAAAACAAAGACAAGGAGAAAATCTTAAAAACAAAACAAAAAGAAAAGAAAAACAATTCTTCATCTACTAGGGAATTCCCATAATAATAATAATAACAACAACAACAGCAGCAAACTTCTCTTCAGAAACAGTGGAGATCCAAAGAGTGGAAAACCATGTGCAGAATATTAAAAAAAGAAACATAAAGCTGCCACCCAAGAATCCAATATCCACATTAACTGTTCTTTTTTTAAAGGGGAAGGTAAAATAATCTCAAGTAAACAAAAACTGAGAAAACATTTTTATAGCACACCTACCTTATAAGAAATAATAAAGGAAATTGTACAAATAAAAAACAAGTGACCCCAAACAGTAATTCAAATCCATGTTTAAAAAAATATATATCACAGAGCACTGGAGAAAGTAATACGTAATTATAAAAGAGAGTATAAATACATATTTCTTCCCCTTCGTTATCTTAAGTAATTTAAAAAGCAATTATATAAAGAAGTGTGTGTTGATTATACTTTTGCGCCTGTAATATGCAGAAATGTAATCATACACTGGGGTATTTTTCCTCAGTGAGACAAATTACTTACTGAAACATGCTATAATGTAGATAATCCTTGAAAATATTACAGTAAGTGCTAGAAGCCTATCACAAAAGACCATGTGTTATATGCTTCTAATTTCTAAGAAATATTCAACATAAGCAAATCTATATATTCAAAAAGTAGATTAGTGAACAGTCAATGTTTAGCAGTGACAAGGATGGAGGGATCAAGTAGGGGGAGCTGATAGCTAAAAGGTGGAGGGGTTTTTGATGGGTAAGTAAAATGTTCAAAAACTGATTCTAATGTTTGTTGAACAATTCTGTGAATATCCTGTCGCTAAAAACTAAAAATGGGGAATTGTATAGTATGTGAATTGTATTTCAGTAAGGTTGTTACCCAAAAAAAAAAAAAAAAAAAAAAAGTCTCACTTTTCCTTTCTCTCACTTTAATGAATTTAATCAGCAAATACATGGGTTTTTTTTCCAGTCAACATATAAATTATTAATGGTGGATACTGTAATAATAAATTCTAGTACTTGAGATACTCCTATTATGAGAAAATACAATTATACAATTTTATTAAGAATTTTATATATATATACATATATATATAAACACTACATTAACATATAGTGTGCTGGTGGATTTTATAAGAAGAGAGACCTATAAACGCTTAAAAAATCAGAGGAAACATCTGAACTGATTCCTGAGAAAGTATGGGGTAGCGGGCAAAACAAAACCAGCTGTATACCAAGCTGTGCACAAGTTTAGAGACAAGAGAAACTGTATGACCTGCCCTCAAATTACAATCACACAATTTGCTAGAAAGCAAAATTCAAGGAAGAGAAGAAAGGCTTAAGGACAACAATGTAAGTAGAGACCAGGTTTTCTGGTCAATTGGCAGAAGTGGAGCTAAACTTGATGATTATGAATGGGTACCACCAAGTTCAGCAGTACCATAGCGTCCCCTACCATGTCCCCTTTAGCTACTGATCCCAGTTAGTATGTCTTACATGTGTTGCAGCCAGTATCAGAAATGCATGAAGCGGGCGCCTGGGTGGCTCAGTGGGTTAAGCCGCTGCCTTCGGCTCAGGTCATGATCTCAGGGTCCTGGGATCGAGTCCCGCATCGGGCTTTCTGCTCAGCAGGGAGCCTGCTTCCCTCTCTCTCTCTCTCTCTGCCTGCTTCTCCATCTACTTGTGATTTCTCTCTGTCAAATAAATAAATAAAATCTTTAAAAAAAAAAAAAAAAAAAAGAAATGCATGAAGCATTAGGAAAAATTTTATTTGCAGTTTATATTCAATGTTTCTGAAATGCCCTTTTTCCTCAGTCTCAAATGTTCACATTTCCTCTTCAAACCAAATCACCTGGTATCATTTTCTTTATAGGTCTTAACTCTGTTACATTCAGATATTGTTTTCTTCTCCTGCTAGACTATCACTGCCATAAAAGCAGAAAACCTATCTTTCTTGTCTTTGCTGCATCTTCAAGGCCTGAAACAGAATATGATATATAGCAAGCACTCAACAATATATGTAAATGAAGGGAGACTTATTTTTTAATAAGATTTTATTTATTTATTTATTTGCCAGAGAATAATAGCACACAGGAGTGGGGTTCAGGGGAAAGTAGAGAGGGAACAGGAAACCCAATGTGGAACTCGATCCCTGGATGCTGGGATAATGACCTAAGCTGAAGGCAGATGTTTTACTGACTGGACCACCTCAGTGCCCAGTGAATGAACATTTATTAATCTCCCATTAGTTCCCAATTTTTTATCTGTTTAAATTTTTTTTTAAAAATTGAGATTATATTGAATCAATACACCTTTAAAAAGATTTCCCATGAGTGGAAAGGGAGTTGATGCAGGAGAGGGGCAAGGAAAGGGTCAAAACACTGTTGTTCTTTTCAAACGCTAGTTTTTTAAAAGACTGATATCATTATCCTTGAGGAAGCTGAGAGCAGACTGTCTCTTTGGTCTGAAAGAGTCTTGTCGAAGTGTTGACCTTCAGAGCACATGTCAGACACAACTGGTCTTCCTAGGTAAGCAAGAATCCAAAGCTCCATCTGGATTTTCTATTTGCCTTTGTAATATTTAGTTTTGAGAAACCTGACTTACATGGTTGCCATGGAAATGAGTACAATGGTGAATCATGAAGCCTTCCAGAAGAGCACTGCATAAATGTAAGGAAGTGCTATTTTTATTAATGTTTGTTTTAAAAAATTGGTAATTCTCAGAGTAAGAAAGACACTATAGAAAATGAGAAAAGTTAATTATTGCGGTTCTTACCCAGGTTGTGTTTTGTAATTCTATGAAAAATAAACAAATACGTTGTTGCAATGAATCAAAGCAAATATAAGACTACATCTATATGTTAATTTATTATTTTATAAATATAAGTCTATCATAAATCATAAGCCTATTGAATCAATAGGCCCAATATAATAGCAATTTATTTCAAATGTGTGCATAGGTTTTCTTGTCCAGTCTCAACCTTAAAAGGTGTGTCCACTTTCTTTTTAAAGCCCAGTATGCACTAAATAAACAATCAAATAGATAAATAAAATGTAATCATTAAATTGGCAACTGTGAAAATAAACTAGCTTTATTTTCTAAGCAGCTTTTGTTGCCTTCTGATATAAAAAGAAATAAGTGGGGCACCTGGATGGTTCAGTTGTTAAAGTGTCTGCTTTCGGCTCAGCTCATGATCTCAGGGTGCTGGGATCAAGACCCGCATGCAGCCCCGCATCAGGCTCCCTGCTGGTCGGAAAGCCTGCTTCTCTCTCTCCTACTCCCCCTGCTTGTGCTCCCTCTCCCACTGTCTCTCTCTGTCAAAGAAATAAACAAAATCTTGAAAGAAAGAAAGAAAGAAACAAACAAACAAACAAACAAGTACCAATCTGTCAACTCAATATGGCAACCATAGTAGAAAACCAGTATTACATGAAATGCTTATTGACCAGAATTGGGGACAATAAAAAGAGCCACAGGTTATAATCGGGTTTCCCAGATGGAAAATGAACACCAAGGAACAATACTCGTCACCTTCCTGTGATATATTTTTAACTATGTTTTCTTTATTTTTGGTCTATATAGAAATTTTCTTTATCAAGTTTAATAATTATAAATTGACTTTATTCAGAATATATGTAATAACTACAGTGAATCGGTAGAATGCTTTCCCACCATGATTAGTAATAGTAACTTATGATGGTCCTTCTGATTTCAAAATAAATGGTTTCTTTATTGCATTGTGGCTACTGCCATTTTTGAAGACTATTATCATACCTAAATGGTATTTCTTAAACATAATATGTTTTCCTCTTTTGTTCCAAAGCTAATTTTAGAATCCTTTTGTCATTTAGACAAAAGAAACTAATCGTGAGAAGCTAAGGTGAAACTTATCCACAGGTCACTAGTTTGCCAGATATTAAGGGATATTTGTCACATAGCATGCTTCCCCTTATAATGCCAACAAGTATAAAATAAAACCTCATTTTCAACTTGAACTTTTCAGCCCTGACTGTGTTCTGGGGTTTCTTTCTATAAGAGGTAAATGTCTTTTTCTACATGAAGTATGGGAGGATTTAAGAATTACCTTTAACATTCCTACAATTATAACTCATTTGAACTTGAGAAGTCTCATTCACCCTCCTAAGAATGCTATATTATAAGATCAATAAATAATACAAAACATATTTGCCTGTTATGGAAGGTCAAGAAAAGTAATTTTCTTCTGGTGATAGGGAGAAATATTAGGAGATGAAGGTAATGTTCAAAAGATTGTGTATGGTTTTGAAGTTACCTGCCATGATAGAATCATCAATAGCCAACCAGGAAGACCTTCATTTGATCATTCAAGCCTTATTGTTCATGAGCATTATTAAGTATTCCCTTGGTTTCTCAGCAAACCTGCTGAGCAGAACATTTTTTTTTTGCATGAAAAATAATAATCCCCCCCCAAATGTGATACTGATGTGTAGCTATAAGATAAAAGAGATATAAATTTGCACATTTATCAGTTGCTCACTGACCTTGGGTTGTAAGATTATTTTTACCAAAATATGCTTGTCTGTTCCTGAAAAACCAGTTTTGCCAAATGGCCAACCATGGGCTATTGATCATGTGGTCACATCAGACATTGGAAAAACATTTAAACCATAGCTAGAGTGGTATTTGTGAGAATTTCATAAAGAAGGAAAACAACTTCTTAATCTAACTATTCTTTGTTACAAGTTATAATACATTAAAATCATCTCCTTCAGGTATGTCATATTTGCCAACAAAATTTTAATGAAAGCATTTTGGGGTCAAAACTGAAACTTAGAGTCACTGTGCACATGTAGCAAATATGACTCAGAGTACAAGTCGTTAGCTCACTAAGAGAACTTTTATGCACAACCACAAAGGACATGTAGCCAAAAGCATCACAATGGTTGATGTTTATAAAAATCCAAGATCCTAAAAAAAAATTCTGTCATTTCTGAAGAATACTCTTCGGGTTGAGTCAATTTTGACTAGCTTTATGTTTTTAGTATAAAACATGTATGTATTCTTTTGAAAATATCTCCAAAACCCATTCTAAGTTTAAGAGTGATATGAAACTAAATCTAATCCATGATCCCTCTATAAGGGCAAATCTTTCATTCTAAAACCATGTTCCCCACTCAGTCAAAAGACATTTATTAGAATTTACTATGGGCCAAGATTTGTAATAGGAACTGAGAATACAAAATAAATAAGCCACATTCCTTACTCTCAAATAATGGGGAAGTGAGGCACACGAACAGATTGCATTATCCTGTAACAGGATGACATCCAAAGGAAGGCTGATCTACCTGGGAATGTCAAGAGAATGTCCATAGACAAAATGGTGCATTAACCAAAGCTAGATGAATAAATTTGCTATACTGAGAAAATATAATCTGTGAAAAGAGCATAGGTTTGGAAAAGTATTGAGTTTTGTGGTAGGTGTGCTCATGGGTCATCTGAAAATTGTCAAAACTTCATAGAGTGCAAAGGGCAAAGAGCTAATATAGCTGAAAGAGAGATTTGTTTCCATATTTTTAATATTTTCAATGGTGAAGAGATAGCAGTTGGAACACAGATTCAGTTATAGTAGGGATAACATTAAGAGGCCTAATCAATAAACTTTGTAATTAAGTACATTGGTATATGAGGGAAAGTGAGGAGGGGTAAAATTTTAGAGTAAATCTCTAAAGGCATGAAGGTGAAGAGGGGGCAGGTAGTAAAATAGAATGATTTTCTGGAAGCCAAGAAAAGATTATATCAAGGAAGAAAGACAAGAGACCCTTGTCAAGACCATGAAAACTGAAGAAAGATCAAAGAAGAAACTAAAATAGATCACTGGACTTAGCAATCAAAAAATTAGCCACTGGACTTTTCAAGAAGACTTTCTGTACAGTAGAAATATAAGCCTGGTCAGTGGGCTGAAGGGTAGGAATGAGGTGTTGATGTGAGAAGAATAAATTTATGCTAACTAGCCTCCGAGTTCCTGGAAAGATGGAAGATGACCAGTGCAGCCTAGCTAAAGGCAATGATAAACACAAGCTTACTGTTGATGTTTTATTTTATTTTTGTTCAGAGAAAGAATAGCAAATAATGGGCTGTTAAACAAAAGAACTTTTAAACGAAGTGACAGCAGAGAGGCAAACTTGCATGTACAAAGTCCTAAAGAACTGGGAGGAAAAGAGAGGCTTAGTCTTAAAAAAAAGGAAGCCGTGCTGCTTGCTCTCAGATAACAGATACAAGGACACTTGGAAGGACAAGTACGTTTAGGAACAGAAAGAAGAAAACTGATAAAATTTGCAAACTCATAGCTCCTTTCTTTGGACTGTAAGCTCCTCTTTAAAGAGATATTAAAAGACAATCTAGTATTGTGTTACATATATGTATTGAGTCACAGGGTACTTAACAAAATAGGATGTTTAACTAAGAACTCCTCACACAACTAAAAACTTTTGGCTACGGGGCACCTGGATGGCTCAGTGGGTTAAAGCCTCTGCCTTCTGCTCAGGTCATGATCCCAGGGTCCTGGGATTGAGCCCCGCATCGGGCTCTCTGCTCATTGGGGAGCCTGCTTCCCCCTCTCTCTCTCTCTGCCTGCCTCTCTGCCTACTTGTGGTCTCTCTCTGTCAAATAAATTAAAAAAATCTTTAAAAAAATAGTAATGTTTAAAAAAATAAAAACTTTTGCTAGAGATTTACATATAAACTCAATGGTCTTTTAAAAAATATTGTCCTTGGGGCGCCTGGGTGTCTCAGTGGGTTAACCTCTACCTTCTACTCAGGTCATGATCTCAGGGTCCTGGGATCGAGCCCTGCATCAGGCTCTCTGCTAAGCCCTCTCTCTCTGCCTGCCTACTTGTGATATCTCTCTCTCTCTCTCTCTCTCTCTGTGTCAAATAAATAAATAAATAATATTTACTAAAAAAAGAATAATAAATTAAAAAAATATTGTCCTCTCACTCATTTTTTGTTTTTATTCTACCTTAAGAAGCAAATCTGAAAAACTAGTTCATTCAAATGTTGTTCCTTAAAAGCACAGTTAATTCACAAATTTCAAAGATTACTATTGTCTTTAGGAGGCATGTCCCATGTTTTCTAGGGGTCCCTCTGGGGATTATCTGATTCTATAAACTGAACATTTTGATTTTCTACTGAGTAAACTATTTTATATCTATATAAATATATCTATATATTTTATATCTTTCTAGTAACAAAAGATAACTTGAAGAAATCTGATAGGAATGCAAATTTTTCTTATCCATAACAATGCAAATGAATTTTGCCAGGTGGAGAATCAATTGGTTTATGTCTTGAAGAGATAAACATGATATTTTATTGTTCTAGATGACACTAATCAGTTTTATATCTATTAGCAAATTCATTTTTACATTCCTACATGTGTGTAGGCATGCACAAACACACACATCAACTCTTCAATTTCTCCTTTAAATTGTTTCCTTCACTAATTAATGAATTTTTAAAATTCTTTGATATGTGTTCAATTTATATTTTTAGGACAACCATAAGTTTGGTTTTTTTTTTTAAGTTTTTTAACTTTATTTTATATTTTCAATGTTCCAAGATTCATTATTTATCCACCACACCCAGTGCCCCATGCAATACGTGCCTTCCTAATTACCCACCACCAGACTTACCCAACACCCCCCAAACCCTCAGTTTGTTTCTCAGAGTCCACAGTTTCCCATGATTTGTCTCCCCCTCCTATTTCCCCAACACCCTTCTTTCCTCCCAATGTCTTCCGTGAGTTTGCCTTTTTAAAATTGAGGTTTAACACAGCTTAGTTAAGTGAACCGGATAACTACATTTAAGAAATACCTGTCTAGAAGATTGTTCTCTGTATTTTCTAAATAAAACTCATTATATTAAACTCACATCACTTAATAAAATAAATTTATAGTTAGCCTCCCATTCATATGGATTTACCATAAGAATATATTCCTTTTTGTCAAACAAGAAGTCAAATATATCTAATCAAATTAGAACTACACATATTTGTATAGTAATAGAATATATTATTGAACTATACATATTTGTTTAGTAACAGAACCTCTACTTTATTGAGAAAGAAATGTTACACAGAATAAGTATTAGCTAGAATGTTGAAGAGTATATCCTTAGTCACTGCAGAGCTATTTTTACAATAAAACCTGCACTTTGTCTAACAAGTTCCCTTGGGAATTAAGAAAAAACACATTGATATGGAAAAAATGCAGTTGGAAATTTCAGCCTAACAACTAGCTTCACGTTTAGGGTAAACATTCTCAACCTATTTTTGCCCTAAGTCTTAAGGTAATGAAATAGAAGAAATTATTCAACTCTTAATTATATCTGTAAAATAAAATTCATGTAAAAATGAATTACTTGAAAAGCAAGTATAGATTAGCAAAATGTGAACCTGATCCTTTTAAGAAAATAGGAATGGATTTACTGATCTTAATTCACTTAAATTTACTGCAAAATTTAATTTTGCATAAAAATAACTTATTTTATGAACTCTATTTTACCTCAAAAATAAACATTTTCATGATTCAGAGAATACATTATTCTGATTACCAGAAGTGTTCACCTCACCTACTTAGTGATTCATATAGACAGACTCACTTTAAATACACAGAAAAAGCCATTTATAGAATGACCATATCAATAAGAAATAAAGCAAATCACACTATTATTTGACTCTAAACATATGACTGTGCAATGAGATTTTACAACTCAGTCTTTTAAGAGACAACTGTAATTATGGGAAGAGCATCCTCTAAATTTTTCAATACTTGAGATTTTGTTTACATCCATGCCTTAATATTTTACCATGATTAAGGATAGTACTTTTTTTTTTCTTAAAGACTTATTTATTTATTTGACCGAGAGAGAGAAGAGAGTGGGAGTGGGGGAGGAAGAAGGGGAGTGGGAGCAGGAGAAGCAGACTTCCCACTGAGCAGGGAGCCTGATGTGGGGCTCGATCCCAGGACCCCGGGATCATGACCTGAGCCAAAGGCAGGGGATTAACCACTGAGCCACCCAGGTGCCCCAGGATAGTACTTTTTAAAAAAAAGACCCAGGATACAATTTGAAATGGAAAACTTGGGATGCTTGGGTGGCTCAGTTGGTTAAGGGTCGGCCTTCGACTCAGGGTCCTGGGATCGAGTCCTGCGTCAGGCTCCCTGCTCTGTGGGAAGCCTGCTTCTTTTTCTCCCATTCCCCCTACTTGTATTTCTTCTCCTGCTATCTCTCTCTCTCAGACACATAAATAAATAAAATCTTTAAAAGAAAACAACAACAACAAAAAAAAGGAAAACTCATATAAAATAACATAAAATGTCAAATGAGTAAAATATTATATAGATATTATATACACACCCATATATAGGCATATATACATGTATAAATATATATTTTATTGTATCTAATTATATATTATATATTTTATTATGTATATTATATTAGATATATAAACTGGAAGAAAATTCTTTGAATTCTGGGCTGTTAATAGCAACATTTCCGAGCCAGTTTTTGTCACTTCTTCATAATTGTTTTTAAATTTTTGACACCGAAATGAAGATTACAAAAAAATAATAATAATCCATGCTTCTCCATTTGTCACACATTAGGCTATACATATTTTTCTGTCTTCAAAGTTGCACCTGTCATTTCTTCAGTCTAGTATGTCAGAAGCTCAAGAGGAATCCTGATTCCCACTGTTTTCACAATTGTTTCTACCTTTATAATTGAATTGAACTCACTCAGAATGGCTAAAAGCTTCTAGTTATGGCAGGTTTTCTTGTTAAGACCTTGTCCCTGATACATTATAAATGTTTTACATCCTTCTATGCCCCTTTCAAGTAAGTCACATGGCTCCACTGTTACAAAAAGAAACCACTCTGAAACCATGTCCATAACTAACTGGAAGCATATGGGCCTGACGATTTGCAAAGTTAGCATGGAATTGATTATTTTTCAAGGACTAAAGAACATATTTTCAGTAGTTATCAAACTAGAAACAAATACCCTTCTCCTAATAGACATTTTATTTACAAATTATTATAATCCTTGAGTTCTATTTGGTTACAAGGTAAATGTATAAAATGAAAATGGCATTTATAAAGGCATTTTTGGTGTACTGGAATGATTAAGAAGCATTAATTTTAATCTCGTATTTAGGGAAATCACAAGGATATGTGCTATCATTTCTGCAGCCAAGGGAATCTTAGAAAATGGTGGACTGAATGACTTTCAGCTTGGCTAGCCTTTCAGTTCTCACCGCTCACCTTTGCTGAGAAAGTAGCTGCTGAGAACAGGTAGATAGGGTCTGGGAGGGTGAACATAAGGTCCCAATTCTGTCTTCCTCCTGACAAAGATAGTTTCTCTGGACCACAGGTGGATCAGAACAGCAACAGAGAGGCCTAAGACAGGTATTAGATTGCCACAGCAGGACTGGTCACTGGAGCCCAAACACTCTCAGTAATTACTGAAGAGGGGGATTGAGATAACCCCCATCTGTTAGACTAAAAGACTAAGAACACAGGGAGCAGAGAAACTTTCTCCTACGTATCCAGGAGATAGTGCTACAACATCAAACCATGTGTTCAGAGAACACGGTAACTTACACAGGCTGCCAACAGTGAAGGTACCGAGTAACCAGCATACAAAGAAAAACTGCCACAAGCTCAGTGAGACCCCATCAAGACAAGAGAAGAAATGGAAAAGTAAGATGAGCCCTGAAGGATAAGAAAGATTCTGGAAGGGGAGGAGAACAACATGATCAAAACTAAAATAAGGACATAAGAGCACAACACATTTAAGAAAAACACAAAACAACTTTCTGGAAATAAAACACATCATTTTCAAGCTAAACAAATATGCCCAAGTAGAGAAAAAGTTACTGATGACATCTGAATTAGTAGAGTAACTTCCCTTTCTATTTAAAATAAAACTGCAATTTCTTACCAGGGCTTGTAAGGTCCATTATAATCTTGCATTTCACTGCTCTCTGACCTAGAATCTAATTTGTCTCCCCATACTGTATTCCAGACACATTTTTTTAAACACCACCTTACACACCATAGGCATGATCATGTCTCCAAGATTTTGCACTAGAGATCCCCATGCCTGGTTCCCTCATTTCATTCCAATCTTTGTTCAACTGTCGCCTCATTAGAATATCACTAGTCTCCCTTTCCAAAACTGCTACAGGCATACTCTCTCTAAATACTTATCTATGTTTGTTTATCTTTATAGTATGCATCATCAGCTAGTATACATTTAATTATTCATTTTTTAAAAATTAATCTTTTCTCGAACAAGAATATACATGAATATACTCTCAAGAGCATGCCTGAATCCCTAGGGCCTAGAATAATTCCTGGGACATGGGAGGCACTCAATGAAGTCATTGAATCAGTGAACAAAGAAGTGGATGAATAAGTGCTGTGAAAGTTTTATTTAAAATACCCTCTCAGGGCACCTGGGTTGTTCAGTCAGTTAAGTGTCTGCCTTCAGTTCAGATCAGGATCCCAGGTTCCTGGGATCCAGACCCCCATCAAGCCGCACCTCGAGCCCTGGATGGGGCTCCACACTCAACAGGGAGTCTGCTTCTCCCTCGCCGTCTTCCCCTCCCCTGCTTATATGTGCTCTCTCTCAAATAAATAAATAAAATCTTTTAAAAAATGAAATAAAATATCCTCTCAATATCCCCCAATGGCTTCAGTTCTTGATCTCTGTTAAAAAGCAATGGAAATGAACTCCTGTATTATTGTGCATGTGCATATCAGTGCTGAAATAATGATGGCAAATACAGCAAAAAGCCGTGGCTACTAGGAAAATATTTACTACTGTGGTGAATTGCATTATTTATTCACAGTCACTTGCTTCCTCTTCAACCTTCCCATGCTGCTCGGTAGTCAGATTATACTTGCATTGCCAGTTGATTCGGGCTTGGTTATGAGATTTGCTTTAGCCAAAGAAATGTTAATGGATATGCCTTTTGCTGCATGTGGGCAAAGGCTTGAAAAGTAGTGTGATTTGGGGCTGGTGGTGTTGCTCTGAGACCATCACCATGAAAACTGATTGTTCAAAAGAGTGGTTGGCTACTCTCTCAGCTTTGGTTCTAGGGAAGATACATGGAGCTCAGGCAATCCCCACAGAATTGAAGCCTTCATGCAGCCACATAACATGAATAAGAAATAAATATGCATTGGTATATGCCCCTGTAGTATTGGGGATGTTCTGCTACACCAATAGATGAACAATACAACTACTTCAGTGTTTAATATATTTGCAAAAATAAAATAGAAGTGATAAGTCTGTGTCATTTATTTGCTACTGTATCATCAGTGGCTAGATCAATGTCTGGCATATAGTAGGTGTCCAACTAACAGCTGTTAAATAAGAAGGGCTACATGAATATCAAATAAATCTTAGCACAATCACCCAGTACAAGCAAGAGTCTGTAAACATTTCAATGAGAGTTTTACCTTATGAGATCAAACCCTGATGAGTTCTTAGCATGAAACCTGTTTTCTGACTAGCAGACAGTTCTTCTCTCATTACCTCATACTTTGAAGTCAGCCACCCACACTTAAGTGATAACACCTAATTGAGCTGACAGCTGAATATGCATCTGAATGAGCACCAGAGTTGGTTAGTATCAATATATTCTTAAATTGGTATTCGAAGTCAGTTTTAATTTGAATCAACTCTCCCTCCTTGATTTCAAGATGGCTTCATTCTATGTGGCATATTCTAGAATGAAAGAAGTAAATAAGGGAACTCTGTGACCATCCCTAGATCCTTTGTCTCCAAAGATTTTTTTTTAAGATTTTATTTATTTTTTTGACAGAGAGAGACCACAAGCTGGGGGCGGGGTGGGGGTGTCAGGCAGAGGGAGAAGGGCCTCCCTGCTGGACTCGATCCCATGACCCTGGGATCATGACCTGAACTGAAGGCAAACACTTCACTGACTGAGCCACCCAGGTGCCCCTCTCCAAATATTTCTTAATCTTCATCTTCTAGACTCAGTTCAGTTACAGTTCCTGGCTGTTCACAGTTAGGTGGAAACACAACTAGTTAGTAACTTGTTGAGGGGAAGCGGCATGGTCACTTCTGGGCCAAAGCATGTACTTGCTGGTTTGAGATATTAAGAGTTCTATCATTCTAGCACTATGGTGAAGAGGGCCCCACAAGGTACCTGCTCCCTTAGCTAAAGTCTCTGTGGAATTATAAAGAACAAGTAAGTCTCTGCCAACCCATCAAAGATATATTGTGTGAATAAAACAATTATACCCTTGTTTTAAGTCACTGAGACTTTTTATTGATTGATTGATTGATTGATTGATTGATTTGACAGAGAGAGAGAGATCACAAGTAGGCAGAGAGGCAGGCAGAGAGAGAGGATTAAGCAGGCTCCCCACCAAGCAGAGAGCCTGATGCGGGGCTCGATCCCAGGACCCTGGGATCATGACCTGAGCCAAAGGCAGAGGCTTTAACCCACTGAGCCACCCAGGTGCCCCTATCACTGAGATTTTTTAGACTGCTTACTACCATGCTTGTCTTAGTGTAATCTAATTAAATAAAATAAGTGAATATATAGATTTGAATATATGTCCTCAGTATGTATGTGCATGCACAACTGGTCTGAAATAATATAAAACTAATTAGTAGTTAAGATGTATAACTATTAATTATAATTAATTAAATTAGTAGCTATATAATCATCAATTATAAATAAATATTAATTATATAATTGAAACTTATAAAGGGGATTTTAACATTTATACACTTTTATGGGTTCTTTTTAACAGTATGCATGAAGTAATAAGTTTTCAAAATAACAATAAATACAACCTCTACAACCCTGAGGGGAAAAAAGAGTATCTTTGAAGAGAAAAGGGTAGAAACAAGGTAAGGAGCTCTGTTTGGAATAAAGAACCAGAGTGGAATCTCAGGTCAAGGATCAGCTTCCTGCCTATGATTTCACTTTCATTTAGTATCTGGGAGTGAAGAAACAAGACTCCTGTTCCATCAGCATCTATTTCCTATAAACTATTCAAACTTATAGTGGTTAGGTAGAAAGAATGTACATTAGTTGAAACGTGGGCCCCTCATTCATCCAACATTAATACTGGTATAGCAGAAGAACAGTAGCTAAATCTGAATCAATTCAGAGTCTTAGAGGTAAAGTTTAAGTTAACCTCAGACTACAAAAATGCAGCACAGCTGAAAGGAGCTGGATTTTTTCTGCCTTTGTCCATACTCTTTCACTTTACTTTGCATTAAATCTGACCCTCCCAATGCAGCCATTTTAGCCATCTTTCTAAATTACTATGCTTCTCCATTTTTTTCTCTTTAATAGCCACTGCATTGTTTCCATCATAGCATTTATCAAAATTTGCAATTGTTAATTTTTATTTGCTTATTGACTGTATTATCCCCTATGACATGTGTTCTATGAGGGCAGAGGCCATGTCTATCCCTTTTAATATTTTATCCCTAGTTTCAGAAAGTGCTAGACACATAGTACACTCAATAAATATTTATTTCATAAATAAGTTTTTAAACAAATCATCATTATTCCATATACAAAATAGGTCTCATGTAACAAACAGGGATAAAATGTGAAAATAATGATAGTTCTACTATTACTTCCCATTGCAGGAATTATCTTAGACAAAATAATTCATTTTTAATGAGCTCTTTGGTTATCACATGCCAAGTAAATGAGATTGTCTTTTTTCCTTCTAGATTTCAGCAAAATATTTATGTTCATTTTGTGGAATTTCACTGGATTATGTACAGAAAAAAGATATGAGGATACTGTCCTTGAAATTTCCATAAAAGTTCAAGATTGTTTAAAGATTTTTGGAATTTTACCAAAAGTAGATCAAAGTCTATACACTTAAAGAATTTGTTTAAACCATCAATTTCTCAAGTTTTTCTTCAAAGACATGCCTTTTAAAAGAATTGATTCTGATAGCATGAGACTGTTTCTTAGCAAGTTGTTTTGAATACCTCTAAAAACTAGCCTATTTTTGTTTGAAACTTTAATTGGAAATCTCAAGGAATTGCTGGCATTTCTAATTTGATTATACAAAGAATAACTCAGGAAAGGGGCATTTTATGTGTAGATTATTTAAAACTCTAATTAAAAATGAATTTAAAAACCATCCCCTGAGAACTTTTAAAAGAAATACCTGAATTTGTGTAATTTAGATCCTGCAGCAATTAGATGCCCTTAAGTATCTGAAAAATACTATCAAGACATTTTTAAAATTTACAAAAAACGTTTAAGTGTGACTTGTACTTTAAACTAGTTCTTAATCTGTTTCAGAAAAAGTTCATCTTTAATTACTTTCCTGTGGCCAAATTTTCTTACGTAGAATTCTCTCTTGTTCAAAAATACTTTCACAATAACTATTTGTTAGTTATTTTTAACATTAGGGCTAAACAAATTTAACTCAGTCCCCTTCCTGGATTAGTGCTTCATCACCACCATATTAAATGTGGATCATGAGACCATGCCCTGTTTTGGTTAAC
Source organism: Mustela putorius furo (assembly GCF_011764305.1). Lineage (NCBI taxonomy): Eukaryota > Metazoa > Chordata > Mammalia > Carnivora > Mustelidae > Mustela > Mustela putorius. The sequence goes on along the minus strand of NW_025421294.1, from coordinate 46,083,650 downwards.
AAAAAGAACATTTTACTGGACAATCTTCAGTGTTGCTATTACTGCTGCCTCTATAAATGCATTCATTGTATTCACTGTAATCATGAATTCAATGACAAACTGGTTGACCTTCTAAATTTCTGATGCAAATTAATATTCATGAGCAAAGATTATGAGTCTGCTATTTATATTGCTAAAAACTGTCATGGCCAATAGCATCTCTAAAAACTGCTGATCAAACAGCCTGATTCTCCTTATGCAACTGAGAGAAAAGTGGACTTGAGTCTGAATTATCTAGATAAGTCTTAATTCTGGTAGAACCAATCTGAATGTAATGTCTGTCCACAATGTACATATTAGTTATTATGATTTCTTCCAGACAGCATCTGGTAGTCTACATTGAGGTGGAGTTGATGACTAACTAAAGGAAACATGAAAATAGGTCACTCCAGAACTGTGGTTTTCAGTGTGTAGTCCCTGGACCAGCAATATCAGCACTACCAGGGAACTTAATAGAAAGGCTACCCTTAGGCCTACCTCAGACCTACTAAATCAGAAAACCCTAGATATGGACCCAGCAATCGGTGCTCCAATAAGAGCTCTAGTTGATTCTGATGCTAAGATTTGAAAACCACTACATTTGCATCTTCTGCAATAGTCCAGTAGATTCTTGCATGCTGGCATTTCCCCCTTGCTATGGGAAAGTTCAGAGCTTCTCTGACTTAGAGATGTTTTTCCCTCCACATGGGCTTTTTGGGCCCTGTGCTTTAGGTTCACCTCCCTAAGAAATGAAGGAGATGTTGGCTAGCTGCAGGTTGTTGACTAGCTACATTTATAACCTTAACCACCTCATACCTGTGACAAAGCTCAGTTCCCAACTGGAAGGTAAATTAAATGAAAGCTAATTTGATCCTAATCAGAGTTGACATCACTGCCAGTCCTCAAATCCAGAACACTTTGTGTTCCAGTCCAGCTCAGTGATTCAGTGATTGTGTGAAAAAAACAAACAAATCAATTGTTGAAGAGTCCTTCCTGGAACTAACCATGTGACTGATGGTCCATGAGGATTCTCTAAATAATCTGATCTCTAGAAAATGAGATCTGGACTTTGTTGTTGTTTTTGGTTTAGTTTTGTTTGTTTTGTTTTATACAGAGTATAGGCAGGCTCAAGTGGGAGTCAGAGAGGCAGAGGAAGAGAGAATCTTAAGCAGGCTCCATGCCCAGCATGGACCCAGGAATGGAGCCAACCTCATGACCCTGAGATCATGACCTGAGCCTAAATCAAGAGTCAAACACTTAACTGACTGAGCCACCCAGGTGCCCTTGGACTTTGCATTCTCATCTGAATAATTCACTTTCAATATTTAACAAGGTGCAACCCCTCACTGATGTTCCACCAAAACCAACATTTTCTGCACTTGTTTTGAGATTTTAGGTGTTGCTTTTATTCTGATCAGTAAATATAGGAAATGAGCATATGGTCCAGGAAGGTTTGCCTTTCTGAAAGGGCCATTAAATAAAGTTTGAGAATTGCTGTTTGAAATCATCATATATTCTAAATAACATTGCCTACATATGTCTAAATTCAATTTCTGTGCCACCTTCTGGAATAGCTACCTACTTCATACCACCATTATTCTTGTACAAATGCAATGTTCCAGAGAGCAAAAGGGCTATGCTGAGAAAACATCAGTGCTATTTCAAACTCTGAAAATATTTAACATAAATCCAAAATGGTACTAATGCCAGAGACATTCAATACTTCTTCTAAATGGTCAAATGTAAATGTGAGCTGCAAATGTGACTGAAGAGAAATGACAATTTCCATGAGCCAAAGTCAAAACCAGAATTAAAAACATTTCACCCAGGGGCAGCTGGGTGGCTCAGTGGGTTAAGCCTCTGCCTTCGGCTCCGGTCATGATCTCAGAGTCCTTGGATTGAGCCCCGCAGCGGGATCTCTGCTCAGCAGGGAGCCTGCTTCCTCCTCTCTCTCTGCCTGCCTCTCTGCCTGCTTGTGATCTCTCTCTGTCAAATAAATAAATAAAATCTTAAAAAAAAAATTTCCCCCAAACTCTCCTCATTCTCTTTGTGGAAATACAAATTCCTGGTAACACTTTCCACGAAGTAGGCTTCCATTCCCCAATGATAAGGTTAACACATGTTAACTGCATTTCCATCTTCAATTGTACTTTGACTATTTAAGCAGAATGTGACTGCCATTTTCTACCTCTGAGAGTTTTCAGTCTCAAAAGATGATAGATAGATAGACAGGTAGATATATAGATATATGCATACATATAGTACCCAAGTGGCACAAGAATGATGGAAGTCTGATCTTTTGGAAGTCTGATCTTAACCTAAAGTTCACATTGCAAGGATCTCCTAATTTCTGAACTGAACCTTAGGAAACTAAGCTTCTTACCTAAATTTGCATGGTTCCCTAGAGCCAAAGTGAACATTGGGAAAAATTTATCTCTCTTCTTCTTTTCCTCTCTCTCTCAAAAAGAAACGTGCATTACCAATTTGTTTATCGAATTTTTTTTTAAGATTTACATATTTGAGAGAGACAGCCAGCAGATAGACAGAGAGAGAGAGAGAGTGAGAGCACACAGGTGGTGCAGAGGGACAGAGGGAGAGGAAGAAACAGATGCCCCACTGAGCAGGGAGCCCAAAACCAGAAAATCCCATAACCCTGGGAACAGGAACTTAGCTAAAGACAGATGCTTAACCAACTGAACCACCCAAGTGCCCATTTGAAGAATTCTTAAAATTATCCTCAAATTATGTTCAAACATCCAATTTTTTAAAAAAATGTGCATGTGTGTTTTATTCTGCTAACATAAATAAAACAGCCAAGTAAAAGCCATCTGGCCACCCCCTCCCAAGAAAAAGCAATGTTACTTAACCATTTAGAACTACACTGCTCAGTGCAGCAGTCATGGTGCTAGTAAGTACTTAATACATGGCAAGTCCATGTTGAATGTGCTGTATATAATACTGATTTTAATGATTTAACATGAAAAAAGGAATATAAAATGTCTTGTTAATAATTTTAGGTGGATTAATTATTCAAAATAATATTTTGGATATACCAACTTAAATACAATTTATTAATTTCATCTTTCTACTTTTTTAACATGTCTACTGTAAATTTTTAAATTACATATGTAGTTCACATTACATATGTGTTCACATCAGTATTTCTGCTGGACAGTGCTGTTCTAGAAGTTCTCATTAGTGAATTCAGCAAAGTGAACATCATAAATGACTTGGTGGAACACAAAATTATTGTCAACTTTTTTCACAATCCTCTGATAATCATGACCCTATTCTAGTTCTCTACATCATCTTTTATCATTTTTTATAATTTATATTTTATAAGAAAAAAGTTCACTTCAGGGTCTTTGAATAGCATATATAATATCGTCATAAATGTCTGTTTTTCTATAAACTACTAGTTATATTCCTAATGTTGAAGTGTGTATTTTGGGAATTTCTCCTTTTATACTTTATTTGGGAATAGACTTTATTATTTTTATTGCTTTTCTATAGTCTGCTTTGAGTTTCTCCTTTTACATTTATTAATGTCTTTTGTTCAATGTAATTTTGCAAATTTCTAAAATTCAAATCTTCTTCTTTTTCTTGTTCAACAATAAAAAAATCAATAAAATCAATAAAAATTTATAAAATTTATCAATATTATTTAAAATTTATCAATATTATTTAAAATCAATAAAAATTTATAAAATCAATAAAAATTTAAATGATATAAGCCAGTGTGATAAGTAATACATCAGTAATTCCTCAGATGTACCAGGAGACATATGCCCAGATTAACTCCAAATCATTTTCCTCATCCTTTATCTATCAGTCAAGTTCCTCCAAAATACCTACCGGGTACATTTCAAAGGTGAAGTTAACTAGGTTATGTCTTACTCTCCCTCTAATTTTTACAATTCAGTTTTATGTGACTCTTCTCCTAGCAATATAATACAATGGAGGCTCCATAGTCAGACAACAGAAGTGTCAGTCTTCCTTGAATCCTTAATTCTACTTACCATACCTTCAGCATTAGCTCTTCTCACTTGTACAAGTGAAAGAATAAAAATGTTTCTATAGTTCTGCAGTTTCCTGTCAGTTTTCTTGAAACTCCACAAACTTTTCTTCATGTAGGATCATCTCTAAAACAGTGGGTGTGGATCCACTCAACTAGTGTGCCTGCCCAAAATAATTTCTCTTGAAATGAGACCTCTCTTTTAGAACCTTTAAAAGGCTCCTAGATAGGTTATTAAAGACAGAAATCCCAAAATTAAATTTCAATGCTTCTAATTATGTTTTAGTCACTACTAAATGTATTGTCATTTTATAAGATAACTTACTTTCATGCCTTCATATTGCAGATTATATTTTCCAAAGATATCTGCAACAACATCACTCATACCACGTGCTTTTCATACCATGTGACATTGACAATCCTTCCACTGAGAGGTGACAATGATGTCTCACTAAACCTGGGTGGGCTGTGACTATAATAGATATGGCATTATATAATTTATGAGGCTAGTTCATAAAAGGAGATACAACTTTTAACCTCGATATTTTGAGATGTGTGGTTTTGGAATCTAGCCATCATGTTGTGAGGAAGCTCAAGCAGCCACACTGAGAGACTGCATGTACTGTCCAAGCTCCCAGCTGAATTCCCAGATAACAAGCAGTATGAAACACAGACATGTGAGTAATGAAGACTTCAGATGTTTCCTGTCCACAATTGTTGGGTCATGTACAACTTCCAAGTCTCTCCAGATCAGTTCTTCAGACATTATGGGGTAGAGATAAGCTGTCTCACTGAACTGCTTCTTAATTCCTGATTATATAATTCATGAACCTGATGAAATGTTTGTATTTAGGCCACTAAGTCTGGGGCACTTGATACCCAGCAATAGAAAACTGGTGTACTTTCTCTCCTCTTTAACAGCCCATTCACTTCTGATTGACAATATCTACACAATATAAATTGTCTCTGCTTTCCTCTTATTTTTAACCAACTTTTTAACTTTAGAATAATTTTAGACTTAACAAAAAATTACAAAGAGAATATAGAGAGTTACCATACACTTACCTAGTTCGCTTAGTATTAGCATCTTAAATCAATATATTTCTCACAATTAATGAACCAATAAAGATACATTATTATTACCTAAAATCTATACTTTATTCATACTGCCTTATTTTTTTCATAATGCCTTTTTTGAATCTAGGATTCCATCCAGGATACCATATTATGGTTATTTATTATGTCTCTTAGTCTCTACTTGGTTAAGTTTTCTTGTTATTTGACCATGTTGAGAGTTTTCAACAAACAAGTCAGGGAGTTTGTGGAATGTTACTCACTTGGGATTTAGCTGATATTTCACATGGTTAGACCAGAGTTATGGAATTTGGGCAGGAAGATCACAGAAATAAAGTGCCATTTTTGTCATACCATATTAAGATACATACTATCAAGAGGATTCACAACTGCTGATGTTAACCTTGATCACCTAGCTGAGATAGCATTTGCCACTATAGAGTGATTTTTTATTTTGCCATCTCCACATTATACCCTTTGGATGGGAGTTATTATATACAACCCACAAATAAGTGGTTGATAGTTATACTCCATCTCCCTAAGAGTGCAGTGTCTATATAAAGTTATTCAAAATACTTCTTCATAGGAGATTTGTGTATTCTCCCCCATTTATTTGTTCATTTGTTTATTCAATCAGTTATATCAGTATGGACTCACAGATGTTTAATTTACACTTTGGATGTAAACACTTTGGATGGAAACCAATATGGATAGTTTGAGCATTAGGTGTGTTAATTGTAACTGGGGCATCCTTAAAGTCTAAGCTTTTTCAGCTGACAGGGTAAGAAAGTTCAAGTGTATATACTAACCCATGCATTTCAGGCATTGCAACAGATACATTTATTACATAGAGTTACAGATATGTGTAAAAATACATGGGTTAGCATACATTCCAACAATGAGAAACATGGCTCTCATCAACTGTCATCTACTTAATTGTTCAATTCTACTGTATATGTATAAAAATATGAAAATGTCATAGCCCATAGCCATAAAATAACTTTAATAATTACAATACAGTGTTTATGTATTGTTTGTTTAGCCTTTTGTCTTACAGACTAATTATTTCTGAATTTGCTTATGTCTGCACTTCCCTCCCCCCTACACCTCTCCATTGAGATTGATATATTTGTAGCAAAGTTAAATTGCTTACTCATATTCTTCATTCTTTCCTGGGATTCCCCTGACCTCCTAAATGATATTTTACCAATGCAAACAAACTAAGTTTCATTCTCTGTGCTGCAAAGGTTTTTCTGTAACCACCATTAAAGCACCATGCATAATTTTACTACCATAAAAATTTCCCTGAGCTTCATCTATTTCACCCTGACCAACTCTTCACAAACAATTAGCAAGTAATGATCTTTCTGTAATCTCTGTAGTTTGCTTTTTCTTGAATATAATAAAATTGAAATAATACAGTATACAGTCTTTCTGACTCCCTTCCTTCATTTAGCCATATGCACTATATCATTTTGTGATTTGATAGTTGATTTCTTCTTATAGCTGACTAATATTCACTTGCATGAATGTATCCAAATTTGTCTATTCAAAAAGTGAAAGAAATCTTGGTTGCTTCAAGCTTTTGGCAGTTATGAATAAAGCTTCTATAAACATTTGCATGCAGGTTTTTCAGTGGACATGTTTTCAAATTAATTGAATAAATAGATGCACAATTGCCAGATTGTATGGCCTGTCTTATGTGTGTTTGCCCAGTATATCCTTGACCATTTTTTATTTTTAAACTTTGTATAGTTTGAGATATATCTCCATGTAAGAAATAATATATAATAATAGTGTATATTTGAAGATGGCTTTTTAACCCAAAATAAAATCTTTGAATTTTAATAAGTTAAATATATATATGCATATATATATATATACATTCTGAAATTTGATAGCTACCTTTATATTTTATATATTTATATATATCTACATACTATTCTTTGAAACTACCAAGAAAGAGACAGCATCTAGTGAATACTTCCTCTGAAAACTGAGAAATTAAGCATATTTTCTTAAGTTTTTATCTTTTAAAGTTGTAGATATGGCTAAAACAGTGAATTTAAACCTTTTAGTAGTAAAAACTTGTCTTCAAATTTTGCAAGAACACACACACATAAAGCAGTGAAATAGTGCAGCTGTTCTAGCTGAGTCACAGTTATTTCTTCCTCAGTTCTTTTTGATCCTTCTGAGGTTTAAAGATGCTCTTTGTTTGACAATAGTATTTCTTTACCATCTCATTTAAATGTGTCAAACTCATCTAGCAAAGTGTAGGCAGGCCTTCAGAAACAATGTACGTTTTCTCTGTATTATTTTACTGTTACTTCTCATGGAAAGTGATCCTTGTCTCATATAGATTAATGGCGATACAAGGTCTCCTCCTTAGAAAAATTAATTTAAATAACAGAAGTCAGTTGATTAAAAGATAATAATTACTACACAAATACTCATGCAGAAAATATGACAAAAAATCCCAATGGTGGATAAAGGAATAACGTGATTTTAGACAACAACCAAGCCTGGAAGAAGTTGAGTCAAGGAAAAATAAAGTGTTGGCTGAAACTCCAAACAGACTGAGGGTCTTCCAAAAATTTTGCTTAAATAGCAGAATATTAGGGGAAATGTAATAAAATTAACAGGTTTAGTGAGAATTCACACAAGGCAACCAATATGTGTCAGAGCCGTGGACTGTTTTAGTTTGCGCTCACCCCTGCTCACTTAATTCTTCAGCAAGTAGTCACCTTTTTGAAGGAGTAAATAATAATCAGAAAAAAAAACCACAAGACATATCCATAAAAATGCATAAAAAATTATAAACATGGAGTATACACATAATATGTGTGCAGAAGAGTGAAAAAATGCAATGGAAATAAAGTGTTCAAGATATAATAAAACTCTCCTTGAAATAATGAAAGAAACTTGAGATTTAGATTAAAAGAGCAGCCCATCTATTGATATAGCATTCTAGTGTTATATTGAGATAATAATGGACTTCAAAAATAAGAAATGAAGCTAATATGCATCTAGGCAAGAAAACTAAATAATTTACTAATTAAAAACTGATTTACTTCAGACTACTTTATGGCAATACTCAATGCCAAAGTAAAGTGGGTTAATGTGTGCAGTAGGTTAAGTAATGGTCATCCAAAGATACCAAGTCCTAATACATGAAATGTATAAATGTTATTTTATTTGGAAAAAAAATGTTGATAAGATTTGACTAAATTCAGAATTTTCAGATGAGATTACCCTGAATTATCCAGGTGGGTTCTAAATGCCATTATAAGTGTCTGTTACATGAAGACAGGTAGAGATTTCATACAGACAAGAAGGTGCTGTGGAGATGGAAACAGAAACTGGAGTGATATAAATGTAAGCCCAGGAATACTGAAGCAGTTGTCACAAGAAGCAAGGAACAGATTCTACCCTAGACCCCCTAGAGGAAGTTTAGCCTTGATGGATTTCAGGCTTCTAGACTTCATCTCTGTGAGAGAATAAATTTCTTTATTTAAGTCACCAACTCTGGTAATTTGTTAGGACAGCCACAGGAAACTAACAAAATATATAAAATGTTGATGGAAAGTATGACCCAAGAATATGATACCCAGAACAACATGTACAAGTATGTAAGAAATTTAAAAATAGAGGCTATCTTCAAATAAATAAATTAATTAATTAAATTAAATAAAATGAACTGGGCACCTGGGTGGCTCAGTGGGTTTAACCTTGGCCTTCGGCTCGGGTCACAATCTCAGCTCCTGGAATCGAGTCCCGCATCAGGCTCTCTGCTCAGCAAGAAGCCTGCTTCCTTCTCTCTCTCTGCCTGCCTCTCTGCCTACTTGTGCTTTCTCTCTCTGTGTGTCAAATAAAAATAATTTTAAAAAGACATACTTCAAAAAATAAATAAAATAAATAAAACAAACGGGGCGCCTGGGTGGCTCAGTTGGTTGGATGACTTCCTTTGGCTCAGGTCATGATCCTGGAGTCCCCGGATCGAGTCCCACATCGGGCTCCCAGCTCCATGGGGAGTCTGCTTCTCCCTCTGACCTTCTCCTCGCTCATGTTCTCTCTCACTGTCTCTCTCTCAAATAAATAAATAAAATCTTTTAAAAAAATAAATAAAATAAAACAAACTCACTTGAGTATGAAATCCAACCAAGACATGAGTTAAATAATTTAGGAAGAGAAAGACAATGAATAAGAAGAACAAGTAATAAGTCAATTTGAATATAAAATCAGGTTTGGAAAACTATGGGATTATGTTTATGAACCTTAAAATATATATTAACATAAATATATTTATACATATAAACCTTAACAACAAGATAATAATAATGTAACTAAGATGAATTAAGGGAAAGTAAGATGGCGGAAATAGGGAAAATAAAACTAGGCCAATATGCTACCTTTTATGAAAGACTTTAAAATATTTAAGTAAAAATGTATAATATAAATATCTAAGAATTTTAATCTATAATTTTTATTATCTTTTTAAGTGTAGTGTCTTTTAGAAACATACAGATTATAGCACTAATTTAACCAAACAAATTTATTAATCTCACTGTCTTTGTTAACATATTTTGTAGATGTAGTTAATATATATAATCAGTTGACTTTAAGGAGATTACCATCAAAGATCCCTTATTGAACCAAAGATTTTCCCAAAGAGAAATTCTGCCTCAATCCTGTAGCATCAAGTCCTACCTGAGTTTCCAACCTGCCAATCTGCCCTACAGATTTCAGACTTACCAACAATTGTGTAAACTTAGTTCCTTGAAATGAATCTTTTTCTCTCTCCCTTGTTCCCTCCATCCCTTTCCCATTCTCTAACCTATCTATTTACCCATTTATTCTGTTTCTCAGACCCCTGACAAAACAGAAACTTATTCTGATTGAGGAAGAAATAGTTATTTTGGTTTTTCTTCAGATTCTTCTTTTAAAAAAAATTGAAAGAAAACTTTAAGTAAAAATACGGCCTGCATAATGGAATGGAACATGTTTCCTCCCTGTTTGCCTTATAGCTTTCTTCTTTCTTTTCCTTTTCCCATTGCTTCCACCTTGCTTCCTTCTTTCCTGTTTCTGCAGATCTGTAAGTACGCAAGGAGAAACATCTAGTATAATGTTCATGACCAGATACAAAAGTCATTTCTAACTGGTGAGATTTTTTTTTAACTTTCTTTTTTGTACTTTTTGGGATACTTGAAAATGTTACAAGAAATTATATGTGTTATATTTTTTAAAGCCTTCAAAAAGAAGGCTGATATAATCAATCATTTGAAAGAAAATACAGTTGAAACCCTTTCTCTCTTACATATATACATGTATTTACACACATAGAAATTTTACTTTCCCTAAATATTTAAATGCATTAAAAGAAAATAAAGTCCTAATATGAAATGTAGAAATTATTACTGAATAATTTACCAAATATTAGAGGGGGACAGTACTTTCACACATAAAACCAAGAATAATGAATTACAAAGTATATTCATTATCAGGGTTCTGCAGAGAAATAGAGCATGATATACAATATGTATGCATAGTAAAAGAGATGACCATATACTTATATGTGTGCATGTACCCTCATTTTGTTCCCTAGAGTTCAGCTTCTACAGATAATGAAAGTTTGCCTTCCTCTTTGCTGATTTGGATGCATTTTATTTCTTTTTGTTGTCTGATTGCTGAGGCAAGGACTTCCAGTACTATTTTAATTAATAGTGGTGAGAATAGACATCCCTGTCGTGTTCCTAACCTTAGAGGAAAAGCTCTCCACTTTTTTTTTTTCTCCATTGAAGATGATATTAGCTGTGGGGGTTTTGTATACGGTCTTTATGGTGTTGAGGTATGTTCCCTCCATCCCTGCTTTGTTAAGGGTTTTTATCATGAACAGATGTACTTTGTCAAATGCTTTTTGTGCATCTACTGAGAAGATCATATGCTTCTTATCCTTTATTTTATTAATGTGGTGTATCACACTGATTGATTTGTGAATATTGAATTGCCCATACAACCAGAAATAAATCTCACTTGAAGTAGTGAATGATCCTTTTAATGTACTGTTGGAATCAATTTGCTAGTATTTTGTTAAGAATTTTTGCATCCATCTTCTTCAGGGATATTGGTCTGTAGTTCTCTTTTTTAGTGGAGTCTTTGTCTTGTTTTGGAATCAGATGTAATGCTGGTCTCAGAATAAATTTGGAAGATTTCCTTCCATTTCTACTTTTTTTAAAATAGTTTGAGAACAACACGTATTAACTCTTCTTTAAATGTTTCGTAGACAGAGCACCTGGGTGGCTCAGTCAGTTAAGCATGCAACTCTTGATTTCAGCTTGTGATCTCAGAGTCATGGGATCAAGCCCTATGTCAAGCTCTGCACCAGCACGGAGTCTAATTGTCCCTTTCCCTCCCTCGTGCTCATGTAAACATGTGCTACCTCTCTCTCTCTCTCTCTAAAATAAGTAAAATCATAGGGGCACCTGGGTGGCTTAGTCATTAAGAGTCTGCCTTTGGCTCAGGTCATGATCCCAAGGTCCTGGGATTGAGCCCCACATCAGCCTCCCTGTTCAGTGGGAGGCTTTCCCACTCCCTTTCCCACTCCCCCTTCTTGTGTTCCCTCTCTTGCTGTGTCTCTCTCTGTCAAATAAGTAAATAAAATCTTAAAAAACAATTAACTAAATAAATAAAATCATAGATGAAAGATGATAGGTGATAGGTAGATAGATAAATGGTAGAATTCCCTGGGAGGCCATCTGGCCCTCAACTTTTGGTCATTGGAAGATTTTTGATTACAGATTCAATTTCATTGCTGGTGATAGGTCTGTTCAAGATTTTTATTTCTTCCTCTTTCAGTTTTGGTAGTTTATGTTTCTAGGAATTTATCCATTTCCTCCAGATTGCCCAATTTGTTGGCATGTAATTTTTCATAATATTGTCCTATAATTGTTTGTATTTCTGTGGTGTTGGTTGTGATTTCTCCTCTCTCGTTAGTGATTTTATTTATTTGGGTCCTTTCTCTTTTCTTTGTGATAAGTCTGGCTAGGGGTTTGTCAATTAACTTTTTTAAGGAATCAGCTGCTGGTTTCATTGATCTGTTCTACTGTGGTTTTGTTTGTTTCTATATCACTTATTTCTGCTTAATCTTTATTATTTCCCTTCTTCTGATGGCTTTAGGCTTCATTTGTTGTTCTTTTTCTAGCTCCTTTAAGAGTTCAGGTTGTGTATTTGAGATTTTTCTTGCTTCTTAAGACCACTTTTGCTGCATCCCAAAAGTTTGTGTTGTGTTTTTTTTTAATTTATTTGTGTTTTCATTTTAATTTGTTTTCATGTATCTTGTTATTTCTTCTTTAATTTCCTGGTGGACCCATTCATTCTTTAGTAGGATTTTCTTTAACCTCCGTGTATTTGTGGTCTTTACAAATTTTTTTCTTGTGGTTGACTCCAAGTTTCACAGCCCTGTGGTCAGAAAATACGCATGATATGGTCTCAATCTTTTGGTATTCATTGAGACCTGATTTATGACCTATTGTATGATCTGTTCTGGAAAGTGTCCCTTGTGCAGTAAAAAAGAATGTGTATTCTCCTGCTTTAGAATGAAATGTTCTGAATATATCTGTTAAGTCTATCTGGTTTAGTGTGCTATTCAAAGCTATTGTTTCCTTTTTGATTTTCTGCTTAGATGATCTGTTCACTGATGTAAGTGGGGTGCTAAAGTCCTCTACCATTATTGTGTTATTTTCAATTGGTTCCTTCATGTTTGCTATTGCTTTTTAAAACTGGATGCTCCTATGTTGGGAGGATAAATATTTATAATTGTTAAATCTATTTGTTGGGGGGCGCCTGGGTGGCTCAGTGGGTTAAGCCGCTGCCTTCGGCTCGGGTCATGATCTCAGGGTCCTGGGATCGAGCCCCACATCGGGCTCTCTGCTCGGCAGGGAGCCTGCTTCCCTTCCTCTCTCTCTGCCTGCCTCTCTGCCTACTTGTGATCTCTCGCTGTCAAATAAATAAATAAAATCTTTAAAAAAAAAAATCTATTTGTTGGATAGACCCCTTAATTAAGATGTGGTGCCCTTCTTTATCTCTTATTACAGTCTTTGGTTTGAAATCTAGTCTAATAGAAGCATTGCTATTCAGTCTTTCTTTTGACATCATTTGCATGATAACTATTTCTGCATCTCTTTACTTTCAATCTGCACATGTCTTTAGATCCAAAATGAGTCTCTTGTAGGCAGCATACAGATGGGTCTTGTTTTTTATCCATTCTGACACCCTATGTCCTTTGGTTGGAGCATTGATTCCATTCATATTCAGAGTAATTACAGATATATAAAGTAAATACAGACATAAAATTATGGACACATTTTATTATGTGTTGTGTCATTCTTTCTGGATATTTTCTCTATTCCTTTCTAGTCTTTGTCACTTTTGGTCTTTCTTTCCCACTCAAAGAGTCCCCTCGACTATTTCTTACAGGGCTACTTTAGTGGTCATGAACTCCATTAGTTTTTGTTTGTCTGGGAAACTATCCCTTCTTCTATTCTGAAAGTTAGTCTTACAGGATAAACTATACTTGGCTGCATATGTTTCCCATTCAGCACACTAAAAATGTCATGCCACTCTCTTGTGACCTGCCATATTTCTGTGGAAAGATCTTCTGCTAACTTTATTTGTCTTCCCTTGCAAGTTAGGGACTTCCACATAAAATATCATGTCATCTGCAAAGAGTGGAAGTTTGACTACTTCTTTGCCAATTTGAATAACTTTTATTTCTTTTTGTTGTCTGGTTGGTGAGGCTAGGACTTTTAGTACTATGTTGAACAAAAGTGGTGATAGTGGGCATCGCTGTCATGTTTCTGACCAAAAATCTGAGAGCTTTTCCCCACTGAGAATGATACTCACTGCATGCTTTTTGTATGCAAGCTGGTATGGGCCACTCTGGAAACAGTATGGAGGTTCCTCAAGAAGTTAAAAATAGAGCTATCCTATGACCCAGCAATTGCACTCTTAGGTATTTATCCCCAAAATAAAAATATAATGATCCACTGAGGGCTGCTGGGGGGAGGGGGATTGGGAGAGGGGGGTGGGGTTATGGACATTGGGGAGGGTATGTGCTTTGGTGAGTGCTGTGAAGGGTGTAAACCTGGCGATTCACAGACCTGTACCCCTGGGGATAAAAATATATGCTTATAAAAAATTAAAAAATTAAAAAAAAAATAATGATCCAAAGTGGCACATGTTCCCCAGTGTTTAGCAGCAATGTCCACAATAGCCCAACTATAGAAAGAACCCAGATGTCCACTGACAGATCAATGGATAAAGGAGATGTGGTATATATATATATACAATGGAATATTACCCAGCCACCAGAAAGTATGAATCCTTACCATTTACAACAAGGAACTGGAGGGTATTACGCTGTACAAGATAAATCAATCAGAGAAAGATAATTATCACATGGTTTCATTCATATATGGAATGTAAGAAAGAGCACAGAGGATGATAGAGGAAGGGAGGGAAAACAGAATGGGAAGAAATCAGAGAGGGATAAAAAACCATGAGAAACTTAACTGTATGGGTATTGGGAAGGGCACATGATGCAGTGAACATTGGGTGTTATATGCAACTGATGAATTGCTGAGTTTTCATCTGAAACTAATGTTGCACTATATGCTGGCTAATTGAATTTAAACAAAAAATATACAAATACTTATAAATTGTACCATTAAAAAGATTTAGTTTTGTTCCCATAAAAAATATAATTATTTAACTATTTGTAGAGAATTAGAATAATAACCAGCATGGGTTTACAATGTAAGTATTAATATAAATTTCTCAGTTCCATTACTTACCATTTGTTTGACCCTGAGCGAGCATATAAAGTACTTATCACAGTGTCTCAGGGGGAAATGGAGGGGCTCCATAAAAATATAGCTATTAAGAGGCAGCTCAAAAATTTTTCTATATAGTAATATGAATGTGAAAGGATCAGTGGAAGCACCATAACATAATAAAAGGGAATTCATACCACCAAAAATTATTTTATTACTATTATAAAATAGCCATTCGTGTCTTCTGAAAACAAAATCTTGCTTGAATTACATTTTTTTAACAGATCTGAAGATTATTATCTTAACAGTGAGCAGAAAGAATGATAGTCTTATTTGTGAATGTGCATTGTTATTATTCAAATTCACAGTTGTACAGGATGAATTACTTCATCTCCCTTTGTATGTCCAAACACAGCTTTATGTTATTTTATGTTATTTATTTTATTTAATTTTATTTTTGCTTTGAGTAGTTTATACAGGAAAAGCAAATAAATGGGGATACTTGAATTTATCCCAAATGGTTTTAATACTACAATTACTATCTGTTTACCTACATGAAATTGAATCTTTCCTTGCAAAAGTAATTATGTAAGTGATATATATATATCACTTTCAGTGATATATAATGTAAGTCTCATAAGAGCATATATGAAAATAATACTCCAAAAAGAATTTCTGTAAGCAAAACCTAACCAAATCCATTGAAAGAAAAGATTAAATTCCCCTTCATATATTCATAGCCACCTAAAAATTATCAAAAGCAAAAGAACCAGCTGAAAGTAATTTTTATAAGCTGTAAATTGAAAGAATGGCATAAGAACTACATAAACAGAGTGAGACAAATCAATTTTTCTTCTCCAAAAATAATTTCATAAATATTCTGATGTTAGAAAAAAGCATCACTGCTAACAATATGGATCTCTGTCTTCAGGGTTTACTACAGGTTTAATTATCATTCATTTTAATTTCCTGAAGCTAACCTTGAAGACTTTAGCAAGAATATTCACTCAAATTCTTGAGATTTAGTTATAGTTTGTGGATATAACAATAGTGCATTTTATATAGAGAGACTTTAACAATAAAAACCTTTAAGGTACTTTACAAATGATATTAATTCAATAGATTAGGAAAAGTGCAAGAATTAAGTAACTGAGATATGTTTTGTTGCCAACAATACATATTTGCTAAATCCAATCACCTCCACAATATCTCCCCTGATTATGCTAACTACATTGATTTCATCTTTATCTCTATTATAATCATCATCAGAGAGCAGCTCAGGGATTAAGGCTAAACTGCATGCTATGAATTTAGTCTGGTTCCATAGCCCAGTTAAAATCCCAGGGAGTGACATCCTCATGATTTTTTTTTTTTCAATGCATCATATTTCTTGGCTCATTTTACAATGAACTTGCTAAATGTCAAACACTTTCTTAGTGGATTTTACATGTACTGTCTTATTTAATTCACACAATATCCTTGTGAATGGTATTTTTATCTCAGTTTTTCTAAATGGGGAAACTGAGTCATTCAAACCAGTGGTTAATCCTAAGCCATCTATTCCAAAATATTTCCTCATCTCATTATTGCATATACAATCACACAGTAAACATTCAACAAGTACTTGGAGCAGAAGGAGAAGGCAAGCAGATCTCAGATTTGTTTACTAGTAATTCAATTTTTCCTTATTTTGTAATTCAATGTTTCCTTATTTTGAAAAAGTCATGGGTATAAAATAACTAAAAAGATATAGAAGGTAGTGAAGTAAAATTAGTTCTAGTAAAGTTTATTGAAAGTAATTTTAAAATTAAATTCCTCTATCTGGTATTCAAGTTTCTTTAAAAAAAAAAAAAAGCCTTTTATTTTGGAATAATTTTAAACTCAGAACAAGTTGGAAATACAGTACAGAGAGTTCCCAAAGTTAATGTCTTATCAAACCATAACACATTATTAAATCCAGGAAACCAGCACTCATAAAATATTATGTTGTTTTTTGATGTTATGTTTTCCAGAAACATATATGCCCCCATTTTCTAAAGTAGCCTGAAACTCACAGATATGCTGAACTGTTGCTAGGGAACCATTTCCTGTAGTCAAATTCCCAAAAGAAAAAAAGGATAAGAACTCACAAATACATTTTTGTTTTTATTTTTTTCGTTAAGCAGCTAAAACTGTAGAGTTATACAGATGGAAGAAGACATAGTGTCATATTCATGGATCTTCAGACATAGACATGCTCTTAAGGAATTTTTAACATAGTCCCTAATTTTAAGTAATATAAGATGCTAGGAGATTTGTTCACCATCACACACCAAGTCAGTGATTTAACCTAGATTAAAACTTGTGTGTTTCCAACTAGCATGTTTTCCATTACACCCCCCTGTCCTTTTATAAGTGGAAAAAAGGAATATGTACTGACTTCTGGAAAGGGGCAGAGAGCCCCACAGGAATCTGACTTCAGTATCGGACTAGATTTAAATTAAACAGGAATTGATAATATTTAAAGATTAGTGAGAGTTGTCTAATTACCCATGACATTAAAAACTCATAATTTTTCATTTTAGATTTGATAACATTTAAATTAGCTGCTTCATTCCAAGTAATTTCTGATGAGTGAGCTGAGCAGTGAGCTATTATGGATTAGATGTCGGGGATGGGTAGGAAAAAGGAGGATATACAGTCTGATAATATTTGAACCACATGTGAATCACTGAGATGTGATATGCAGACCCGCAATACACTGAACCAATCATTTAAAAATTAATAAAATTCATTAAAATTAAACCTGCAAACCTAAATTTATAAGTATCTCATTTTATCCAAAAATACCATTCTTAACCCATTTTAATTCTCATTTCTCTTTGATGCCTGAATGAATTCATATTAATCTAACACTTCTCTGATCTACCCTACTACAAATAATCTGTATCAGATTTTTTGGAACATTTTTTAAGATTATATTTATTTATTTGACATGGAGAGATCACAGGTAGGCAGAGGCAGGCAGAGAGAGGAGGAAGCAGGCTCCTCACTGAGCAGAGAGCCTGATGGATGCGGGGCTCCATCCCAGGACCCTGGGATCATAACCTAAGCCAAAGGCAGAGGCTTTAACCCACTGAGCCACTCAGGCACCCCTGTATCAGATTTTAATAAGTAAAGCTTTTCATATTATTCTTCTATGTTCTCTTACCACTATAAAGCACACTTTGGGAAGCAGCTTATATTTAATGCTTTTCTCTTCCAAGTTGGCCACAGAACAAGTTTTCAGGAAATAAGTCCAAATTTATTTTGATAAAGGCAACGCATAGAGGTTTTACATGTTCCAGCAGTAAGAGCATTTTTTCTATATAAATTCTGAAAAATCTTTCTATCAAGACACTGATGGGAAACTAATAATCTAAAAGGGTTAGTAAAATAGGGCTAAACATCTGACAATGAATCATCAATAATTTATGCACAGGGTAGCATGACAACAGTTAATACTGCACTGCACAATGCTTATCACTTTAGAAGGTTTGTGAGGAAAGCTCTAGAGCAAACTTTAGAGAAAATTGTTTCCAGACTAGACTATTCTTCCAGCAAGATGCATGACCTTGGGGAACATACGTAATCTCTTTGGGCTTCAATTAGAATTGATCTTTAAAATGCTTTAGCTCTAAAATATTAAATTTTATTTAAGTTCTAAAAGCATCCTTACTTATACAGAGGTTAGGAAGAATTTAATTTATAGCAGAGTTTGGAAAATCAAATGTTTTAGATTATCTCAGTTTCAAAAAAATATAACCCTTATTTTAAGTTAATTTGTGAAAAGCTATTTTGGACATAAAAACCAAATAAGGAGAACTCTGATATTTAAAAAAAAAAAAAAAACAAAAACAAAAAAAAAAAACCTAGTTTCAGCTGACTTGAATTTAAGACTCTGCTTGACTCTTATTACTTTATTGGAACTTGAGGAAACTGCTCTGCTCTGTCTTTGCTTGTTTTCTTGTCTATAAACAGGTGTACGTTATGGAGGGGTTATTATAATAAATATTCTCTAAAAGACGTTTCCACTTTTTTTATTATATTGTAGGGAAATGGTATGGCATTTCAGCACAAGCACTATCTAAAGAAAGAAGGCTAAAGGAAGAACAGAATTAAATACTATAGTCAAAGGAAAGAGTGTGGATCTGAAGCAGTCAGAGCTTCAGGGGAACCTGGGGAAAAGGGGGGCCTACAATTCCCAGACAGATCTACGAGAAGGACCCGTTTACATGAGGGAGCTGGAAAGCACTCCCAGAAAGCATATCTTTGTAAGTAAATTTCAACAGAGCCCTTGCTATAGACTGAATGTTTGTGTGCCCTTAAATTCACATATTGAAGCCTTAATCCCCCAATGTGATGGTATTTGGAGTGGGAGCCTTTGGGAGGTAATAAGGTCATAAGGGTGGAGTTCTTTTGGTGGAATTGGTGTCTTTATAAGAAGAGACACTGGGGAGATGATCTCTCTCCCCACCACGTAAAGATACAGCAAATAAGCACATGTCTACAAGAGAGCCCTTACCAAAAACCGAATCATGGGTACACTGATCTTGGTCTTCCCAGCCTACAAAACTCTGAGAAATAAATGTTTCTTGTTTAAGCACATAGGCTATGGTGTTTTGTTATAGCAGCTGGAGCTAAGACAGTCCTTCACTGAGATAGCCCTTTTGTTTTGTTTTGTTTTGTTTTTGTTTAACCTTTTAAAATCTAAACCAAATTTTTCTTCCGAAAGCTGGATCCATATGTCTGTTTTCACTTAGATGTCTCATGGCCATTTCACCCTCAACATGTCCCAAGCCAAGGTGACATGATTTGTCCCCTCAGATTTGTTTTTCTAGTGCCACAATTAACCAAGTTTCTCAAACTAGAAAGTCCTGATTCCTCCTTTTTTTTCTACCCACCCCCAACATCCAATCTGTAACAGTCCCCCTCTCAAATGTCATGAATGCTTTCACTTTCCCCCATCATCATTGCCATTCCTTAATCAAAATCATTGTCATATTGCATCTGGACTAGTCCAATAGACAGTTTCCATTCCTTTTTTTACCCTAGCCACAATCCACTTGCTCCCCATCAGCTGGAATAAATTTTAAAAATATAAATAAGATTGACATTATTATGACTAGACCCTTCAGTGGATTCCCGGTGAACACTGTTTACTCCACTCTCCAAAACCCGTTATGATTTAGCATGAGCCTCTCTCCATCTTCACCTTGGTCACTTCTACTCCTTGGTCACTTCCTCTAAGAGCCCTAGATCAATCTCATCTTCCCTTTCAGGCTTTTGCCTAGTCTCTCTCCTCTCCCTTTTCCTGGCAGGCTTTTCCCCTTCCCGCTTCTCATTCCTGAACTCAGCTCACTCAACTTCACTTGGCTAGTTCATTTTCCCCCTTAGGATTCAGGTCAATGCCAGCAAGACAGAGATGCTTTTCTTCACCACCCTACCAAAAATAGCTTCCTCTCAGTTATTACCTAAGTCCCTTATTTAGTTTCTTGGTTTTTTTTTTTTTCATGGCTCTTACAACAATGTACAATTACTTAACCCATCTGCCTGTCTGTTTTGAATTTTTCTTTCCCTCCAGAATATTGAATCCCTGAAGGTGGAGAAAAAATAACTCATTCACCACTGTTTTGCCAGTACTTAATAAAGTGTCTAGACTATGATAGGCATAGATAAATATTTGTTAAATAAATACATTGCATCAGAAAATTTTCCCCTCAGGATACATCAAATTTTCTTATAAAAACCAAGAATGAGATTATAGGCATTTTCTCTAGTTTCTTCTTTGCCAGATTCAATCCACAAAGCAGAGGACACCTGAAATAGGATAACTGAGAAACTTGGTTGTGTGTTTCACTGCTGATTTGAACTTACATTTTTATTTTTCATGACTCAGTACTCTGAAATGCATTTCATCTAGATATTAGATCACATTTTATACGTAAAATTTTTGGAGAATCCAACATTAGTATATGCAGTAGTCCTTGATGTTTTCCTTTTTTTTGAAAATATTAAATTTAGTGGAGTTCAGAGTTGATACAAATCATACTGTGAAAACTCTGAAAATATTACTGAATACTTTGCACATAAATATATATGGTATCGATAGACATAAATAGAACTATATGCCATTAATATCCCACAGCAATTATCTTCTAACAAGCTAATGTTTACTTTTCTTTAGGATAAAAATCAGTTGTTTAGGGACACAGTGCAATCCAATTAAACTTGCTTTAATTTAAGTGATTTATGTAACTCAATAGAATGGAGTTACCAGCAATAAAAAGTGAAACTTTATCAAACAGTGCTTTGCATAAAGTTGTATCTGCATTTATAAATCATCATAATCCAATTTTAGACAATCATGTTCTAAATGGATCCATTTTCATACGGAAAAATTAACTCAGTGGTCAAAGGAAGATACATGTGAATATACCTATTGACCTTTGCTTAGTTGATATTTCTTTTGTAACAGGGTTTCAAACTAGGTGATCAGATCTATATAATACTTTCACCTGAATTAAGAGCAACTGGGGTCCCATACAATTCTGTATGAATTCTCCTTAAAAAATTGAACATTTTCAAAAATCTACCAATTAAAATTAGTACCCCAAGTGAGCTGAAGAAAACTGTTAAGAATTAATTAACTCTTATAGTCTAAGTAGGAGCTGAATATGAACTGTAAAAACAGAGTAGAATCTGAAAAACTTGCCTGAGGCACCTCAAATATGAGTGATAATAAGTAGAGAGAGTTTTCTTAAATTAGTCAACTTATATTTGGATTTGGGGAAAAGAATGCATTATTATCTATCACCATTCTGAGTAATGTCACTATTTTAAAAGAGAAAAAAGCCAATACATTTTAACTCTTTATTGTGAAAGGTATAAAGGTAAAACTTGAGCATAGGTACCCGTAAAAAATTCAGATTCTAGAATGTGGCATCAGACTAACTAAAATACAAGGTAGAAAGTATTCTCAAAGGAGCAGCCACAGTAATCTCTTTAAAACATGAGCCAGATCCTGGCATTCCTCTGCTCAAAATCCTGCCATGACTTCTCCTTACTCAGAATCAAAGGGAACCTCAGTGCCTTTTGTGATCTGCTCGCCTACAACCTCTCTGTAGCCACAGCACTCCACCTGCCCTCTGACCTCACCTCCCATATCACCCCCCAGCACATGGTCTCTTTGCTGTTACTTGAATGTTACAGGCACATCTGAAGATCTTATCAGCTCTTTATTCTCCCTAGTGGCAACAAAACATGCTCTTTAAACGGAAGTGAGATTGGGTTTCTATTTCACAAAATAGAGGAGGGAGAAAGTTACTGGAGTAACCTCTCCTTGGACACTTTTCTCTCTCTTTTTTTCTAAAGATTTATTTATTTTAGAGGGAGAGAGAGCATGCAGGGGTGGTGAAGGGGCAGAGGAAGAGGGGACAGAGAATCTTAAGCAGATTTGGACACTTCTCTTTGATGTGGCAGAGGCCCCTCTAGTGCTGTTCTCATCACTATATATATACATGCACACACACACATCCACAACATGCTTCTCTGTCACTAGGGGTGCTGGGCGCCTTGTAGTCTAGGGGACTGATTAATGTTCTCATCCTGGGTTGTGTGAGTCAGCCACGCTCTGTGATACCTTCGGGGTCACTTAGGTGGGGAAGGAGCTAGAACGGGTGTGTGTCTGTCCTTGGAGTAGGTGAAAACCATTATTGGTGTTAAACAGACCTCTGGTTTAGACTCTTTGAAGCTATTCCTCTGCTCTTGGTCTTTTCTGTACCATAGACCTGGAGCTGTTCCAAAGATGACCTAGGCCTTAGAATGAAAATTTCTCCCCACTTAGCATTCCTGTCCTCTTCAGAATGAGGTTCTGTCCAAGGGAGTCCTTTGTCACAGACTAAGGGTGCATAGGTCGCCAACCTACTAGCGAGGGCCAATGAAAGCAAGAGAACCACGGGGGCTGGAGGGCTTTGCTCAAGACTGACATCTAGTGGAGGGAGCCTTTGATCTGGCAAAAGGGTTGTCTCTCATCATTTAAGGAATTTTCTGCCTAAAAACTGTTTAAATAAATTATATTGAGTTTTCTTCTTACTATCTTTAATAAAACCCTATTTAAGAAACAAACAATTGAGGGTTTTGAATTTTAAAAAATTCAAAATTTTTTTGAATTTAAAAAAATTCACAAAACGAATCCTTCATTTCCTTCACATCTTTACATATTCATATGTCACCTTCTCAATGAGAACCATCCTAACCACCACATTTGAAGTTACCACCCGCTGCCTACATGCTCAATCCCCACTCCTTGCTCTACTTTTTCCTTTTATGATACTTACCACCTTACAATCTCTTTATTTTATATTGTATATTAAGTCTGTAGGAAAATATAGCCTGAACCAAGACTAAAAGCCAAGAAGAATTAGAAAGAATACAAGAAAAACAGTCTAGTTTTTCTAGAAACAGTTTTCTAAAAACAAGGTGGGTTAAAGTGTCTGGCCAGTGAAATTCTAGAATGAGGAAGTTAAAAGACTCTGAGTTAGCCAAAACTAAACTGCTTCTGTATTTCTTTTAATTCATTACTTATATTCTCTACTAATCTTTTTGATATCAGGAGGTCAGTAGTAATATTTTTGACACCAAGAAGTATTTTCTGTAAAAGTGGTGCATATGGCTTCTTAGTAAGAGAACAAGAGGAAAATAAAGGCAAATCCATTAGACAACAAACCAGCAATCTGAGTATGAGTGGCAAGAGACCTTCGGGCCAATGAGTTATTGCGAATCTGTAGTATTTCCCTCAATATTCTAACTTGTGGGATTTCACTGACCATTAAAAACAATTTTCCTTTCATCTAAATTGGTGTTTTATCTAGAATTGGGATTTTGTGTGAAGACTTAAAATATTCTCTTTTTTATTTTTAATTAAAACTGCTGCTCTATCAAAAAATTAACTTTAAACTTTAAAATTAGGATAGACTTAGAGGCTGAGATCTATAATATACTCTCAAGATGAAAATTACTCATTCTCTAATCTTTATCAGGGAAGTTTCAGTCTCCTTTTTAAATCTCTATAATAAAAATGAACTAAGGTCCCTAGAAATTTCTTGAATAGAGTAGGCAAGCAATATAAGAAACAAAAGACTAGTAAGCAGGCAAGATTCTATCACTGGTGACAAAATGCAGCTATTCTAGTATTTTGACAAATTACAGCTTCCTTCACTCAAAACTCCATTCTCTCTTCTGTCATCATTGCTTGTCTAAACCCTTATTTTTACAATGTCTTGCTTATAAATTTATTTACCTACTGACTTTAGGCAAAGAGGTATGTCTAGGAAGTTTTACCCTACAGATTCCAGAAGCTTCCCAGCTTGAATTGATGACTATGTCACTCCCTGGGGCCCAATCTAACCAACCAGAAATGGCTACCCATAGTTCTTACTTTCAAATGATTTTTATAAAAAATAAAATTTATTGCTCAAAGTATGTACAAAATAATGTCTGTTACATAGATGGATACCTGCATCACAGATTACTCTAAAAACTGGGTGTGAATTTACTATGAATTTTTAAAAAAGATTTTATTTGTTTATTCTAGAGAGAGAGAGAGAGACAGAGATAGCAAAAGAGCGCAAGTGGGGATGAGAAGGAGAAGCAGGCTTCTCACTGAGCAGGGAGCTAGACTTGGGGCTCAATCCCAAGACCCTGGGATCATGACCTGAGCCTGAGCTGAAGGCAGATGCTTAACCACCTAGCCACCCAGGCACACCTACTATGAATTTTTTTAAAAGATTTTATTTATTTATTTATTTATTTGACAGAGAGAGAGAGAGATCACAAGTAAGCAGAGCAGCAGGCAGAGACAGAGGGGAAGCAGGCTCCCTGCTGAGCAGAGAGCCCGATGCGGACTTGATCCCAGGACCCTGAGATCACGACCTGAGCCGAAGGCAGAGGCCTTAACCCACTGAGCCACCCAGGTGCCCACCTACTATGAATTTTTTATGGTGACTCTAATATTTGGAGAAGGCAGAAGATGTCCTGCTCTTTTCTTAAACAATAATACCAAATGATATCTTCAAATAACATGCAAAAGATTCAATATTTAATTCAGCCAGTGATAATTCTTTTCCCTTCAGATTTCATAATTGTTAGTACTCAAAATTTATTTGAGAGTGAGCACAAGCAGGGTAAGGGACAGAGGGAGAAGCAGACTCCCCTCTGAGCAGGGAGACCCGGGCAGGGCTTGATACTGAGACTCCAAGATTATGACCTGAGCCAAAGGCAGACACAACCAACTGAACCACCCAGGCACCCTGTACACACAGTTTCATACACATAAATTATAACACAACTTTCACTCAACAAAGAATTACTGAAATCTTACAAGAATACAGGCACTGTGCTATATGCTTAGTGTAAAATGGGGATCAAGATATAGAGAATGTGTATATATACCACATCTTCGGGGAGGGTATGTGATTTGGTGAGTGCTGTGAAGTGTGTAAACCTGGTGATTCACAGACCTGTACCCCTGGGGATAAAAATATATGTTTATAAAAAATAAAAAATTAAAAAAAAAAAAAAAAAAAAGATATAGAGAATGTTTCATCAGAAAGCTTAACTTTGTAGTGGGAGAGATGTACTGAATCAACAAATGTTAAATTCCAGCTATGAAAAGTGATAAAATAGAGAGAATTAAGGGTGGCTGGGTGGCTCAGTTGATTGACCTTCGACTCTCGATTTCAACTCAGACAATGATCCCAGGGTTCTGGGAGTCCCTTGTACTGGACTCCATGCTCAGCAGAGAATCTGCTTGTTCCTCTGCCCCTCCCCTCACTCATGTGTGTGCTCTCTCTCAAATATATAAATAAATCTTAGAAAAAAATAATAAAAAATCTTGGAAAAAAATCTTAGAAAAAAATCACCCGGTACATGAAAACATGCAAGTGAAGATTAAGCTCTATTGATATTTCCAATCAGTAGCACAAGAAGCAGCCAAATATTTAGGAATGGGGGATTCCTCTCTTGCCCAGGCAGATGTTTGTTCCATTGTTCAGACTTGTTTTTACTACTGCAAAATAATTCCATACCAAGAACAAGATATATTTATTTACTCTTCCTACATAATCTAGTGCCCTGTCCTTATATGCAGCAGCTATAATTAGATATAAAATATTGGAGCACTGCCTTCACTTGGATTCTGCAGCAAAAACATTTGTCCGACATGGTTCAATAAATGGAGGAGGGAAACTCCATGGCAACTGAGGCAATAAAAGAAACTTGATAAAAGAACTGCATGATGACATTTATTTCTGAAAAACATTTATGAAAAGGAAGGGTTATGTTTCTACAGCAACCAGTTTTGTTGGGTCCACTAAGCTCTAGAGAAAGAGGGAAGGCAAGGATAGAGTGGGGTCTAATGGGAAATGGTGTATGTGGCAAAAATTAGGAATGTTGAAGACAATGTCATTGGAAGAGAAACATTTTTCAATCCCCAAGCTGATCATGAGCGTTCCTATTCTGGTTCTGTCCCCTCTAACCTACACATCAGTGGTTGAAAACACAAGTGCCAAGCGGTCAGGTAGGTAATGCAAATAAGTAAAGTGGGCCGTATAACTTGTATAAACATGAGCATAGGCTTCATCCCAGTGGGTCCTCTGCTACTCAACTATAAACCAGTGTGGCCAAACCAAACAAAACAAAACAAAAAAAATGTGCTCAGAAACATGAATTTGTCTATATAAGATAACTATTATTAATTTCCTTTTGCTGCCATAAAAAAATCACCACAAACTTGGGGCCTTAAAATAACACTCCTTTATTATCTCCTATTTTCTATGGGTCAGAGATTCAGCTAGAGTGTTATTCAACTCGGTCCTCTGTTCAGAGTCTTCCAAGGTTGAAATCAAAGTATTGGTAAGTTACATTTCTTTCTAGAGGTTCTGGGGATATACTTCCAAGATGGCTTCCAAGCTCATCCAAGTTTGGCCAAATTTTATTCCTTATGGTTGTGAAGCTGACGTGCCTGTCTCCTTGCTGGTGATTGGCCCCTGCTCCTAGAGGCTACCCACATTCCTTCTCACACCTTCCATGTGACTTCCTTCCTGCAACACTGAGCAGAGTCTCTCTAAACCTTTGACTGTCTCAGATATTGCCAGCTGCCACATCTCTCTGCCTTCCAAGTGGAGAAAGTTCTTTGTCTTTAAGGGTTCATGTAATTAGATTGGGCCCACCTAGATAATCCAGGATAATCTCTTTCTTTAAAGGTTTGGTCCATAACCTTAATTATATCTACAAAGCCCCTTGTTCTGTGTAATGAAATATATTTTTGAATCCTAATTATAAGGCACCCACATCTTTAGGGAGTCATTATTCTGCTTACCACAATTTCATATTTAAAATGTTGACAAATCGGGGCACATGGGTGGCTCAGTGGGTTAAAGCCTCTGCCTTCGGCTTAGGTCATGATCCCAGGGTCCTGGGATTGAGCCCCCAATCGAGCCCCCATTCAGGCTCTCTGCTCAGCGGGGAGCCTGCTTCTCTTCCTCTCTCTGCCTGCCTCTCTGCCTACTTATGATCCCTGTCTGTCAAGTAAATAAATAAAAATCTTTAAAATGTTGACAAATAATTATTAACACTACTTGGGCCTGGCAAAACCTATCTGTGGTCCCCATTTTGATTCAAGGATGAAAGCTATGCTCCCTACTTTATAAGAGAAATGTTATCAACAAGACTAATATTGCATCATACCTTTTAAAATAGAATGTTCCTTCTTAAGTTAACTAGCATGAAGATGAATATATATTAAAAAGAAAATGGATATTTGGCTTTGAAGTCTTTGCTTCTACATGCAGTTGTTAGTACTACCTATAGCCAAGGTCCTTTAGCATGGACTTGGTTAAAATTTGAATAATTAATAATCAATATTTGTTTATAACCTTTCTCTCTTTGCTACACTATTAGAGTCATTACTATTGTGTATACTGACTTGAAGGTAGTTTAAATAGGTTGTTTTCTTGCTAGGTTTGATTTATATAGGACTTTTTTTAACAGGGTCAAGAGACAGAATTAATATTACCCACAGAGCAATCTTTTATTTGTGTATTCTCATTAATTCTATAGTAAAATGAACCATGGAACCATATTAAAATATACTGGCATTAAAAGTCTTTTTTAACATTTCATTTGTAGTCTATGGCTTCAAACTAAATTTCAATGTAATTTTTAAATGATGATAAAAATTTTTTTTAAAAAATAAATGCTAATAATATAAAAAGGAAAACAAATAGTAGGACTACAGAAGGTTCACAAGAAACGTATACCACCTCATCACCTCACCACAGATGGTTGCCTGTGAATGTGTCTTCATATAATCGGAGACAAGCATCTAGGCTTTGGAGACAACTGAATTTGAGTCCAGAAGAAGGTACAGTCTAGTCTTCTGACTCTGGACAAATTACTCAGCAAACTGAGCTTCAGTTTTCTCCTCTGTAAGATGATTTATAAAATAATTTTATCTATTTCTCACAGGTTGTTGTAAGGATTGAGACAACTCATGGGAAGGTCTTAGACAATGCACAAAGCATAGTACACTCTCAACAATGTATTAACATAACTCTGGTTTTAACTTGGACAATATGTTTGCTTCATACAGAGTTTACTGCTCAGTTTACTAATTTACCTTCAGGAAATCTCTTTTAATTTATCAATTTCTTTTCTAATTTCAAAATTCCTCTTAAAAATTCAACCTGGAATTATTATTATTATTATTGTCATTTTTTGGAAAACTAATATATTTCCAGATACTGACTTAAAAACTTAACATTACTGCATTTAGTGTTGCACTACTTAAAAATATCCCAGTAGAAAAATAATCATTACAAAGACCAATAAAATTGAAACAAATATATAAAAATACAAGGAGCACCTGGGTAGTGCAGTCAGTTAAACATGGATCTCTTGGTTTCGGCTCAGGTCGTGATCTCCAGGTCATGAGATGGAGCCCCACATAGGGATCCTTGCTCAGCATGGAGTTGGTTTGAGATTCTCTCTCTCCCCCTCCCTCTGCCCCTCCTGCTCATGCTCTCTCTCTCATAAATCTTTAAAAACATACAAAATTGCATATAAATGCAACTATGTAAAATATACATATGGACTAGACCTACAGCAACTAAAAAAATAATTTTGTTAGGGATTATGGGTGGATTCTTTTTCTTTTTTAGTGGTATGTCATGTTTTAATTAAAATAATCAGTTGCTAAAAATATTTAAGAGTTGGCAAAAGACTTTTAACTTGTATACACAGTTGCATAATAAATTTGAAAAAGAACTCCTCATTTACGAACAGAATTTTAAAAAGTTGTTTCTATCAACCTTAGAGATCACCCAGTGGAAGTTTTCACACTGTGCACAGCAAGCCCTAAATTGTTCATGGAGGTGCCTTGTGTGTAATTACATGGCATGGTTGCTATGAAGTATAGAACAAACAGGAGAGGTCCTGACATCTTCAGCTGTGCTTCCATTAGTACGGTTTCATTCTTATTTATTTTGCATATATATATATATATATATATATATATATATATTTATTTATTTATTTCAGAATTTCACATTGAGAAAGGTTTATGCTGGTCAAGAAAACAAATAATCACCATCCCCTTATGTGTAAGATACTGTCATTCACCACCTATTCCATTTGTTCCTCCATATTTCTCAGCCCTCTTAGTTTGTCTTACTGTTTCTTGCCTATGATATGTGAGAAGTGATATTACTTCTAGAATGGGGCAATAAAATGCTTATACACAGTTCTCCAATCTCTCTTCTAATGATGACACAACATGGAAAATTGAGAAGACTCACATTCACAATGACTCAACTCCAAGAGAGGAAAGCCTCCCTAAGTGACTGTGGATCAAAGCCATCTGCCCACCCACAATGGGACAGGTGAAATAAGTGACAACTTAACTTCTTTGGATTAAACTGTTGAATAAATAGGGTTACTTGTTACTTCTGGATAAACTAATGCATCCTTACTAGTGTGACCCTTTTTAAGGATGAAGAAACAGGATTGCTAATAATGAAAGTGGGTAGTTCAAGGTCACTGAGATCTGAACTGAAATTCAAGTCTCCTGCCACTTCAAGGCAAAACCCTTATTTACCAATGTATAATGTCTTAGTGACCACAAAAGAATAATAAGCCATAATATTGGGGGTAGGCTTCCAAACTATTCCAAACTTCCCTAAATTCCAGATGACAGAAGTCCATCTAGATGCTGGTGAAAACCAACGTAGAGATCTTACATTTTCAGCATCAGTCCATTCTTGTTTGATAGTTGTAATTATTAGCAATTGCTTTTCTAAAGATATGTCATTGTAAGTAATGTAGCAAGGAGCATGAAGATTCATTCAACAGTTTTCAAGCCCTCATTAAATGATAAACATAGAAGTTATAGCAAAAACAGGTGTATAAGCACTGATAACATAGATAACATAGACATGATCCCTGCAATCGTGAAGGTTATAGGCCAATGAAGTGGTATGTTTATACATGTATATGAAAATATGCATATCTAATATTCATGAAAGAGTCATAAAGATAAATCTATGATCACAAAGTTTGGTAAGTTCGATGAACAAAGAAATCACACAGAATTATGAGAACACAAAACAAAGGATCCGATATCTGAGGAGTCATAAGGGGTGGAAGGAGAGAGAGAGAGCAAGGGAATACACATTTCTGTGTTGCCCAACTTGAAAGGTTAGAATGTCATTTGTTGAAATAGAAACAGTGGAAGAAGACCTGGTGTTGGTGTGCGAAGTGAGGACGATGAAGAAACCACGGGTTCAACTTCAAAACATCTGAAGTAAAGGTATCAATGTAATTTCCACCACAGAAGTATGGATGAAGATGCCAGGAATCTTTGAAGGAATAGCTTTACAGAAAATCTTTAAAAAGACAGAGCTGGGGAATGACAGCAGATTCACTCAGCTGGAAGCACAGACCCTCCCTGCCCATTCATTTTCAAGTCCCTGCCAACATAGGCAGATGGCCGCAGCTGTTGCTCCTGTCCCCTCTCATCTGACAAATACCAGATGGTGCCATTCTGTGGATCATCTTTATTAGAAAGCAGCCCTGTCAGTTCAGGCCTTAAAGGGATCCCTGAGTCAGGAAGTAGAGGTGGTTGACCTTTCATTCATACCATTTCTTGCCATCCCTTAGGCCAGGTGTGTTCCATTGATAAATAAAGTCCTCCCTTCCGAATTTTAGAATCTGCCAGAGCGTTATAATAATAGCCTGCACCAGGCAGCAGCGTAGCCTTAATGTTTCTGAAGATCCTTACAAAAACTACTCAGCACTACTATCAATTATTCTTTTCAATTTTTTTAACTTTTTTTTTAAATTTTTTATTTTTTATAAACAAATATTTTTATCCCCAGGGGTACAGGTCTGTGAATCACCAGGTTTACACACTTCACAGCACTCACCAAAGCACATACCCTCCCCAATGTCCATAATCCCACCCCCTTCTCCCAAACCCCCTCCCCCCAGCAACCCTCAATTTGTTTTGTGAGATTAAGAGTCACTTATGGTTTGTCTCCCTCCCAATCCCACAAGATGGGATTAACTTTTTTTTTTTAAGATTTTTATTTATTTATTTGACAGAGAGAGATCACAAGTAGGCAGAGAGGCAGGCAGAGAGAGAGGAGGAAGCAGGCTCCCTGCTGAGCAGAGAGCCCGATGCAGGCCTCAATCCCAGGACCCTGAGATCATGACCTGAGCCGAAGGCAGAGGCTTTAACCCACTGAGCCACCCAGCGCCCTCTTTGCAATTTTTTTAAGAAAGATTTCAGAGGTTTGTCATTAGAACATTTAGAGGGTAATCTCTAGCCTCTGGAATCTGGATTGACAGGCAAAAATATGAGATTTGACTGTAACAACATTGTGATGTATGGAAGCTGCCATCAGTGGAGAGCTGTGTGGTATTGGGCAAGTGATGTAATCATTCTGTGTCTCGGTGCTATTGTCCATAAAATTGGGCGAATGTCCAGTTTGGGGTTGTTGTAATGACATTAATTAATATAAGGACTTATTTATGTATGGCAGTTGGAAGTTTTCAACACTTATAATCCATAGTGTTTTATAGATTGACTTGTTTCTGCCCAATACTATAAAAAATTAACAGCTGCCATTTCCTAAGTGCATAGAATGTACCAGCTGCTGTCCTAAGTGCTTTAAGAGTATCAGTTTATCGAACATTCACAAAAATCTATGAGGTATTTACCATTAGTAATCCTAGGTGTTTTTTTGTTTGTTTTTGTTTTTTGTTTTCAGATGAGAACATTGAAGGAGAGAGGCACTTGCTCAAGGGGACAAAGATTACAAATGAGGGCAATAGGATTTGAACCTCAGAGTCCATACCCATGTCCATTAAGCTACAATAGCAAGGATGAAAGATTGGAGTGCAATTATGAGGTACAAGACCTATGTAATAAATATCCTTTTTCTATGGGCAATGTGAATACTTTAAAATGTTTCTATAAAACTGCTGAATAGGGAGAAACCCATGTTGTATGGCGAGATGGAAGAGGTGAGGCAAGGGTTTGCAGGAGATGAGGAAGCAGGAGGAATATTTTGCTAGCTAAGGACAATCTAATGACCTTGAGGAATAGTTGGAAGCATACTAAACAAGAAGCCAGGAGACCTTTTTCCTAGTTCCAGCTTTACTACTAACAAGCTGTCTAGTGTTTCATCTCACATGACCTGTCATACTACCTTTGTGTCCTCACCTAAAACAAGGACTTAGGTCTAGCATCTAGACCAAATTAATTTAGACTGATAGTCTCTAAAGATTGTCCCTGTTCTAATTTAATTTCATTATTATACTAAAATCTAGAAAGAGCATCTTCAGCCTCAAAGACTACCAGCAATATCTTTTCATCTTAGTAATAGGATTTTTTAATTAAATTTTTCATTAATTTTAATGCATGTCGTTATACTACTTAATTCAAGAAAATTGAATAGACAATTTTTATCTGGACTGGGGAACTGAGTACTTGTGTTTCAGTTTGTGACCTGCTGCTGGCTGTAGTCTCTTGGGTAAGTCCATGGTTGAGTACAAAGCTCAGTGTCCTGAACAACAAGGGTAATTTCCACATTCTTTTTTCTCAGTACAACATTAATCATGGTCCAGTTTTAACCAAGTTAATAAACTTTTGGAAACAAATTTGTTATACCTATTTAATTATTTTTTGAAAAGCACCTTTAAAAAAATCCATTGCCTTCTAAAGAGACAAAGTTGTAAGGATCCTCAACTGGTGAGTTTATTAGTACATCTACAATTTACAGAAAGCCTCTGGGGATTGTGTCTTTTCTAGTGCTGTGAAGTGTGTAAACCTGGTGATTCACAGACCTGTACCCCTGGGGATAAAAATATATGTTTATAAAAAATACAAAATTAAAAAAAATAAATAAATAAATAAATAAATAAAAATAAAAATAAAAAATAAAGGCACATGGCTAAGTGGTGGCTAAAAGTTCCAGGGTTTTGCCTCATGACTTTCAGATTTGTTTAAGAAACTTTCCACTACTAGTAATTAGCACCCTCTAGACATCTGTTTCTTTGGGGAAAAAAATACATAAGCCACAAAAAGATTAAATCTAATTATTATAATTTCCTTTTCTGGGGCAAGGCCTTTTCATAAATAATTATGTCTTAGTGCAAAACTGGCAAATTTTAAGCACTGGCCCTATCATTCATAATAATAAGTAGATTTATAACCCACAAGTTCATTAGCTACAGAAGGCTAATTAGAACTTTAACCAAAAAAATCAGCATATGAAACACTGAGGTAATCACAACATTTTAGCTCTGAAAACACCTGCTTTTCACCAAATGAACTCCATATCCAGACCCCAGGGCAAGAATGATGTAGTAAGTACAATACCAGGAAATAGGGGTTTACAGATCTTTATGAAATTACCCTTGGATTGAGGCAGGTTCTGCTTTCCTAAGGATGCGTACACTTAAAACATGTGAAAAAAAGATCACAGCAGAATAAAATACTAGAAAGAGCAGTGCACAGGCATAAAAAAGACCTCAAATCTACTTCTGGCTCAAACACTACCCCGTCTCTCAGCTTCATTTCCTCCCACTTGATATGAAAACATTGAACTAAATACATTCCCAAGTCCATTTCTAATCTTCATAAAGCAGAGGCTCATTTCTGTTCCTAGTTAATAAGATGCATTTATTTTATTAAATTCTATTTTTTTTTAATTTTACACACACTTATTCTCTACTTATGTGTGCTAGGCACTGTTCTAAACTCTTTACAGATATTTAATCTTCATAGAAATGTCTTAAAGTAGCTAGTACTATTATCTCACCTTACTGGGTAAAGAAACTGGATCAATGACAGAGATTAAACAACTGGCCCAAAGTCACACAGTTACTGTTTCTCAATCCATATACCACAGCATGCTGTATGCCATAAATTTTTCACAGCGAAGTGCTTAATCACAGCTGAAGTCTGATCACGGCTGAACACTGAACAAGATCTTATCTTGTTTTAATTACAACCGATATAAAATATTACTGAAATGACTGACTGAAGAAGTTACTTGAGTGCCTTTGTAATGCGGTGATTTTTCCTTTTTTTAAAGATAATTGTCTATATTTAAAATTATGTTGTGGATATATATTTATTTTCCACCTCCTGCCACTATATATAAACTCCAACTTGGATATTATTCTATCTCCAGAACCTAGAATAAATAAGTAAATAAAGGAAAATCTCTTCTCTCAGTGATTTGAAGATAGAATAGGCTTGAAGACAAATTGTGAAGACAGAAGTTAGAAAATACTTTAAGTGCCTATATTATGAATTGAAGTCATATCTCTTTCAGCAAAAAAAATCTACATACATGAATTCTTATCGACATCACCATAATTCATTGCCATAGTCAGATTCTAAGAAATTTACGTATTTGTGTCTTTTTTAAAAAAGATTTTATTTATTTATTTGACAGACAGAGATCACAAGTAGGCAGAGAGGCAGGCAGAGAGAGAGAGGGGAGGAAGTGGGATCCCTGCTGAGCAGAAAGCCTGATGCGGGGCTCAATCCCAGGACCCTGGGATCATGACCTGAGGTGAAGGCAGAGGCTTTAACCCACTGAGCCACCCAAATTGCCCCATATTTGTGTCATTTTAATAAACGTTATTTGCTATGCTATATTGCTTATCATGGTTGACTACTGCTAATCAATGCCTTTACTAATTATTCTTCCAAGTTAATAATGGTAAGTCAAATCATTTTCCAATACTTGGCTCAAGAACAGGCTTATAGTTCTCTTCAGATAGAAGTAGGTGCTTGTTGGGTGAGGTTACAAGAAATACCTCCTCTGTACTTATTGACTGCTATAAAATGATAAATTCTCTCCTCTTTCCTGTTTAGATTAGAGGCCTGGAATCCCTGCCACCCTTTTGCAGCAGGAATGATAGAACAGAGAGATGAAAAGAAAAGGGATTCTAGATGATATCATTGAATCACTGAACATCCTCTGTAGCCTACCCTACCTCAGGATTTCCAGTTATGTCAGATAATAAATTTCCTGACTGATTGACGCCCTTAGAGTTGATTTTTTTTAAACATGTACCAAATTCATTTAGACAACCCTGCAAGAGAATGTTTCTTTAAAATTACCAGTTATCCAATGCACTTTTTCCCATGATAACAGTTAAGTTCAAAAGAGAATTGCTTCCCTCTCCTGAGCCAGTCCTCTGTAGCTTTCACTATTAACTTCCATGGCATAGGGCCATGAATTTCCTTCCGACATTTTCCCATCAACCACCAGGGAGTCCTACTTCCTCTCTTTTCATCAGTCTTATGTTCTTGGATGGTCATTAAATCTTGATATTTTTAATTCTCTTTGACCATTTGGTACAACTCTGATCTTTACCACATTTAGATTGTTTCACTCACTAATAATAGTGCTGGTATTTGATGTTTGGTGAGAGAATCTAAAACTTCACTCTGTAGTGGCTATTTGTTACAGTTGCTTCTTTGATGTTCTCAGTATGTCCTTTCAGCCTCAAATTGGATATAATAGGAAATTAGAGGTGGAAAGTCAAGATGATATAATGGGATTACGTGAAAAAATGGAAAAAATGTAAAATGTTTTTCATTAAATCGTGAGCATCTGCACTCAAACCAAGTAATTTAGTTGAATTTAGCAATATGGCAGAAGCCAAACACTTCACTCCAAACTTCAAGGTTTTCCAGTAAAAGTAATTTTTCTCCTTATCTCCTCCTAAGAAATTTACTTTTTGATTACGTGCCAAAGCTGTTTCTGACTTCCTGATAACCTCTTGCTAACTCCTAACTATGCTCTTTAACATGGTCTTCTTCCCATGTAAAAAAAAACTTTGTCTTATCTTTTCATAAATCCAGGATATAACTCTTTCTGAATCCAGTTGATGATTAATAAGATGAAATGAGGTAATATGAACAATACTGGAAAACTGGAAACAATGAACAGATGAGAATACCTAGCTATGGAATATGCAGACTGTGAACCAATATGCAAATAGCAAAGGTATACTGAAGAAGAGTATACATAATACATTCATATGTGAAAAAAGAGGTCCAAACATTGTAAATTCATCAACTGACAATATTCAGTAGGCTCTCTCTGTCTGTGCCACCTACTTGTAATATAACGATGAGCCAACTGTACTTACTGCCCACATTTCACATTATAGTAAGAGTGACAATTAGTAGTTAAGCAATTACATGACATAAAGGAGAACTATGGGACATCTATCTAAGTGTAATGAGGATATTTAACCCAACTGAAGATCCAAGGACTAAGCAGAGATCTGAAAGATGCTCTGTGGTTAACTTAATAAAGAAAGGAAGAAAGACTACTTCAGGAGGAAAAAGAAGCAAGAAGAAAAGACCTTATAGTAAAAAAGTAGACACATTTGAGAGCATAAAATAAGGCCAGGAACTGAAGAGCAAAAGAAGGGGGAGTGGGGTGGGAAGCAGTGTTTCCTATGAATATGTTAATTTTGATACTGCAGAAGCTTCATCAAGTGGACTAAAATATGTCAAGCGCTTCCTGGAGTTATGCAGTGCACAACATACACAACTATATATAGTAGCCTTGAGGGACACTGTGATGTGAGATGAAGCTTAAAAAGCAAGACGTTACAGCATCTTAAAATCTACAAGAAGGAGCTTTCTCTTTATCTGAAGTGTAATGGAAACCCTTGAACAGTTTAAGGATCAAAGGTGTGGTTCACAAAGATCAGTCTGGCAACAGTGTGCAAAACAGTTTGGAGAAAGAAGTGTGGATGCATATCAGAACAGTTGGAAGATAATTGCAGCAGTCCAGATAAAACACAATGGTAAGTTGGCTACTGGTGGTCATAGTTACAGTATAGCTGAAAATAACTCACTGGATCTGGTGGATGGTTTTGGCAAAAAAAATAAAAAAATTATCACTAGGACTTGGTAGATTCTATATGAGGACAGAGGGAAAAAGAGATGTTAAAAATGACTCCATGTTCTGCTTATGTAACTGGAATAAGCTAGATGAAAATGTTGCATTTACAGAGATGGGAAAGAGTTGAAAAAAGAGTTGGAGCTGAGAGATTATATGATGTTATAACACACTATATCATCCTATGTTTATAAAAGAGCCAAAATACAAGCTCAGAGAGGGACAAAATTTTGAAGAAAATAAAGCCTAATATTAATACTTTTAAAATATGCCCAGTGATAACAGAGACTACCAAATTATTATCTTCCTTTTTCTTTGTATACTCAAAGTATTTCAAAATTTTTAAAAGGCTTTTGAAAAGGATGTCATCCTAGTCTTTGTGTTATACCCACCCTACCAATTACTACTCCACGACTTCCCTTCCCCTCTGATATCATGTACTTTCCTTTTGAAGAATTCATAAATTCTACACTTTCTAAGCCTTTGCTGTGTCCCTGATGCCCTAATTTGCCACAAGCCCCTGCTGGGGAAAAACTAGTTTCTCTTGGCTTCTTGCAGCTTCCCAAACAGAGCCTACCTCAGAGCTTGCCATTCAGAAGCACTCCATGCATATTGCACACCAGCTTTTTATCTACTTCCACAGTTTCCCTGGGAACATTTGTAAGGGATTGTTCTAGCTCCATCAAGGGAACAGCCAGTGCAATTTAATTTAGCATATCATAAAGTACTCTGCAAAGACAAAAGAGGAAGGGAAAAACTAACAAATGGGGCTTTGGCTGAGAACAGGACAAGTTCATAATTTATGATATCCTCCCAACGAGAATTTACTTCCAGGAGGTGAGGAATGGCACACACACACACCAACAAATCACCGTTTGCTCCCTATATCCTGCCCAGCTCAGAGCAGTCTGCTAATCTACTGTCTTTCACTCAGCTCCACAGTATAATTTGGTAAATTAGCAATAAGGTCTGACCTAAATGCATTTCACATGTTGTTAGCTATAATAATGCATATGTTATGCTTCATTTATACAATTTCTTACGCCTATTTCCACTGGTTGATTTTCGTTTTCATTATTGTTTCAGTGTTATTTCAGGAGCTAAAATAAATTGATGGCTTAGCAAACTCACACAGTGGCCCATATACTTTCTGGGTAGGGCCTCCTTGAACATCCTTTGAACCACCAAAGGACCAAAGGAAATAATCCCTACCTCTCATATGTCACCTTGTGATAATCATTTTCTCTGTAAATAACTCTGTTGAAAACATCCAGGGTCCTTTTGTGATTTTAAAGTAAGCAGAAAAAAAACAAAAATAAAACAAAACAACAACAACAAAAGAATGAGAGATTCTAGTGCTTCAAAAATCTGTTCCAAGAGGAGTGGCATCATACTACCATTGAACTTCTCAAATCTTAAACATTGGGCCCTGTGGAGCTCCTGGACTCTGAGAGATATTAAGGCTTGGTTTTTTAAAAACACAGTTGCTTCTCAAATTCTGTATTGAGAGGAAATATACTGGTAAATTTATTGTAGGGAAAACATCTCCAGGAAAATAAATGCAAATTAGATGTGCTGCTATTATTAATCTTCAAGAGGCCACATAGAAATGTTCTCAAAGTTTTTGGTCTCAGAATCCCTTTAAGCCCTTAAAAATTATCAAAGACCTCTAAAAACCTTTGCTTATATGGGTTTTATCTCTCTACTGAATAAACAGATTTGAAAATGAAAACTAAGAAAATTTTTTAAATTACTTATTACTTCAATTAAAATAACAGCAATAAATGTTCACATAAATTCAGCATATTTTTATGAAAAACAATTTTAAAATTCCTTAGCAAGAACAATATTGCTTCACATTTTTGAAGAACTCTGTAATGTCTAGCTTGATAGAAAATAGTAAAATTCTATTTTCTTAGGATCTCAATCTGTTGTGAATTCATTGTTTTGGTTAAAGAATATGTAGGAAATTCAGCCTCACAGATATAAGGGAGTTAGAAAATGGTAATTCATGTGAAAAGCAGCTAGTTCAGCTTGTAACTCAAGCAACGCCCAGACTTCAGTAAGCAACTGCATTGCTTTTTGATTATTTCCTATTCTGACAGAAAGAATGTTAAAAAGATGTATACTCAAAGATTAAGACTAAAATTAATGTTCATACTGATCATTATGGATGTGAAATCTGCCTTTAAAAAAAAAAAACTGTGGTTTTTTACAACAGTTTTAGGTTCACAGCAAAATGAGGTCCACACCCTCCCACATGCACAAGCCACTCCAGGGTGGCATATTACAACTGATGAATCTGCACTGACACATGGTAATCACTTGAAGTCCATAGGTTACTTTAGGGTTGACTCTTGGTGTTAACACATTCTATTAGTTTAGACAAATGTATAATAACATGTATCCATTATTATAGTATCATACAGAGTATTTTCACTGTTCTAAAAAATTCTGTGTTCTATTTATTCTTCCCTCCTTCACACTCAACTTTCACTGTTTCCATAGTTTTGCATTTATGTTGATGGGAGATACTGGCCCATAATTTTCATGTACCATCTGTCTGGTTTTGTATTAGCATAATACTAGTCTACTAGAGTTAGGAAGTATTCCCTTTGCTTCTATCTTTGGAAAGAGATTGTAGAAAGTGCGTATAACTCTTTCTTTAAATGTTTGGTAGAATTCACCAGTGAACCCATCTGGGCCTTAGTCCTTTCTGTTTTGGAGAGTTATTAATTACTGAATCAATTTAATAGGTATAGGCTTATTTAATTTGTCTTTTTTCTTGTGCATTTTGGCAAATTGTGTCTTTCTCTCTCTCTTTTTTTTTTTTAAAGATTTTATTTATTTGACAGAGAGAGATCACAGGTAAGTAGAGAGGCTGGCGCAGAGAGAGAGAGAGAGAAGCAGGCTCCCCGCCGAGCAGAGAGCCCCATGCGGGACTCGATCCCAGGACCCTGAGATCATGACCTGAGCCGAAGGCAGCGGCTTAACCCACTGAGCCACCCAGGCACCCTGTCTTTCTCTTTTTTTTTTTTTAAGATTTTATTTACTTATTTGAGAGAGAGAGAGAGAAAGAGAGCATGAGTTGGGGGTAGGGGCAGAGAGGGAGAAGCAGATTCGCTGCTGAGCAGGGAACCCTGAGCAGGGCTCAATCCCAGGATCATGAGCTCATGACCTGAACTGAAAGGAGACACAACCCACTGAACACCCAGGAACCCAGGCAAACTTTGTCTAAGAATTATCCATTTCAACTAGGTTATCAAATTTGTGAGCATAGAGTTGTTCATAGTATTCCTTGATTATCTTTATCACACATAAGATCTGTAATGATATATTCTCTTACATTTCTGTTTTAGTGATTCGTGTCCTCTTTTTTTTTTTTTTTTTTTTTTTTTTTTCTTAGCCTGTCTAGAGGCTTACCAGTTTTATTGGTCTCTTCAAAGACACAGCTTTTGTTTTATCAGTTTTGTCTATTAATTTATTTTTGCTCAAATATTTATTATTTATTTTCTTCTGCTTACTCTAACTTTAATTTGCTCTTCTGTTTCTAGTTTCCTAAGGTGGAAGCTTAGGTTACTGGTTCTATATTTTTCTCATTTTCTGATATGTGTTCAAAGCTATAAATTTTCCTTACAGCACTATTTTCACTATATCCCACAAATTTTGATAGGTTGTGTTTTCATTTTCACTTAGTTCAAAATACTTTTAAATTTCTTGAGATATCTTGAGACCCTGCATTACTTAGAAGTGTGCTGCTTAATCTCCACACGTTTAACATTATTTTTCTGGTTATGTTTCTGTTATTGATTTCAAGTTTAATTCCATTATGGTCTGAGAGCAGATAGTGTATAATTTGTGTTCTTTTAAATT
Source organism: Mustela putorius furo (assembly GCF_011764305.1). NCBI lineage: Eukaryota > Metazoa > Chordata > Mammalia > Carnivora > Mustelidae > Mustela > Mustela putorius. Next base: position 46,042,326 of record NW_025421294.1, on the reverse strand, counting down.
TGCTAAGGTGTGTTTTGTGGTTCAGAATACGGTCTATCTTGGTGAATATTACATCTGAGATTGAGCTGAGTATGTTTTCTGCTGTTGCTAGATGAAGTACTCTACAGATGTCAATTATATCCAGTTGACTGATGGGATTGTTAAATTCAAATATGTCCTTACTGATTTTCTCCAGCTGGATCTGTCCATTTTTAATAGAGGATATTGAAGTCTCCAACTACAAAACTGGACTCACCTATTTTTCCTTACAATTCAATTAATTCTAGCCTCATGTAGTTTGATACCCTGTGGTTGCATTAAGGATCGTTGTCTCCTTGGAGAACCCATTCTTCTGTCATTATGTAATGCCCTTCTTTATCCCAGATAACTTTCCTAGCTTTGAAGTCTTCTTCAGCTGGAATTACTATAGCTACTCCTGCTATTTTTGAATTAGGATTGACATGGCATATTTTCCTCCATTCATTTACTTTTAATCTACATGTGTCATTATATTTAAAGTGGGTTTCTTGTAGACACTATAAAGAAGGACTTTTTTTTAATCAACTCTGACAATCTATCTTTTTTTAATTTTTTAAATTTTCTTATAAACATATAATGTATTTTTAGCCCCAGGGGTACAGGTCTGTGAATCACCAGGTTCACACACTTTACAGTACACACCACAGCACACACCCCCACCAATGTCCATAGCATAACCCCACCACCCTTTCCCTCCCCCAGCAACCCTCAGTTTGTTCTGCGAGATTAAGAGTCTCTTATGGTTTATCTCCCTCCCAATCCCATCTTGTTTCATTTATTCTTCTCCTACCCACTTAAGCCCCCATGTTGCATCTACACCTCCTCATACCAGGGATATTGTGTGATAGTTGTCTTTCTCCGGTTGACTTACTACACTAAGCATGATAGCCTCTAGTTCCATCCATGTCGTCACAAATGGCAAGATTTCGTTTCTTCTGATGGCTGCATAGTATTCCATTGTATACCACATCTTCTTTATCCATTCATCTGTTGATGGACATCTAGGTTCTTTCCATAGTTTGGCTATTGTGGACATTGCTGCTATAAACATTCAGGTGCATGTGCCCCCTTTGTATCATTATGTTTGTTTCTTTAGGGTAAATACCCAGTAGTGCAATTGCTGGGTCACAGGATAGCTCTATTTTCAACTTTTTGAGGCACCTCCATGCTGTTTTCCAGAGTGGTTGCACCAGCTTGCATTCCCACCAACAGTGTAGGAGGGTTCCCCTTTCTCCGCATCCTCGCCAGGATCTATCATTTCCTGACTTATTAATTTTAGTCATCCTGACTGGTGTGAGGTGGTACCTCAATGTGGTTTTGATTTGTATTTCCCTGATGCCGAGTCATGTGGAGCACTTTTTAATGTGTCTGTTGGCCATCTGGATTTCTTCTTTGCAGAAATGTTTATTCATGTCTTTGCCCATTTTTTGATTGGATTATTTGTTCTTTGGGTGTTGAGTTTGCTAAACTCTTTATAGATTTTGGATACTAGCCCTTTATCTGATATGTCATTTGCAAATATCTTCTCCCATTCTGTCTGACAATCTATCTTTTAATTGGTGTTTTTAGACCACTGATAATCCAAATGACTACTGAATAATTGGATTAATACTTACCATATCTACTTTTTACTTGTTGCTGTTGTTCTTTATTTCTGTTTTTATCTGTCTTTTTCTGCCTTTTGTGGTTTTAATTGAACATTGCATTTTTTCTCTTTCTTTAGCATATCAATTATATGCTCTTTTCTCCTTTGTTTAATGGTTATACTAACTTCACAATATACATTTACAGCTAATCCAAATCGAGTTGCAAATAACACTGTACGACTTCATGGGTAATGTGAGTACCTTATAATAACAAAGTTGTTCTAATTCCTCCTTTCTTCCCATTCTATCACTGTTGTCATAATTTTTTCCCTTTGATTTCTTTAGGGATTTTCTCCTTAATTCTGATCTTCTGTAATTTGATAATGGTATAGCTATTTATAGTCAGGGTTATTTTTTATGGGTTATGGGCTAGAGGGCATTTACATGCTTGGTATTCTCTGAGCTTCTAGGATCAGTTTTTTCAAGTGTGACATTAATTTGGGGGAATTTTTCAGTCACTATTATCTCCAGAATTTCTTTTGTTCATTTCTTTCTTTTTTCTTTTGATATTCCCACTACATATATGTTATAACTTTTATAGTTGTTCCACAGTATCTGGATCCTCTGGGGGTTTTCTTTGTTCTATTTGTATTTCAGTTTTCTTTTTTTTTTCTTTTTGAGACAAAGAGAGAGAACAGGGGAGGGGTAGAGGGAGAGGCAGAGAGAATCTCCATTCCCAGCAAGGAATCCAACATGGAGCTCAATTTTCACACACTAAAATCATGACCTGATTTTAGTGTGTGACTCTTGAGCTGAAATCAAGAGTCAGATGCTTAACCAACTGAGCCACCCAGGTATCCCTGTATTTCAGTTTTCAAGGTTTCTAATGACATATCCTTAAGCTCAGAGATTCTTTCTTCAGCTGTGTGTCCAGTCTACAAATAAGCCCATCAAAGGCATTCTTTATTTCTCATATGGTATTTTTGACCTCTAGAATTTCTCTTCAGTTTTTGTCTTGTGATTTCCATCTTTCCACTTACATTCCATAACTGTTCTTGCATCCTATCTACTTTACCCAACAGAGACCTCAGCAAATCAATCATTGTTTTAAACTCCTAGTCTGATGATTCCAACACCCCTTTCATGTCTGGTTCTGATGCTTACTCTGTCTCCTCAAATTTTGTTTTTTGCCATTTAGTATACCTTGTAATTTTTTTCTTGATAGCAGGCAGGATGTATTAGATAAAGAAACTGTTGTAAATAGGGCATTAGTAATGTGGTGGTAAGGTGTCAGAGGAGGGGAAGTAATCTGTACCCCTATGATTATGTTTCAGTGTTTCAGTAAGCCTATGCTTCTATTTTGTGATTCTTAGTTGTTATATTTCCCACCCTCTTCTGGGTGGGAGAGAATGGCTAGAATGGACTGGTATTAGATATTTCCTTTCTACCGTGTGGAAAGCTGAGGGAATGGGAGTTGGGTATTACCCTTCCCCAAATCAGTTAAGCTCTGGTAATACCTCAGCAGGTTAGGTTCTTGTTAATTAGTTTCTCCTGAAAGTAGGTCTTGTTAAGTGTACAGAGTGCTCTGGTTCCTTTCCCCTCCCTCAGACAGAGCAGGAAAAGATATTTATTGTGAGAAACTGGTTGTATTCCTGAGGTAAATGTCACAATATTGTGGCATATTCCCTATACCTGGGTTTCCCTGTTGTTTTTAACTCTCAGAGTTGTCCATAAGAGCCTTCAGAAATTTGTCAATTACAGTTCAGGGTTTCCTGCCTCTAAAGGAACTCAGTATTTTCCTTCCTATGTTTCCTCAGGAATAACCTCCTGTATGTCTCCTTTACTTTTACACAGAGAACAATTTACTTCTGACACTCTGGTCACCAAATATGTGGTGGGTTTTCCCAACACCAACAAACAATTCCCAGACACCAGCAGGTGTTTTATGCCCTCTCCAGATGTGCCACTCTCCCAGCACCTCCATGAGTTCACCCACCCAGAAGCTCTCCAAAACCTACAATCTGAGAATTTTATGGAAGCATGACCAATGCCATGTATGTATGATCAACCATTAACTCCATGTTTACCCTCTCTCCCTTCTTAAGAGAACAGGGGCAGGGTTGAAAATTCCAAGTTTCTAATTATGGCATGGTCTTTCCCAGGACTAGTCTTCATCCAGAAGCTCACCCAAAGTCACCTCATTAGTGCAAAAGACACTCCTACCAACAGAAAATTAACAAGGGTAAAAGGGGGGTCTGTGTCAGGAACAGAGGACGAAAACCAGTATTAGAAGGAGAAACACTCTTAAGGTTCTTATCACTTAGAAAATTATGAGTTTCAGAAGCTCTGTGCCAGGGATCGGGGACAGACTGAATGTATCTATTTATTTTTTCCCATTATAACATACTACCTTAGCTCTGGTTTCTGCTCTTGAGTCTCTTCTCCAGTAAGTGAAGATTCTCTACAGTTCCCTATCTGTCTCTCCAATCTTAGAGGCAATATTGTTAGTGCTTTAGTTTGTTGAACATTTTATTATTGTTTAGGTCAGAGTGGTGACTTTAAGCTCTTTATGTGTAGGAAGTGAAGCCTCTTTTTCTGAACCATGAGTGCATAGTAGTTAAGAATACAACATCTAGGAGCCACTGGGTGGCTCAGTCATTAAGTGTCTACCTTCGGCTTGGGTCATGATTCCAGGGTCCTGGAATCCAGCCCCACATCGGCTCCCTGCTTGGTGGGAAGGCTGCTTCTCCCTCTCTCACTTCCTCTGCTTGTGTTCCCTCTTTCGCTGTGTCTCTCTGTCAAATAATAAGTAAAATCTTTTAAAAGATTACAATATCTACTGTACAGTGTGCTGCCACTGTGTTGATTTGTACCAAGGCACCAGCAGTTTTATCTGCTATTGTCTTTGTACTGCTATGACAAATTCCAAACACTAAAATAATGAATAATGTCTTAGTATTATTATAAAAATAGTTTTGGCCTTGTGGATCACTGAATCTCAGGATTCTCTAGGGGTCCAGAGATCCTACTTTTTGAGAATCATGACCTTAGAATTTAGCACACATGAAAACCCTTACCTGCAAACTACCTTAAGATTAGAAACAAAGGTGAAATGGTCCATGACCTATACCTCTTTCTCTAAAAAAATGTTCCTGTTCAACAGCATTTTTCTCTAAAAACAAAAATAACTCAAAGGACCCACCTCTCCCTCTTGCTCTCTGAGAAATGAAACTGGAAATAACCAACACAATTGCCTAATCTGGACTTTTATACATGAGGAAACGGAGACTGAGACAGGAAAATTCACTAGGACAAGACTATAATTTTAAGTCTCCTGATTCACAACCAAATTGTGTTTTATTTTTTTATAGATGACTTTCCTCAACCATTTAGTCTTTCCCTCTTTAATATGTTTATTCCCCTCTCTCCCTCTCTGTGCTTCATCTTTTAATGAGACACACTCCCAATCACACACAGCAATGCTATTCGTTTATGCTTTCCTAGTTCAAGCTAAAAGATCTTTAAAATATTGTCTCTGTGTGGTTTGACTACATTTAAAACCGTGTACTAGCCCACAGCAATTAAAAATGGTTTAGTCTAAATTTCTGAATGATAAATTTTAAGGAGAAAACAGAATGCATATAACTCCTAATTATCTTTGCATGAATGTGAAATCTTTCCGGAGGCCAAAATATTGTTTAAATGTAAATAATTGCAGTGGAGAGGAAATGAGTTCACCCTGTAATGCTGTCTCTGAAGATAGCAGTTTACTCCACCCTTCCGTGGCTGTAACCTTGCCTAAATTAAATATAATGAGTAAGAAACTACTGAGAAAGGAAAGCAGAAAGTGCAAGTGCAGAAAAATGCAATCGATATTTTCAGTCCTAAATTACAGGTTTACTAATCTAGATGCACCATATCGCAGATGTTTCTTGATCCATTATAAGTGAACCACAGTAAATTACCTCCTACACAAAATAAAATTGCTACCTTAACCCAAAAGAAAAAGATGATGTGAGATGATGTGAACATCTAGCATTGGTTCACAGATTTTAAAATATTCTTATCTGAAATCTGTGATGCCTTTAGCTTTTAAAATGTGGTTAATAATTCTCTTGTCAGTCATGTAAGTACATTGCGGTCTTGGTAATTTAACTTAAAAGAGTACTTCATCATAGGGAAAGGAAAAATGGGGTTTGAACATCTTTCCCAAATAAATTGTTAAAGGGCCTTTCTATGTCCAGTGTATGGAACAAGCTGGTGGCCTATTTAAACTGAAAATATCTAGAAAGTAAGGTGTCATGTGGATTCTAAGAGCTCAATATATTACTCTGAATGTCAAGGACCCTACCAGAAATTAGCCTTGTAAAGCCAAATTTCCATATAAGGCTTAAAAGTTAAGGTTTTTTATCCTTATTTTGAGGATTACAGCTTTTTCTAGTTTTCGTGTAATGCAGATCTAAAGATGGCTCTCACTTATGCCAACTGAGCATATCATTCAACAGACAGTTCTGGCTTATATTGCAACAAACAAACATGGTGAGCCACATACTTCCTGTCAATCTTTCATGGTCTTTACTGGCTAAAATTTAGTAAGAACACTACTGTAGATTTCTGTTTGTTCTGTTACAAAGGCAAATTAACTAGGCATGCATGGCTGTAAGTTTAATATATTACCCAGCATTCAGATTCTAGCCATAGCAAATTGCTAAAAACTGGAACTCATTTTTGTATGATATATTATAAATTGTAAGGGATTATCTAAAATTTCAGCATATTTCTGAACCACTGGTTGGAATACATTTTGCAATATCTTTCTATAATTTTACATACATTTCATGTCTAAGTCTAACATTTTTATAGACATTATATGTCTAAGTCTAACATTCTACAATCTGGAGGTAAAAACTGAAACAGTGAGTATCTGGCCTGTGGGGCTCTTGGTATGTTAGGGTCACTTTAAGGCAACAAAAACAGACCTAAATCCTTACCTGCTATGGGTATGGGCTGAATAGCTTTTGGACAAATGTTGTGAATAGAGGGACTCCTGATGATTAGTTCTTTCAGTCCAGTTTTATTTCATTCCTTTTCTAACTATGGATGGAATAGAATGCTAGCAAATAATTACTAATGAGCCACAGTAAATGATTAAGCAATGCCAAGTCTAACAATTCTATCAGCAAAAGAATCAATCCAAATCCAAGGGAAGGACTAACCAGAATAAATGTGAATGTCTGATATTCACCTTTGCTGAATAAACTGAAAACAATGCCCTGTGTATATCACTCCAATCTCACCTATGAATTGGGCATGAAGTTAAACATGGAAATTGAAAAATATGACAATTTACCTCCATTTTACAAAAAGAAAACATTTTTGGTTCAATTGTCACTCAAAGTGATAGAAGCACAGCATTTTGAGATGAAACTGGTGCAGAGAAGCAGAAAGCTGAGAGGAAGGGGAGGAATTTAAATTTATGTCCAATGTTCTAGGTACATTTCCAGATTATCAAGAGAATATGAGTAATGATAGTAACCACATTTATTGGGTATTTGCTAAAATAATAATTCTGTCCTTTATATGTCAAAATAATACCAAGGGAAGCATATATTAAAATTCTTATTTTTCAATTAAAGGAAGGAGTAAATAAAAGAGAGAGAAGAATACAATAATAAAAATCACCAGGGGCAAAAATGCATTCTCAACTCTTAACTCTAAACTCAGACTCCCCTTGCTGGATTACTTAACCAAACTGTCATTCCATGAAGGTTGTCAGAATTTTTACTTATCTATTATATATGTTTGATGTTAAATAAGTCTATAGATATATAAAGAGATGAATACATATAGACATATTTATGTACACATATATAAATAAATATATGTACATACATAGATGTATATATAGGGAAACAGAGAGATAGAACTAAAGCTTTTGCAAATTTCACCCCAGAGTAAATTTTCCTGAGTCATAAAAGAAATTGGGCCACAGCTCCTTTTCATTAACATTGCATTTGAACCATTTACTTGGCCTACATTTGACTATCTTCTTTTCTCAAATGATTTGGGTTCTTACAAAAAATATGTGCATTGTCAGCACTAGATTACAACCTTGAATCTACCCTGAGTACCTTTACAAAAAAGTGTTAACTATGTCTGTAGGAATTTTAAAGATATAATGTGCTTCCACAAATACAATAAAATTTAGATTCTGTGCCAGTAAGAGGGACAGCAGGGAGGAGAGGATTGTGGCTCTTAACCGTTAATGGTTTGGTACCTGTACCTAAAACATGGGGCCATTTTGGTCACACTGACCAGAAGCACTCTGTTAATCAAACCAAACCAGACCCAAGTTGCACAAGAATTCCATAAGACTGTGTAATGACACTGAAAAACAATTTGAAGTGAAATAAGAAAGAGAATTACAGATACCATATGATCTCACTTATATGTGGAATCTAAAAAAAAAAAATGAACTCATAGAGGCAGAACAGAACAGCTGTTGCCAGGGGTCGGGGATGGGGAGTGGAATGTACATGACAGTGACTATAGTTAACCACACTGCATTGTACATTTGAAAGTTGCTAAGAGTAGATCTTAAAAGTTTTCAATATAAGAAAAAAACTATAACTATAGTTTTTAGAAAAAAACTAAAACTATAACTAATACTATGGTTATTAACTTTTGTTGTAATCATTTTACAATGGAAACATATCAAATCATTATGTTGTAGATGTTAATATAATGTCGTATGTCAATTATGTCTCAGTGGGGGAAAACAGAAGGTAGGCGAATATAAAAGAGTATAAAAAGTTCACCTATTTGACTTCAAATTCCCCATTGCAGCTAATCTTTAAGAAAACATTGCATGTGAGGGCACTTGTGTGGCTAGGTTGGTTAAGCATCAGAATCTTGATTTCAGCTCAGGTCATGATCTCAGGGTCATGAAAACAATCCCCTCATCTGGTTTGGTGCTGGGCCAGAAGGCTGCCTAAAATTCTCTATCTCCCTCTCACTCTCTCCTCCCCCTTCTTTCTTTGCTTGCTTTCTCTCTCTCTAAAAAAAAAAAAAAAAAAGAAAAGAAAAGAAACAAGCAAAAAAGAAAGAAAAATCACTTGTTAAATGTTGATACGGTGTTAAAAGAAACCCAAAATTATTTGAAAGAACTACTAAAATATCCCCCCATATTCCAACTATTTAAAATAAAATAAAACAATTTAAACACATGCCAGTTTTAGGAAAAATGAGTAGAAGTGAAATGGAATTCATTCACTTGTTTGAGCCTTGGGTGATTTAGAAAGTCCCTGAAATAGTAAACAAAGACTATCTACGATAGTTATTTGAGCTAAAGTAGAAGGACTTCAAAGGCCCTCTCAAATTTCATATCCACTACATTCCTCACTACTGGGTTATACAATAATCTCAGTTTGATATAATTATGGCCTTCTTAGTTGGTAAAGTAGATATGTCAATCCCTGGATTAATTGGAATGAACTTAAAGTGCAAATAATTTTAAACTAAGAATAACTATAGAGGTAAAAGTAATTATTGGTGAGGGTTAAATGTTCTATTTTAAGCAACCGTGGAGGGATTTTTGTTTTAATAGAAGTTCAAATTTATCAGAAAATTATAGTATTTCTAATTATATTTTAAATCAAAGCTATTGATATCCAACAATGTCAGTATTTTATTTCAAATAAAATTCATAAGAAAAAAGCACACACTATAACATCAAAATCAGAAAGGAAGAATACCCCAAAAGATTTCTAATTTTTCTTTGAAAATGAAGTATAAGGAGTTTTCAAAGACATGCCTCATCATTTGGCAACAATATCCAGGGACAACAATTATATTTTGATCAAGCTAGCAATAAGAAATATTCCCAGGTTTATGGAATGAGATATATTTGGTTGTTTGACTGCTACTAAACATGTTCTTAGACTATATTATACATGAGAACATCACTGACTAAAGAAATAAAGAAAGAGTAAAACGTACTGTGAATGTAAAGGAGTAAAGTTCAATACAAATATTGACCTTACCTCCCACTTGGGACAATATTTTTATATGGGACATTTTTGAACACTGATTATAAATGAAGACTGGATATTTTAATACCTTAAGTTTGTTGAATTTAGAAATATAAATTAAACTTCAAACAAAAATCATCTGCAAATATAGAAGTACTGACCTACAGTACTAACATTTGAAATGTTTAATCTCCTAGTTACAAACTGTGAGTTATCTTAGAAGTGTTTACAAAAATGAACTTGAGAGAGACATTTCCATAATTTTGCACTTCTGCCTGTCCTTGTTAAACCAGTAAACCAGAGATGCTATGTGCATAACAGGAAATTTGTTTGTATTCATTTATTTACACAACAAATATACATAGTACTAACTATGTATCCAACATTTGATATTTCCTGTTAGGACTAAATAATACATGAGGCAAATGCTTAAATATGTAAGAGTTACTATATTGTTTTTAAAGTTAAAATAAGAATTAAAATCTATATTCATTGTGAAGTAGAACATAACTTTTTAACGGTGAAGGGCACAACATAGAGTGAAGGTATAACTATAACTTTTCTATGAGCCGAAATCATAATAAGAAAATATATAGGGTGAAAATATCTGGGTATGAAGAACAAATAGGTATTAGTAGCTAGAAGTTTTAATACAGCTCTCATTCTTTATGTAATTAAAAATAATCAAAAAGAGGACATTAAGAGAAGGAAAGGAAAGGAAAGAAAAGGAGGGGGAAATCGGAGAGGGAGATGAACCATGAGAGACTATGGACTCCAAGAAACAAACTAAGGGTTTAGAAGGGAGGAGAGTGAGAGGAATTGGTGAGCCTGGTGGTGGGTATTAAAGAGGGCACATATTACATGGAGCACTGGGTGTTATACATAAATGATAAATCTTGGAACACTACATCAAAAACTAATGAGGTATTGTATGGTGATTAACGTAACACAATAAAAAAAAACAAAATTAAAACAAAATACCTTAAAAATTACCTAAGAGAGCTGAAGAAAATTAGTAAAAATTGACCCTGAACCCAGTAATCTGAAAAAAAAAAAAAATGTGAATTTTTTTTCAAGTACCCATGAAACATTAATTAAATTTTATCACATATTTGGCCACAAGGAAAAACTCAATAAATTCTTTAAAATATAAACAGTACATATCACATTTAAAGACTGTAAATCTAATTTAAAAAGCAATAGAAATCAAAAGTAAAAACTATCTCCAGCCCATCAGATACTTAAAACACTTTCCTAAACTTCTTTTGAATTGAACAATAAACAAAAATCTCAAATGCTGAAAAAAATATCAGTAAGAGTAACACTTCAGATCAAAATTCATGGCATGTGATCAAAGAACACTAATTTGGAAAGAGAAAATGAAATGAGGGCAATCGCTATTTTGTTTTATAGTTGTTATCATAATTTTTAAGGAGAGAGGCAGATGGTGAAAGTAGAACCAGTCAGCCAAGCTGAGAAAAGCACACAGAAAGGTGGTCAGAGATGACCTTGGTCATTATGTTATCATCACTGTAACAGTGCTAAGAGTGTGAGCTCTGAGCTCATTTGCCTGCTGTCAGATTCTTTCCCCCATGTGCTGTCTCAATAACTATGGACACATTTCCCCATCTTTAAAATGGGAATAATAAATATTTCTTTCATGAGGTTTTCATAAAGTGTAAATAAGTTATCCAAAGCTAGACAGTAACTGAGACAAAGTAGATTCTCAATAAATGTTAGCCAAGTATCAGTGAGGTCAAAAGCCAAAGAACAGGAAGACAAAAGGCTAAGGTATCAAATGTTATAAAAACTGAAAGGGCATTAAAGTTGAGAAGAAATCATTGGATTTGGCTATGTGGATGCCAAATGCAATCACAAGAATGCAACTTGAGAAGAGCGAGGGATGTCAAAATCAAAGCAACTTTCCCACATTTGGGGGTTGCAGGGAATCATCCAGGATTTCCTATAGGCATTTCTAAAGGATAAGTATGTGTGAATCATTTTGCAAGCCTATTTCAGGAAGGAAAGGAAAAGATCATCCTACTTGCTTTCTCTCCTATGTTCTCTGTTGGCATCCTAAAGGCCAAATTATTTGAGTAAATAATTTGGCATTATTTACTCAAACACAAACTCTCTGTATATTTTGTCATAATCATTCTTTAACATGGTTAACAAACATCTATTGAGCACCTATGTGCCAGCAATCAACACACCAATCTTGGAAAATCAGATTGATTTTAATGATGAGCTAAGAATCCAAATATTTATGTAAAATATACTAATTTTTAAGTATTGGTCAAAAATATTAAGACTACATGAACAAAATAAGTAAAGGTCAGGTAGGGATCATGCATGATCATGATGACAATTTAGTTCTTAATATCTAATTTCTCACCTAGTCTCATTTCAAAAATTTTGTTTTCATTTTTAAAATTTTTTTAACCTATTCTCATTTTTTATCTCTTCCAGCGTTTCTTACAAGCTCTATGTCCTTTAACAAAAAGAAAGAGAGGAAGAGGAAGAAAAAGAAAAAGAAAGAGTAGAGGGAAGAAGAGGAGGAGAAATCGCTAAGGTGCAAGAGAGGGAGAAATGAAGTTCAGAGAAGAGTGCTGGATACTTCTAGGGCTTTTATTTCACATCTTTAGATCATCTCACTTTATTTTCTTCAAGTTCTGAAAACACATACTGACCAGATTTCTGGTTAAAGGTGGATTTGGGTTCAGCAGAAAGAGGGAAGCATCTATCAACTGATAAAAATCCTTTTCTGAAATGAAACTAAGGAAATATACTTTCTTTTCAGGTACAACTCTCTCATAAAAGTCAAAGTATTTCCTTAGTACTTAGCAATCCCCCAACCTCTTCACTCCAGGAAGTCCATAAAAGACGATTTTATAATTATTTATTAGAATTGAGTGATCATTGTATTTCAGGCATTATGCTAAAATGAATGGCATGGAAAAAAGAACCATTATCCATTCTATTTTTACCAAGTCAGGAACTCACAGAAAATAAACAGTTTACCATGGGTTACATAGCTATAACCAGAGGGGCTGAGACTCAAACCCATAACTATGTGATAATTCTATAAGGACTAGAGAAGATAGATAACTTGCAAACAGTAAAAGACCATGGACCATATCTTCTTTATCCATTCATCTCTTGAAGGGCATCTTGGCTCCTTCCACAATTTGATGATTGTGGACATTGCTGCTATGAAAATTGGGGTACAGATGGCCCTTCTTTTCACTATATCTGTATCTTTGGGGTAAATACCCAGTAGTGCAATTGCAGGGTCATAGGGTAGCTAGATTTTTAATTTCTTAAGGAATCTCCACACTGTTTTCCAAAGTGGCTGCATTAATTTGCATTCCCACCAATAGAGTAAGAGGGTTCCCCTTTCTCCGCATCCTCTCCAACACTTGTTGCTTACTGTCTTGTTAATTTTGGCCATTCTAACTGATGTAAGGCGGTATCTCATTGTGGTTTTGATTTGAATCTCCCTGACGGCTAATGATGATGAATATTTTTTCATGTCTGTTAGCCATTTGTATGTCTTCTTTGGAGAAGTGCCTGTTAATGTCTTCTGCCCATTTTTTGACATGACTATCTGTTTTTTGAGTGTTGAGTTTGAGGAGTTCTTTATAGATCTTGGATATCAGCCCTTTGTCTACAGTGTCATTTGCAAATATCTTGTTCCATTCCGTGAGTTGCCTCTTTGTTTTTGTTGATTGTTTCCTTTGCTGTGCAGAAGCTTTTGATCTTGATGAAGTCCCCAAAGTTGCATTTTTTGTTTCCTTTGCCTTTGGAAACATGTCTTGAAAGAAGTTGCTGTAGCCTATGTCAAGGATGTTACTGCCTATATTCTCCTCTAGGATTTTGACAGATTCCTGCCTCACATTGAGATCTTTCATCCATTTCAATTTTGTCTTTGTGAATGGTATAAGAGAATAGTTGAGTTTCATTCTTCTGTATATAGCTATCCAATTTTCCCAGCACCATTTATTGAAGAGACTTTTTTCACTGGATATTTTTTCCTGCTTTGTTGAAGATTATTTGACCAAAGAGTTGCAGGTCCATATCTGGGTTCTCCACTCTGTTCCACTGGTCTATCTGTCTGTTTTTGTGCCAGTACCATGCTAGCTTAGTGAATCAGGCAACATCGTTCCCCAGCTTTGTTTTTCTTTTTCAACATTTCCTTAGATTTTCTGGATCTTTTCTGGTTCCATACAAATTTTAGGTTTGTTTGTTCCAGCTCTTTGAAAAATGCCATGAAATTTTGATCAGGAAGGCATTGAAAGTATAGATTGGGCAGTATAGACATTTAACAGTATAGACATTTTAACAATGTTTATTCTTCTGATCCATGAGCATGGGATGGTTTTCCATTTTTTTGTGTCTTCAATTTCTTTCATGAGTGTTCTGTAGTTCCTTGAGTACAGATCCTTTACCTTTTTGGTTAGGTTTATTCCCCAGTACCTTATGGTTTTTGGTGCTATAGTAAATGGAATCGATTTTCTAATTTCCCTTTCTACATTTCTATATACCTATGGATAGGTACCTAATAGACATTTTTAACTTAATATTTGCAAAAGTCAACTACTACTTCCAAAAGCCAACTAATCCAGCTTTAAGAACCCACTACTCTATCAATTTGCCACTGGTGTAAAAAATGGTCACCATCTACAAAAAATTTAAAAATCTACAAATTGTTCCAGATCCCTTGCTTACCGCCATCATCTCTATGCAACCTTCCAGCAAGCCCTGTTTGTTCTACCTGTAAAATATTACTCCAAAGTGCCCATTTCTCTCCCTCTCCACTACAACCCACCTTGGTTCAAACTATCACCATCTCTTGCCCAGCAAACTTCAGTAGTTTCTGAAAGAGATGACTGCTTTTACTCTTGCCCCTTCCCCATCTCATCTTCCAAATAGCATCCAGAACAATCTTTTAAAACAATAAACCAGGGGCACCTGGGGGGCTCAAGGGTTTAAGCCTCTGCCTTCAGCTCAGGTCATGATCTAGGGTCCTGGGATCAATCCCTGCATCAGGCTCTCTGCTCAGTGGGGAGCCTGCTTTCTCCTCTCTCTCTGCCTGCTTGTGATCTCTTTCTGTCAAATAAATAAATAAAATTAAAAAAAAAACACAATAAACCAATTCATGCCACTTTGCTGAACAAAAACCCTGTAGTCACTTTATATTACACTGGGAATAAACTCCAAACTCTTTACCTATGAGGCCCTTTATCATCAAATTTCTGCCTTACACTTTGAATCCTCTCTATTTATTATTTTTTGTTGTCATTCCCTCTCTTGAGTATTAACTCCAAGAAAGCAGTGACTGTTCTGTTCGGTGAGCCTCTGCCTAGCCCTTAGAACAATGGGTGTTATATGGTAGACTCTGAATATATGTTTCTAAAAAGAAAGACTCAGGTTTCTCAAATATGAGTACAAATGCATGTGTGTAAAATGGGGGAGGAGAGAGTTAGTCATTGTGCTACTGAAATAAGGTCATTAAATATACATTTCTGAACTTTTTTTCCCCATTATACAGTAATTTGAGGGATCTTTGCTATTCAAATGGTAGGGCTTTAGTTGCTTCTTTTTAATAGTGCATAATATTGCACTAACTTAAAAATTTTTCTATTAATGGACTTTTTTCACTTTTTGCCATTTTGAATAATGCTATGATATGATAAGAACATATGTCCTTACATAAAAATATATATCTGTAGACTGACTGCCAAAAATAAGACAGTTGGGTCAAAAAAGTTTTTTTAATTTAAATAAATATTACTAAGATTTTAAGAGGCTGTATGTTTTTGTATGTTTGTATTTTTTTTTAATTTTTTATTTTGAATTTTATTGTTCTATCATTATCTCCTTATATGTTTTTACAATGCTAAAATACTAAAAATAATTTGTATTTTAAACTATTTTTTTACCTTTTTTCTTATTGTTATTGTTAGTTTTGTGCTTTTACCCATAATTAAGAAGGTCTTTCTACCTTAAAATTTTAGATATAGTATCCTATAATTTGCTTTAAGATTTTTGTTGTACTATTATTTAAATTTAAAGTTTTAACCCATATGGAATAAACTTGCAAGTATAATAAGAGATGACAGGTCCATTATTATTTTTTCCAGAGCTGTTTTAGAGGTGTCACTACTATCCTATTCTCTCACTGAATTAAACTACCAGTTATATCATATAACAGTATATCATATGTATTCCATATATCTCCATTCTCAAATATTCTGGGATATATTCTTGTTCATTGATTTATTTGTCTACCCAACATACTACTACCATATTAAATTGGTTGTGGCGGCTTTTTATTATCCTCTCACTGTGGGTATTTGTTAGTATTTACAGTTCCATATAAATTTTAAAATCATCTTAAGTAAAAGTCCATGTGGTATTCTAATTGGTATTGCATTAAATTTATGCAAATCTGGGGACAATCAATTTTAAAAGAAAACTTCACAGCTAAGAATATGATTTTCTTATCCATTTACTCAGATTTTATGACTTCCAAACAGATTTTCTAATATAAATCTATCACTTTTGCCTGAATTTATTACTAAGTGCTTTTCAGTGTCCTTTTGCTATAGCTAATTATTCCCATTACAGATTCACCTATATTTTTTCTAAGTATGGCTAGAGTAGAAAAAAATGGGTTGATTTATGTTAATGTTTATTCCCTCCATTCATATTACACAATTTTTCATGGACATTCTAAAAGTCTTTGTAATTTTTTCTTGGATTATATGGAAATAAAATCCATCAGTAAAAATAGACCATTTTATTCTTGTTTTCCTAGTGTTTATGCAAGACATTGAATGCTCAAGAACTTCTATGACAATGAATAATAATGAATAATAATGTTGACAATAGACATGCCTATCTAGTTCCTAATTAAATTCAAATAATACTATTTTTAATTTTATATTAAAACTCTTTACAAATCATTTAACTAAACACTTTGAACCCACTATAAAATGTGCTCTATGATTAACATGATCTAATTGCCCAAAGTCTATATTTCTATGGGGTTAGGTTTTATTATTTTTTTTTTAAGATTTTATTTATTTGACACACAGAGAGAGATCACAAATAGGCAGAGAGGCAGGCAGAGAGAGGGGGTAGCAGGCTCCCTGCTCAGCAGAGAGCCTGATGCGGGGCTTGATCCCAGGATACTGAGACAATGACCTGAGCCAATGACCTGAGCCAAAAGCAGAGGCCTAACCCTCTGAGCCACCCAGGTGCCCCTATGGGGTTAGTTTTTAAATAACAGTCTGTACTATATTTTGTTAGTATTTTGGGACATATTTTACTACTATAGAGAGTTGTATGTCAAAAACTATAGCTGTTGAATTTTGTCAGATACATTTCACTATTAACATGAATTGTTTATTTTAGTGTGTTAATATAATTAATAATTATTTTTGGATATTAAAATAACTTTGCTGTCCTTAAATAAACTGTACATTTTAATGGTATATTATTCCTTGACATGTTTCTGAACCATTGGTAAACATTTAATCAAGAATTTTGTTCAATATTTAGATATTAAAGTAGTCTATAGTCTCATTTTTATACTACATATTCATATATCTTTTTTACATATCTTAAATATATAGTTATTAAAGCAATTTTGGTTTTACAAAATGGATTGGAAAACAATCTGTCCTTCTATGCCCTGTACTACTGTAAATGCCATTAGGATATTCTGATCTTTAAACCAAACCTAAATTCATAGCAACCATAATACATAAAAATATGAATCAACTGAATTATATACCTTTGACACTGATTGCATTTATGTCATTTAATATGATGATAATCATAATGTACTTGGTGCATATGTACCTTTAAATAAACTCAATTAACAAAGAACATTGATCAACATTCATTCCAAAAAACTGTGTTTAATGATATCCTTAAGAATTAGAAGCTTAAATCTTGTCATTAATTTTTAAAGCAGTATATACAAATTTGATTAATGAACTCTAGGTACTGATTAAGCTATCTACTTGTGTATGCATTTGTCTACCAAAAACTCATTGTAATTCAGCAACATCATTAACTCTAATGGTTATTGCTGAAAATGAGGGTGTTGTTAATATCATGGCCATCAGCATTAGCACATTAAAGACACTTTCCCACATAGCTCCCCTCCCCAGCTTTAGTGACTTGATTTTGTTTTGACAAAATGGAGAAGTACTTAATAGGATCTGATTTTGATTTATAGCTGTAGCACTTGAAATAGCAAAGGAAAATTCTTTATTCTCCTATCGAAGCATATATGAATACATTCCAGAACCTAATTCAGCTATGAAAAAATATTTTATGTATATAAATATGAAAATTTTTCAAATTATATTGTTAAGTGAAAAAATAAAGAATGATCCTGTTTTAAAATATAAATCATAAGAGATGCTGAATTCTGGGAAACAGGGCTGCTGGAGGGGAGGTAGGTGGGGGGGAAGGTATGATTGGATGATGGACATTAAGTAGGGCATTTTATATAATGAGTGCTTGGTATTATACACAATTGATGAATCACTAAATTCTACCTATGAAAATAAATATATATAATATATATTTTTTAAATTAAAATGTGAACCAAAATTGCTCTATATTACATGCATAAGCCTTTTTTAAGAATAGAAATGAAAAAAATGCTTCCCAAAATAACAGCATTGGCTATCTTAGGCTGGATGGCAAAGACATAGATTATCTCCCTCCTTCTTATTATTACAGAACATATAATTCACGCTTTTAATTTTTATAAAATCTGAAAAGAAATATTATCCCTCAAAAACAGTTTCAAAAGTCCTAGGAAAAGTCTCTTCTTAAAGTAAAAATATATAATATACAAATAACACTATTTATTCAAATCAATAAAGTTAGTTTAATGAATTATCAAATACTGAGGAGGCGTAAGTATGCTGTCTTATAACACTGCAAGATAAGCATCGTTATCTTCATTTTGCAGATGAAGAAATGAAGGTTCAGAGAAAATAAGGTTTATTTTCAAAGTCACATATTTACCTAACATAGAAGCTAATTCAAACCCAAGTATAGGTCCAAAGCTCAGGTTTTTGAGTACACAATATTACTTCTATACATTCATACCCATTTTGAACATTTACAAAGCATGTCCAACAATGCAAATTTATAAGGGACTAAATATTATAGAGCAGACTCTTTGCCTCTAAGAAATGCTTTATCTTGAGAGAGAGATAAGGGACAGCCAAGTGAAAAACAATATAGCAATCAGTAACCAAATCATGATGGAAGAGGTCACATCCAGCTCATTCATCTCTGCTTATTTCTATGCCTTCCATTCAGTGGATGCTTATCAAACATTTGTTGAATGAATCATGTCTTTCATTGTGTAATATAAATGCATTAAAATGTTTGATAGTATTCAAATGTATTCTGCCCAAAGCATATGCTGATACTGTGCAAATCCAACATGGACAAAATACAAACCATGATGCATTTCTCTTTGCTTAGAGCATTGATATTACTTCAACCACAGAACCTTATGTGCCCTATTTTGCCAAGAAGAGAATACATGTATAGGCTACCTGGTTGGGGATATATGTTGTCCATTGCCCTGACATGAGAGCTCCCTAGGTAAAGCTTACTGATATTTTTAGTCATTTCTCACCTCAGACTCCCAGAAGCATATGCCAATTGAATAAAGTTAATTGGCACTTAGAAACATATCTAAATATAAGGTATTGGGCATGAAAATTGAAAATAGACTCAAGTGAAAGAGACAAATTCATGTCTCCCAAGGGATCATTCATTCCCTTTGAAGGAATTTTGCCTGTTTTCCAGACAGCAAGAATAATGTCTGAGTACTCTCATAGGCCAGGTCACTTTCCATGTGACCTATACAGGCTCTTCTACTAGAATTTATGTTATATAGTTTCATGCTTGCATAAAAATGGTTTTTAAAATGCTTGGATTCCTAAGCAAAAGACTCTGTTAACATTGCATCCACCTGAATGCAGGTACTCAGAAAGAATACATAAAATTAGTTAGCAATGGCTTTTTTTAGTAAACATAATCCTAAGCCTTTAATATGGTTGTTTTATGTGCCAAAAAGTATGTGTATACATATATATGTATACATATTCATATATATTTGTTGCTAAGAAGTAGCAAGTTCAGATATACCACAGGTCAAATGCCTCCTTCATTATCCACTATTGGGATAATCAATATTTATAGTTTTAAATCTATTATTTTTTAATAAGAATTGTATAATATATAATATATGTAATTTGTTAATATGTAGTTTGTAAAGTTGGGAAAGACTCCATTTATTCATTCATTCTCTCATTTATTTTTTAACTAAAAATATTTTACTTAATAAAATTGTTTTTATACATTTTATCAACTTCATGTAATAATGGCGTTGCTAGATAAACATGGATTTCACAGCCATTCACACAGATGTGCTAACATTTACTCAAACATTTGTCATTTTCTCACATTCATTCAAATATAATTATGCTTCTCAAATCCCAGTATATTCTTAGATATTACAATGACTTTTTTTTTTTTTCAGGAATAAACCTAACAAAAGAGATAAAAGATCAGTACCCTGAAAAACATAAAACACTGATGAAAGAAATTGAAGAGAGCCCAAAGAAATGGAAAAATATTCCATGCTCATGGATTGGAGGAACAAATATTGTCAAAATGTCTATACTACTCAAAGCAATCTACACATTTGATGCAAACCCTATCAAAATACCACCAGCATTTTTCACAGAGCTAGAAAAAGCAATCCTAATGTTTGTATGGAATGATAAGAGATCCCAAATAGCCAAAGCAATCTTGAAAAACAAAAGCAAAGCTGGAGACATCACATTTCCAGACTTTAAATTATAAAACAAAGCTGTAGTGATCAAGATAGTAAGGTACTGGCATAAAAACAGACACGTAGATCACTGGCACAGAATAGAAAACCCAGAAATGAACTCACAACTATATGGTCAAAGCCTTTGACAAAGCAGGAAAGAATATCCAATGGAAAAAAAGACAGTCTCTTCAGCAAATGGTGTTGGGAAAACTGGACAGCAACATACAGAAGAAAGAAACTCAACCCCTTTCTTACACCATACACAAAAATAAATTCAAAATGGATGAAAGACCTAAATATGAGACAGGAATTCATCAAAATCCCAGAGGAGAACACAGGCAGTAAACTTTTTGATATCTTTGACAACTTCTTACTGCATATGTCTTCAGAGGCAAGGGAAACAAAAGCAAAAATGAACTGTTGGGCCTTCATTAAGATAAAAAGCTTCTTCACAACAAAGGAAGCAACAAAACTAAAAGACAAACTACAGAATAGGAGAAAACATTTGCAAATGACATATTGAATAAAGAATTAGTATCCAAAATCTATAAAGAACTTATTAAACTCAACACCAAAAGAATTAATAACCCAGTTAAAAAAGGTCAGAAGACATGAACAGATATTTTTCTCTCATTCATTTTTGATTCAAGTGAGTATTAACAACATATTATGTATAAAGCAATGGGTCAGGCACTGAATTTTCAAAATGTTTTAATGTTCAGTAATTGTTTTAAATACAATTATTCAAAGTATCAACTGAAGTAACTATAAAAAGTATTTTGATACTTTTGATACTCTGAAGAATCCAAGCTTATACACTTCAGGATCTTACACAATATCTATTAACACTAGTTTTACTATTTTATCAGTTGAATGTACTACTAAATGTTTTTACTTTTCAGAATCATAAATAAATGTTGACAAATGTAAAATGTCATTAGCTGCATTGAAATCTTTCAGACCTGCTATGAAATGTGTTCTCAATGGGATATTAATTAATTTCAAAGACACACATTTCAGTTGATTACCATTGAGCAAGACATAAATGCTACAGGACATCACTGCTAAAGAGGTGTCTTGCTTTTGAAATAAGTTATAGGATGAACTGGCTTTTCTTTTTTCTTTCCTTTTTTAAAAAAGGAAAGCTATTAGGATACTTTATCTATTTCCAATTTTAGTTAAAAATAAAAAACAGTCATCAAATAATTAGACCTTCTTTACCTTAGAAATTCTACTTCCCTAAATTTTTCTTAAGCAATAATTATGAATTTGCACAAAAAATACTTTAAAAAGTGTGCTTCAAACACTATTTATAATAAAAAAACTATTAAATGGGAAAATTTATTCATATATAGTGTATATGTCTAAGTCTCTGTATTTTTTTATTCAAATTCAAGCAGCAAACATATAGTACATCACTAGTGTTTTTTAGGGTTTTTTTTTGTGTTTTTTTTTATTTTCAGCATAACAGTATTCATTATTTTTTCACCACACCCAGTGCTCCATGTAATCCGTGCCCTCTATAATACCCACCACCTGGTACCCCGATCTCCCACCACCCCGCCACTTCAAACAGTACATCACTAGTTTTTGATGTAGTATTCAGTGATTCATTAGTTGCATATAACACCCAGTGCTCATTACATTATATACAGTATATTTATATACTATATATGCTTACTTATATATACATATATGTATGTGTAGTGTATATATGTGTGTGTGTATGTGTATATACACACATATACACACATATATAATTTTTTAATTACAACTGGGTCTAATGATATATACCAAGAGGCAAATAACAATCTGGGATCAGTAGTGGTAGTTTTCTTTCATCTTTGCTTTAGTATTCAGACTTTTCTAACTTTCCATAGAAGGCTTGTACTGTTCTTATGATGAGAAAAACATTATTTGAAACAAATATATTTTAAAAAAAAACTTAATACTGAGGTTTTGCAATTCCTAAGCATCAAATATATTCTTCAGAAATTAGTCCCTCCCCATTTTATGAGCTTCATGAAATGCAAGGTTTATCTCACTGACCTCTACAAATTTTTTTACTGACTCCAATCTTCATGGCTTTCCCATCCCTTCTCAAGCTAAATCCCAAAGACATCTCAGATATACCATTGAGAAAGTTCTTTTCTCTGAATCTCGGGTTTTCTTCTCTGTAAAATGAAGGCAGCAAAAGAGCTTCTCTTTGTACATTAACATTTAATATATTTATGATATTCTATGATGGTCTAGGAAATATTCCCAATATACCCCTCACTGACTTGGTCATATCCTTACAGGTTAACTTAGTTTATTATTTTCCATTAAACAAAAACATACTCATTAGGCATACATTTTCTCTTCTAGTATACTGAATCTTCTTAAAGCACAACCTTTGTAGTGGACATATATTGTTTTATCTCAACAACCCACCCTTAGTCCATGTGATTTTCATGAAATCATGAACTCAAGCGTGTTCATGTTACCCATATCTGTCAAACAAAGCACTTCAAGTAATAGGTGTAAGTCCAGAACAGCATGAAGAAAAGTTCTTACAGTCAATGTGTGAACACTGGGTGGGAGAATTTTATTTATACTGGTAGATACTACGTTATAGCTGGACTTACTTGTCCAGCTTTGATAGTAAGCATTCTGTTTTTTCAGAATAATGTAAATCTTATATGTAACCAAAGCATGAAGACCAAAATGAAGCTAGAGTTGTTGACTATCATTTACCCTGAATGCATAAAAACCATGTAAAAATCAGAAGATGTGGCCAACACACAGAAGGCAGCAAAACAGAGAGATGGAAGAAGGAAAAGAAAAATGCTAGTGACCTCAGTTACATGTCTGGACCAATATGTCCCTAAATTGATCCCACATCCTGGACTTAGTGTATGATAGAACATATTCCTTTTAACTATTTAAACTAATCTGAGCTTCTGGGCTCTGTAATCAGAAGAATCCTGATACATAAGAACTAGGAATAAGCCTATTTATTTTTGGTTTTGTTTTTGTTTTTCTATTTTAGAGCTCCCCTAATACCCACAAAAAGTTCTATACCCTATAGCACTCACTATATTTACTGATTTAAATACATGAGAGAATTTTTCAACCAATTAATTTTTAATCTCCTATCAAGCAACACATAATTTTTTCATAGATTTCAAAAACTATAGCCAATAAATTCTGAAACTATTGAGAATATGAAGCTTACATTTCTACTACTCTGGTGTCAAAGTTGGCAGATACTCTGTTCAATGGCAAATCATCACTAAGCAAAAGAAGAAGGAAAACTACTTCTTTCCTATAAAATTACTGTAGGATCAAAATTGGACATGTGCATCACTTCAGATCCTCTCTGCCTCATCTGTTAGTCTAGTCATAGATGTGGCCCCAGCCCCTCACCTCCAGACTGGATGGGGAACCTCTTGCTTCCTCTGTCCAGGATTCTCTGATGCCCCAGGCTGGAATGCCTGAAGGAATTTGTTCCTCAATAGCAGAAACACAAAGAGAAAATGCAGGAAACATAACACCTCTTGACTGCTGTGTGGAAACCCAGGCTAAATTAGTTCATTTCACAAAGCAGGAAAGAATGTCCAATGGAAAAAAGACAGCCTCTTCAATAAATGGTGCTGGGAAAATTGGACAGCCAATGCAGAAAAATTAAATTGGACCATTTCCTTACACCACACACAAAAATAGACTCAAAATGGATGAAGGACCTCAATGTGAGAAAGGAATCCATCACAATCCTTGAGGAGAACACAGGCAGCAACCTCTTCGACCTCAGCCGCAGCAACATCTTCCTAGGAACAACGCCAAAGGCAAGGGAAGCAAGGGCAAAAATGAACTATTGGGATTTCATCAAGATCAAAAGCTTTTGCACAGCAAAGGAAACAGTTAACAAAATCAAAAGACAACTGACAGAATGGGAGAAGATATTTGCAAACGACATATCAGATAAAGGACTAGTGTCCAGAATCTATAAAGAACTTAGCAAACTCAACACCCAAAGAACAAATAATCCAATCAAGAAATGGGCAGAGGACATGAACAGACATTTCTGCAAAGAAGACATCCAGATGGCCAACAGAAACATGAAAAAGTGCTCCATATCACTCGGCATCAGGGAAATACAAATCAAAACCACAATGAGATATCACCTCACACCAGTCAGAATGACTAAAATAAACAAGTCAGGAAATGACAGATGCTGGCGAGGATGCGGAGAAAGGGGAACCCTCCTACACTGTTGGTGGGAATGAAAGCTGGTGCAGCCACTCTGGAAAACAGCATGGAGGTTCCTCAAAATGTTGAAAATAGAACTGCCCTATGACCCAGCAATTGCACTATTGGGTATTTACCCTAAAGATACAAACGTAGTGATCCAAAGGAGCACGTGCACCCGAATGTTTATAGCAGCAATGTCCACAATAGCCAAACTATGGAAAGAACCTAGATGTCCATCAACAGATGAATGGATCAAGAAGATGTGGTATATATACACAATGGAATACTATGCAGCCATCAAAAGAAATGAAATCTTGCCATTTGCGACAACATGGATGGAACTAGAGCGTATCATGCTTAGCGAAATAAGTCAAGCAGAGAAAGACAACTATCATATGATCTCCCTGATATGAGGAAGTGGTGATGCAACATGGGGGCTTAAGTGGGTACGAGAAGAATCAATGAAACAAGATGGGATTGGGAGGGAGACAAACCATAAGTGACTCTTAATCTCACAAAACAAACTGAGGGTTGCTGGGGGGAAGGGGTTTGGGAGAAGGGGGTGGGATTGTGGACATTGGGGAGGGTATGTGCTTTGGTGAGTGCTGTGAAGTGTGTAAACCTGGTGATTCACAGACCTGTACCCCTGGGGATAAAAATATATGTTTATAAAAAATAAATAATTATAAAAATAATAATAATAATAATAAAAATAAACTATAAAAAAATACTTAGTGGGCCCTTAATATATACCTATGCATTGAAGAAATTGAAAAGCGGCAAAAGAACTATACCCTGGTCTTAAGTAGCTTAAATGTACTAGGCATAGAAATTATCTCGACTCTAAGCCCAGAATACAGCAAAAGTCACAGGATGAGACACAATAAAATTCAGAGGAGATGAGAATGGAATGGGATCAGACATTGCCTCTTGGAAGGAATATTTTAACTACAACCCAACTGTCTCATAGTTTCAACAAAACCTAATTAATAGGTAAATTTTTAAGAAAATTGGCTAGAAGCTCTTCAAAGCTAAAGATGGAAAACAAGACGCATTGGTTGATTTCAATTTCTACTGGTACAGGCCAAGCTCCTGCTTCCCTCTACATATGCTGAAAATAGTTTGAAAGTTCCCCTTCCCCACATGAGAATACATACACACAATACACTCTGTCATTAAAGTAGTCTGAGTATGGCTTTAGAGCACAGTCAAGCAGGGAAATTAAATTGTACCCAGAAAAACTCAAATTATATAATGCCAAAAATGATGGAAATATTTTATGCTTGCAAAGCTTTCAAATATGATTTCAAGAAGCCCAAAGAAAAACATTTCATGGACCTCATCACCAAAGAGGGGAAAGCTCACTGAAAGTTCTCTGAATGAACAAATAACCAAGGATGGTGATCAAGAGGTTCAAACTGCCTACAGGTGAGTCTCTGTGGTGCTGCTTATAATATGCTATTACATTTACCCTAAACAAAAGAGGAGACAAGGCTTGAGTTCTTTATATTCAAAAAGCAAAGTGTTTCAGAATGATATTATGACAGGTTAAATTTATCATGCTCTATTTGAAGGAATAATAAGAGAGGTCCCTAACAGAGGAAGTTTGGCAACACTGAAAAAAAAAATTAAAAATTTAGTTCCTCTCATTTATATTTCCTGCAGAATGAGAATGTCTTTCCTTTTCCTAGACTTCCTTGTTTTGCCTCCCCTACATGCTCATTACCCCTCAGTAAGTTTTGGTAATCAGAATAGAGGGGCAGAGAGTCTCTTAGAATAATGACACACCTATTTACTCATTTATTTAATAAATATTTCCTGAGCACTTGTTAAGTGCTGGCAATTCCATAAGGAGCCAACCAAGTCCTGCCCACATGCAGTTATTTTCATGAACATTACTTTCTAGATCTTTCATCAAAAGTATTTTATGAAAAACTGTATTATCCAAAGAAAAGTTTGTCTTTATATTTTACTCTAAGGAATACCAAAAACCTGAAGTGTCATCCCCCAACACATGGTAATACCTCTCCAGCATGGAACTGGGACCCCGCAAGATAGAAGAGAACAAAACGAGCAAGGGGTTGTAAAAAAGAGAAAACTGTCAGACGAAGAAGGGGAACCTGCCGTACCTATTCAACAAAAAACAACAAAAATTTTAATCAAAAATTAAACCTTGTATGTACCATTTTCTTTGGGTAATGATTTCTATGAAAACCCTCCCATCCATAAGAATTACCCTAGGGATTATATTTGAAGAATTCATTTTTTTTCTTCCCCCTAACCCTTTCACAGAAGAAGGTTTTTATTAGGGCAAAGTAGAGGGGTATCTGATATTAGCAAGAGAAATTTTGTTTCTTACATAAATGCTCCCATCTAAAAAATCTAAGTCCTTCTCAGTTGATGTTCAGGATCCTGACCCCTTAAGAATCAAGTGTGATCTCAGGGAAAGAGCAAATGAGGAAAAAAGTGAGAGGAAGAAGAGAACCCTGAGCCATGTACCCTTCTGTTCTCACTATGAAGTGAGCACTGTGTTCGGTCCTCAAGGAGGACCACATTATGAGGAGGTGTATTATACACCATGATTCTCACCCATGGGGAACAGCCATAAAAAGAAGACACAAGCTGCAAAAGGAGAGATTGCTTCTGTTTTGTCAAAAACAGAGAGCAAGCATCCTATAAACAGAGTTGCAGGAAGAAACTCGTGGCTGCGGTGATATCAGCACACACCTAGGCAGAGATGCGGAGGTTCCCAAAGTGTGTTAAAGGTAGAGCCAGCCCTCCCATCTCGCTGCATTGTTGGATAGCAGCAGAATTTTCTGGGAGTGAGACCAGAAGATATAATTGGATTTCAAGGTTTGGAAAAGTATGTAAGGAAAGGAAGCACCTTAAATGCCCAGAAGAGAAGCCAGAACTTGCTTGAGCAGGAAATGTAAAATCAACCTAGATTTTGTTATTAGAACAATGATGTCAGGATTAATAATTTCCGTGGGAAGGACAATTTGCTATTTCTAAATTCACTGGGGGTGGAAATAGGAGGACTTTAATCAGAGAAAAACTTACTACCTTTATATAGGTAAAATGAGAAATAATTTTACATTCATTGTTCAGTAACTTCCTCTAGGGCTAAATTAGAACATGGTGGGAAAATGTTACTATAGTAAGAACGAAATAGCTGTTTGTGTTTAATAAGAGCCTGGTGCTATTTATCTGAGAATAAAACTTTCCAAAATGAGCTAATACAAAGTGTAGCAGATCTTTAGCTGTACCATTAGATAAGTCTAAATGACATGAGCAATTCCTAATAACCAACCCAGCAGGGCAAGGAGCTCCTTGAAACTGTATCATGCTAAGAACATCGTCTTTGGAGTAAGAGAAGACTACATGAGTTGTGTGATCTTGGGCAAGCCACTTACTTATTCTCGAGTGACATGCATTTAGAAAGGCAGCGAAATAAGTGAAGCAGAGAAAGACAACTATCATATGATCTCCCTGATATGAGGAAGTGGTGATGCAACATGGGGGCTTAAGTGGGTAGGAGAAGAATAAATGAAACAAGATGGGATTGGGAGGGAGACAAACCATAAGTGACTCTTAATCTCACAAAACAAACTGAGGGTTGCTGGGGGGAGGGGGTTTGGGAGAAGGGGGTGGGATTATGGACATTGGGGAGGGTATGTGCTTTAGTGAGTGCTGTGAAGTGTGTAAACCTGGTGATTCACAGACCTGTACCCCTGGGGATAAAAATATATGTTTATAAAAAATAAAAAATTAAATTAAAAAAAAAAAAGAAAGGCAGTTATATATTTACTGAATTGGCATCATGCAAGCTACTAGAATATAAGAAACAGAAAGATATCATCCCTAACTTCCTAGAGTTTATACTCTTGTGGGGATGTTTTTTAACATGGGAGTAAACAAACAATGTGTTTTATTAAAAGCAGGTTCTACAAAACCTATATTATATTATACAAAATTTTTTGTATAATTATTATAAAATAATTTTATATTTTTTATTTTATATTATATACAAAATAATTGTATAAAATAATTGTATAATACAATTGTATTATACAATTATTTATAAAACCTATATTATATTATAGGTTGTCATGAAGATTACACAAAATACTGTCTATAAATCCCTTCACTGGCATAGTAATACACACTGAATAAGTCTTAATTATCATTATTAGTGACATTGTAGGCTTCATGAAGTTGCTTTTATAAAAGCAATGTGCAAATACAAATTTTTATGGAATTTTAATAAAGTCAAGTAAAAAATGATTTCAAAAAAATGATTTTAAAGCAATCAGAATCACGGTTTCTAACAGGGATACCATAAGTACAATGGAATGGATACTGTGCAAAAAAAAAAATGTGTTTTGTTATTTTAAAATGACACTACTATGGCAGATATCATTCCTCTTATGTGAGAAAGAGCTTTGCCATCCAATCACAGAATCAAATCTACTTTAATGGTCACTGGCTACTTTGAACAAAAGAAAAGCAACAGTCATGTTGATTGCACTTCAAGAGGATCAGAACATTAAAATAAATGAAGGAGCAATTTACTCTCAGGACAAGAATCCCTAATAATAATATTTCACTAACTATGAAAGACATCCATGGGAATGAGTTTGTATTAAAGAAAAGACCAATAAAATTCACAAAGACTCTCTTTTCTGAAAGTATGCAATCAGAAGATATATTAAGATAGAGTGGAATTTTTTTTTTTTTAAAAACTGCATTTTCCAAAATTGAAAAGAGCAGTTTAAAAGATTTAGAAATTGAGGGAGGAGGTGGGTAGGGAGAGGGTGGTGGGGCTATGGACATTGGGGAAGGTATGTGCTATGGTGAATGCACAGACCTGTACCCCTGGGGCTAATAATATATGTTATTATATGTTGATAAAAAATAATAATAAAATTTTTAAAAGATTTAAAAATGGAATAATTTTATTAAACTGAGGACTTCTGGATGTCAAGTCCCAGAACTTCCTTTGTATTCACTGGTCTAGAGTCTATACACAACACAACTTCAGAAAATACTTGTTGGATACACTGAACTTTCTAGACTTTGTAAACACTGCTATATATCTTGACAGGTCGATAACATAAGATGAAAACGTTGCATAGTCATTCATTATGCAAAGGCCTCACCTGCTACACCAGGGTTTAATTAATAAGCTAAGTATTTCAGCTCAATACCATCTGACATGATACGGAAGTAAGTTTGTACCACTTCCTCATATTCTTTCCCATTCCTTACTAAACATTTTCCACTGTCAGCTGTTAACACATGGGCCATCACAGAATCCAGTCTGAGCCTCCACTGCAGTTCCCTATGTTTTATCTTCAAATGGTGCTTAAAATAATTTGGTTTGACCTCCTGATGCTTTTAGTATCATAGAAGTTCTGCCTGAAAGAGGAGGAGTTCTGAAAGAATAGTTTGCTGAGCAATGTCATAAAAGGAATTGTCACAAAAGACATTCAAGAATTGATTAGTTTCCAGACATTTCCACAGAACCCAAAATAATAGTTCTAAGTACACGTTCCACTAGAGTATTTTCACACTGAACACTTAGCACAGTGTCTGAAACATAACCTAAGCCAACATCTGCAGTAACTTGGACCATTGCAATAGCCTTTTATTATGGTTTTCTTGCTTCTACTCTGTCTCTACAACTCATTTACCACTCAGTGGCTAGAGTTATCATTATAAAAGTTAAATCAAATGATGCTGCTTCCCTGTGTAAAATGTTCCAATGCTTTCACTGCACTTGGAATTGACCCATAATCCAAACTGTGATCTTCAAAGCCCTATAGGATCTGGTCCACGCAGACCTCCGTAATCCAACTCATACTAAGTACTCAGGTTCATGATATGCCTAACACCAGGCTTCTTTCTATTCCTTGTTTTCACCAAGCATCTTCCTTCTTTCAAACCTTTGCATCTTCTTTTTTCTCCAACAGGATAATCTGCCCCAAGATTTTTCTGATGAGTACCTTCTCATTCACCTCAGTTCTCTGTCACTTGCTCAAAGAGGACTATTGTCAACAACCAGTCTAAAGGAGCTGCTACTCCTAGAAGTCACTATCTCATCTCCCTGTCCTATTTCAGTCACATATTTCTCACTGTCTAAAATGATTCTCTTAAACTATTTGCTTGCCTATTGATTAGCTATCTACTTAGCAAGCCCACTCCTATGATTTGCAATATCCATTAATGGATGTTTAAATGTTTAGAAGTTATAAATCTGCTCAATAAAATATATGTTCTTACCTTGATAAAAATAGTTCAGTAATGAAAGGTCAAGTTCAAATTTAGATTTCTGGGATTCCTTGAAATTGTCTACCAGAATATGACAGTGTGGGAGAGGGGGTCAAATCTTGGCCCAGGGCCTCCCCTCCAGTCCTTCCAACTCCCTGACATCGTCTACTGATTAAAGAGCCTCATGTTCATGTATGAGACACACCAGCCCATTCATCCATGTCCCATGTATAGTTCCATCACTGGACGACTTCTCATACATAGAGGGTAGTACCACAGTGTCATAATACTCTGTCTTTAAAAGAATGGATCCAGGAGCAGGATCATGCCCTCTCCGGAAGTGGGTTCAAGGTGATCTGGCCAGAGAATTCAAGATGCCAATTATCTGGATTATAGTCTTGACATATGGGCAAATGAGCACCTTCCCTAGGCCATTCAGACTCCCTGGTCACTGGGAAGAGATGTACCATATAGGGCCAAAATGTGTTCCTCTTACAGATAAGGTCAAGTACAGAGACCTGCTTTCCTGGATTTCAGAGAGATATTGCAGTCTAAATCCTACCCATCCCAATCAGAATGTAAGTACTACAGGAACAAGTCTATTTTTGTTTTTTGTGTTTTCTACACAAAACAGTTCCAGTATATGCTAAATAAATACTTGTTGAATAAATACATAATTGGCACTCAAATGTTTATGAAAATGAATATAATGTTTTAATCTCAAAATATTCTTGCAAATGTCTAAATACTTCTACCCTCATCTTTTTTTAGTGCAATAACTTGAGTATAAGCAGGGGAAAAAAGATGAGTTCTGGTTCACATACCAGCTGTCAGAAATAAAAAAAAAGAATTCAAAACAGTCAGGTATTTAAGAATAGAGGATTAGTTACTGCTATATACCAGATTGCATTCCACAGAATATAATTTTTTATTAGACTTAATTTTTTAGAGGAGTTTTAGGTTCACAATTTGAGATAATATAAAATTTTATGCTCTTCAGGTAACACAGGGGAAAATGAGAAATTTAAGATCCACACCTGTTCACCAACAATGATAGGGAACCCATATGTCAAAACAGGTCAAGGATAGGAGAACAGATTGTTATCTAGGATAGTAGGCTAATCCTGGGTCCTCTCTATCAGAGGCCCACTGCTCCTGTTGGAAAACCCAGAATCAACAAAAAGACTGAGGTGCTAGAAGCAATTTCAGATCTGCTATTGGACCTCTCAAAGTCTACCAGATGGTCTCTTTACACTGGGCAAAAACTTTCACTCAAAGGTAATGGCTATCAAAAAAATAAATAAAAATAAAAATACTTATTTTTTTAAAAAACGACAGTTATCAAAGAATAAGCTTAGTTTCCCACTGTCATCAAGTTTTTCTAAAAGAAAACAAAAACAAAAATAAAAAAAATAAAAAAACCATCGCCTTAAATTCAAAAGACTGTCAATAGCCAATCATATGGCAGAACCATAGTAATAACAATAATCATGGTTAACATATATTGATTTCAGTTTCTCAAAGCCAGGAACTCTTGCCTTCACCAGAGCTTTCTCCCTAACCCAAGATACCATCAGTCCTCACCTGACCCACAGGAGTAGACTCTTCCCTTAGGTCTTCCAATATCACTTCTTATCTTTTTCTCACTGTAACCAGTTAAAATATAAACATACTCATCACCAATAATACTCTATCTTTCTTCAAATGTTTCAGTTCTTCCAAAAAATATGAAAAAAATCAAATTCTGTAACATAGTCTAAAAGGCTTTATATAGGGGAAACAGGGTGACTCAGTTGATTAAGTGGCTCCCTTCAGGTCAAAGTATCAGAGTCCTAGGATAAAACCCTGAGGCTCTCTGCTCAGCAGGGATTCTGCTTATTCCTTGCTGTCTGCCCCTCGTCCCTGCTTGTGTGCTTTCTCACTCTGCTCTCTCTCAAATAAATAAAATCAATCCTTTAAAAAAAAAAAAAAAAGGTAAAAAAATAAAATACTCTATACATTCACCCTTCTACTAATGTCTCCAGTCTCATCACACATCACTCTTCTCTCATCCCCTGGTCTCCAGTCACACAGGCCTGAACTCTCTTCCTCTGCTCCTTGCTGATACAGCACTTTTGCGTGTCTTACTCTCCATCTGGTGGAACCTCTCCTCTCTCTCCATCTTCCCTTGGCCAACTTCTACTCACTTATGAGCTCTATTTCTAAAGCTATCTTCAAGGAAATTTTCCTGATCTTTTAGACTGACAAATTAATTCAAAGTTACAAAACTGTATTGCTTTATTTAATAGCCCTTATCACAATTAAAATTGCATACATATTTTTGTGATTATTTAATTCATTGTCTTCCCAATTAACTTCAGAAATTCCTCAACTCATAGACTCTATGAAGGAAGAATGTGTGTTTGAGCTCACTCTTCTATTCCTAGAAGTTAAATCCATTCTTGAGTGAGTGACATCAGAAACATAGCTAAACGAGATGCCCCTTATTATATCTTTCCTCAACAACAACTTGGTATTTATCCACAGCAGTGTCTTTATGGGGGCTGCAGAATCCAGCTTGTGGGAGCTGTAGAATGTAGCACCATTTGCCAAGTGACCCAAAAGGACGAATAGACATGCAGAACTTGGTCCTGGCTGTGGACTCTGCAGTGGCCTGTGAACTAGCTTCAGCTCCTCTTAGCCATGGTCCAGGAGCCCATGGAGAACACTCACTTACACAATCACCCAAGGAAGAGAGAGTTTTATGGAAGTTCGGGTTTCCAATAGAGAAGTTTTAGCAAGCTGTTGGAGAATACATACATACATACATACATACATACATAAGTTTGGATGCATTGGGAGAGTTAGAGAAAAAGTTTGACTTTACTCATGTCATGCCACCCCTCAAGGAGGTACATAACTCTTTGCCAAACAAGACCTTCTAGACCTGTGATTTCTCCCACAAAGGAAAGTGAGAACATGTAAGAACCTAGATTCCCCAGCTGTATGGTAAGTCATCACAGAGTACATTTCTCTCTTGCCCCATTCACATAGCTGTGAATACACACACACACACACACACACACACACATACTTATATCAGAGAAAGTACACTGTAAACCAAAAACTGTAACAAGAAACAATAAAGGTAATTTTATAATGATAAAGAAGTCAATTCATCAGGAAGATATAATATTAGAATTTGTTTAACATAGTTATGTATTCTGATGTTGCATGCACATATACTAAAAGATCTGAAGGGGGAAAAGTCAGTGCAGTAATAGTAGAGGGCCTCTGTACCCCATTTTCCATAATAAAAACATCATTCAGACAGAAAATCATTAAGGAAACTTTAGACTTGAACTATACTTTAAACTGAATGGACCTTAGAGACATATACAGAATCTTGCAGCTAACAGCAGCAGAATACTCATATTCTTAAGTGCCCATGGAAAGTTCTTCAGGATAGAGCATATGATAGGTCACAAAACAAGTCTCAGCAAATTTAAGAAGACTGAAATCATACCAAGTATCTTTTTCAACCATAATAATATGAAACTAGAAATTAGTAACAGGAAGAAAGTTGGAAAATTCACAAGTGTGTGGAAATTAAACAACACACTCCTTAACAACCAATTAGTCAAAGAAGATACCAAAGAAAATCTTAAAAATATATATTAAAACAAATGAAAATGGAAACAACTAGGGTGCCTGGGTGGCTCAATGGGTTAAGCCTCCGCCTTCGGCTCAGGTCATGGTCTTAGGGTTCTGGGATCAAGCCCTGCATCGGGCTCTCTGCTCAGCAGGAAACCTGCTTCCCCCTCTCCCTCTGCCTGTCTCTCTGCCTACTTGTGATTTCTCTCTCTCTCTCTCTCAAATAAATAAATAAATAAATTTTTTAAAAGAAATAAACAAATAAATAATCTTTTAAAAAAAGAAAATGGAAACAACATACCAAAATATAGGAGATGTTGCCAAAGCAGTCTGAACAGGTTTATAATAATAAATATAAATGCCATCTTCAAGAAAAAAAAAAATCTCAAACAGCTTAACCTTACACTTACACCTCATGAAACTAGGGGAAAAAAGAGTCCAAAGTTAGTATAGGGAAGAAAATAACAAAGATTAGAGCACAAATAAATAAAAGAGAGACTAAGAAAGGTAATAGAAAAAATCAAAGATACTAAGAATTAATTTTTAAAAAGATAAACAAAGCCGACAAATCTTTAGCTAGACTAACCAAGAGGAGGAAAAAAAAGTGAGAAGACTCAAGTAAAACCAGAAAGTAAGGAGGAGACATTGCAACTAGTATCAATGAAATACAAGAGACCATAAGAGACTACTATGAACAAGTATATGCCAACAAATTTGAAAACCTAGAACAAAAGGATAAATTTCTATTAACATACAACCCACCATGTCTAAATCTTGAAGAAATAGAAAATATGAATAGCAAGTAACAAGTAAGAAAATTGAATCAGGAATCAAAAACTTCCCAACAAAGAAAAACCCAGGACAAGATGGCCTGCCTAATGAATTCTGCCAAATATTTAAATTTACACCAACTCTTCTCAAACTCTTCTAAAAAATTGAAAAAGAGGGAATACTCCCTCATCTCATTGTATGAGGCTAGTGTTACCCAAAGGCTAGTGTTACCAAAATCAAATAAAGAGGTTACAAGAAAACTACCAGTTAACAAGCCTAATGAATGTGGATGCAAAAATTATTAACAAGTCAAATTCCACAATATGTTAAAAAGGGGCACCTGGGTGGCTTAGTGGGTTAAGCCTCTGCCTTCGGCTCAGGTCATGATCCCACTGTCCTGGGATCTGGCCCCCACTGGGCTCTCTGCTCAGCAGGGAGTCTGCTCTGCCCCCCCCACCACCCGCCTCTCTGTCTACTTGTGATCTCTGTCTTTCAAATAAATAAATAAAATCTTTAAAAAAAAAAAAAAAGATCATATACTTTGGTCAAGTGGCATTGATTCCAAGGATTCAAGGAAGTGGCATTGATTCCAAGGATACAAGGATACATGTAAGTCAATAAATGTGATACATCATATTAATAGGAAAAAATGAAAATCATATGATCATCTTAATAGATGCAGAAAAATCATTTGACAAAATTCCATATTCCTTCATGATTAAAAACTCTCAATAAAGTGAGTATAAAAGGAACATACCTCAACATAATTAAGGAACATATATGACAAGCCCACAGCCAACATCATACTCAAGAGTAAAAGGTTCAAAGTTTTCCTCTAAGATTAGGAACAAGACAAGGATGCCCATTCTCATAATTAACATTGTACTGAAAGTCCTCTCCAGAATAAATTTAACCAAGAAGATTACACCTGTAAGAATGGCTATTATCAAAATGACAAGTAATAACAATGTTGGTGAGGATGTACAGAAGGGGCCTTATGACAATATAAGCTGATATAGCCACTAATGAAAATAGTATGGAGTATCCTCAAAAAATTAAAACTAGAACTATCATATGATTCAAAAATCCCACTTCTGTATAAATATCTTAAGAAGACAAAATCACTCTCTAAAAGAGATATTTTATTCCCATGTTCATTACAGTATTATCACAAAAGTCAAGATATGGTATCAACCTATGCCCATTTATGAATGAATGAATGGGTAAAGTATATACAGTGTGTATACAATGAAATACTATTTGCCATGACAAAGAAGGAAATCCTGTTTGCTCCAACCTGGACAGAACTTGAGGGCATAATTATGCTAAATGGAGTAATTCAGACAGAAAAAGAAAAATACTGTATATCACTTGGATGTGAAATCTTAAAAAAAAACAAACTCATAGGAATAGAGTAGAATTTTGGTTACCAAGGACTAGAGGTTGGGGGAAATGGTACATGTTGGTCAAATGGTGCAAACTTTCAGTTCTAAGATGAGTAAATTCAGGGCACCTGGCCGGGACACTTGGTTAAGTATCTAATTTGGCTCAGATCATGATCTCAGGGTCCTGGGATCAGGTGCCTGGTGGGGTCTTGTTCTCAGTGGGGAGTCTGCCCTCTTTCTCGGCCCTTTCCCCACTTGTGCTCACCCTCTCTCTCTCAAATACATAAATAAATTTTTTTTAAAAAAATGAATAGCTTCTGGAGATGTAGTGTGCAACATGCTGATTATAGTTATTATTAGTGTCCTATATATTTGAAATTTGTCAAGGGAATAGATCCTAAATGTTTTCACTGCAAAAATGGAATGATAATTATGTGAAGTGTCAACTAACCTTACTGGAGTAATCATTTTGCAACATGTAAGTATATACCTTAAACTTACACAATGCTATATATCAACTATATCTCAATAAAACTGGAAAAAATTCCTACTACACATTTGTTACTCCATCAATATTTCTTGAATAAGGGAATTGAATGAACATATTTGTTCTGAATGTGCTCTGAATTATTCATGTTATAGATGAGAAAACTAAAACTTAAGAAGTTATGTAATTTTCCCAATGTAAATATATTTAGTAAATAGATGTTGGAGCCAGGAACCAAACCCAGGTTTTCTGACTCAAAGCTTCTACATGCTCGAAAATACTATGTCTGTAAAAATTAACTTTGCTTTGTTCCCCATATCATGCTGCTTTTTTTCTTCCATAGCATTGTCTCATTTGCAGATAATGTTTCAGGAAAAATAAATATATTCATAAATTATTCCAACACTATTTTCAAATGGTTAAATGAGATAATTCTTTCAAAAACATTTTCACTTTTTGTGAGATAGAAAAGACACTCAAAAACGTATTTCTTTATCAACAGGTAAATTGAAAAATAATGTCAGATACCCATCATGTTATACTAAATTATTCCCTTTCCTTTCCGAAAGCAAATGGTATTATCAGTTTTGTGCCACACAAGTTTTATACCACTCTGCCCCATGGTATGAAATTAACCTTTACCTGACATTTGTAGGTAATCTTTTGGGGAGCCATCCAATAAATCATTTAATAAAATGAAAATTGAATAACTTTTCAGAAAGAATGTATGCTTGTTTTAAGTACTTCTAAATGGAGGCAATTGTACTCAACAAAAAAAATAGCTCTTTGTATCACCAAACACAAATGAGTGGATTGGCCTTCCACAAAGGCAGCCAGGAAGTACCTGGCCATGAACCAGAATGGACCTCTTAATAATATTCTCAAACAAGACAACTATCCCTGTGGGCTTTTCTTCCCTGTTGTCTTCATCTATGGTTACTCAGCTTTTGCAACTGATTGAAAAAGCAGATAACGTTTGCAGGGAAATTGCATCACTGTGTGAGATAAAAACTAATATCTCAAACTCCTTAACATTTAGCTTAAAAGAACACTTATTTTTGGGAGAAAGAAGTTGATACCTTTTTCATAAAATGGAAATGATGCAAAGTCACCTTGAAGATAATTTTGGTTTTGCAAAGTATCACTTGACTGCCTCCCTTAGTTATACCAATATAAAGAAGTGGATGCCAGCTGTTACGTTCTTGAGGACCTTAGCAAATCTGCTTCGTTCTGTGATATACCAAGTTGGTTTCTCAGAACTAATGGACTAATATGCCTAACAAGGCTAGAATCTTTTAGAGGAAAAGAACTCATACCTGAAATCCTGATCTTTGAGATCTAAAGTTGGGAAATCTAGAGGAATAGTCCAGAATATCTTCAACCAAGTTCCAAAAGTACCACAAGGAAATACAATTACCTTGAAACATAAGGCTTCCAAGCAACCCTGCTTTAATACAAGAGTCTGTGAGATTGTAAAGCAAGATAAATTTAAGAAGGAAAAAAGGGCTTATAGCTGCTACTTCTTCTGAAATATTTCCTTTATTATTTAAGTAAAAAGATTTGCCATCTCACTTAACATGAGGCTCTGAGCACACACACACAGCAAAAGCCATCCCAGCATTTTAAATAATAATTGGCTTGAGAGACTAATGCAATCAATGTATCTAACAGCATTTAAAGATACAGAATAAGGAATTTAGGAGTTCCCTTTAACAACAATGAAATCAGGACAATCATTGCTCATAAAGGCTAGCCATTTGTTTGCATTCCATAAAATAAGGAAATTTTGCATCTCTAGGAAGTGTATACATACAGATCAGTGGCTCTCAATTAGTGGCAATTTTTCCTCCTCTCAGGAGATATGTGGCGATGCTGGGAGACATGGTTATTTGTCACAACTGGGTGTTGCTATTGGCATCTAGTGGGTAGACGCCAGGGGTGCTGTCAAATGTTCTACAATGCAGAGGTCAGCTTCTCACAATGAATAATTATCTGTCCAAAATGTCAGTAGTACTGAGGTTCAAAAACCCTGATACAGGTAAAAACAATCATCTTAAATCCTCAGAAAACCAGAGACCTCATTACAAATTCCAGACAAGTCAGTGAATTTGAAAACTGGCAAAGAAATTGGCATCTTTTCATTTTCAGACACCTGATTCATTTCTTCGCCCCCAAGAACATATTCTTGGGGGCCACTGAACAGAAACTCTTCAATTATTTCTTCTAGTATAATCCCAAATTCACATTGGCATTCTGGAGGACAGGCCTTGAGAATTTTGCCTATATTTAAACAGACAAGCAATGTTTCTATACAGTGCATTGTAGGTAATTTTATGTACTTGGCAATTTGGTAAAAGAGACTGATCAACCAAACAAAACTTTCATAAAAAAATCCAGGACTGGGGACGCCGGGGTGGCTCAGTGGGTTAAGCCGCTGCCTTCAGCTCAGGTCATGATCCTGGGATCGAGTACCGCAGGGCTCCTTGCTCCGCAGGGAGCCTGCTTCTCTCTCTGCCTCTGCCTGCCTCTCTGCCTGCTTGTGTGCACACACTGTCTCTCTCTCTCCCCTTCTGCCTGACAAATAAATAAATGAAATATTAAAAAAAAAATCCAGGATTGTTATATAATATATAGGCGCAGCTTTGGGCCTCTTAAAATAAGTTGTCCTCTGATTTATAATTTAGTATTAAGACTGAATTCTAGTCAAACAGAACAAGTTTTGAGTCCCAGCTCCATTTTAGAACTGTTTTATTGTGGAACCCAGATTCATGTATTTCACTAAAAAATAAAGTTGTGCTTCTCTCAGAGACTTATTATGAAAGTGAAATAGTACATATCAAAATACTTAGGATATTAGGGTTCCTGGGTGGCTCAGTGGGTTAAAGCCTCTGCCTTCAGCTCAGGTCATGATCCCAGGGTCCCAAATCGATCTCTCTGCTCAGCAGGGAGCCTGCTTTCCCCCCACCCCGCCTGCCTCTCTGCCTACTTGTGATCTCTGTCAAATTAAAAAATATACATATTTAGGATATCCAACAGCTTGACACTCAATAAATGTAAGTAATAGTAACATTGTTCCAAAATAACTTAGGAAAATGTCCTAAGATGAAATTTTGTTGATAGAATTCTGGGAATTTTCTATGTGAAAGTGTCTCTTTTTTTGGAAAGTTTAACTTACAATAAAAGATCAATTTAAACCAGTAAGATACTGAAAGACATGGGAAAAGCTTATGTATCACCTCATGATGATTCTAAATCAGGATATTTTGTTAATGTCAATATGAAGAGGAGATTTTGTCACATAGAATGGAGTCATGATCACATAGGTTTTCCATAGTTATATTATTACAGAACCTCAATTATTAGATAGCCAATTTCAGTATTTCAAAATCTCATCTAAAGCAATTAATTTAAAAGTAAAAGATAATGAAGATATGAAAAATTATATAGTTTCTGTTAATCACAAATGTATGCATTTAAGCAAAGCATAATAGAACAAAGCAAAAATTAACATTATTGGCCATCCTAACTGGTGTAAGGTGCTATCTCAATGTGGTTTTAATTTGAATCTCCCTGATGGTTAGTGATGATGAACGTTTTTTCATGTGCCCGATAGCCATTTGCATGTGTTCATTCGAGAAGTGTCTGTTCATGTCTTCTACCCATTTTTTTGACATGATTATCTGTTTTGTGTATGTGGAGTTTGAAAAGTTCTTTATAGATCCTGGATATTAGCCTTTGCCTCTTTAATGTAAGCCATATATAATTTAGAGGTGAATAACTGAATGAGTTCTAAACTTCTCATTGACAATTTCTTGGGGAACATACCCACCTACTCCAATAGGGAACATAGCATCTACTCAGTAATTCCAAAATGCCTACCCCAGGGTAACTATTCATGCTATAGCATTGGTAGTATTTGATTCAGAATCTTTCCAGCTTGAAAACAACCTCACACTTTAGTTATGTACCAGTGGCCCAACATGCACACACAGCTTATTGTTCCAAGTGGATATCGAAACCTACAGACTTCAAGTGATTTACACTTACTTTCCCATACCCAATCTGTTACATTGAAATTAGAAATACGATTTTAGCCTTGTTTTCCCTCTGGGATACAAATGGAAGAATTACATAAAAGCTATACAAGAAGAAAAGAAGCTCTGTGATACAAGAAAAGAAGCTCTGTGATACAGTTTCCCTAATACACTGTTTATGCTACAATACCCCACTGTCACTAAACAAAAACTCACATGTTTTAAAAAGCAGTGCTTTTTGTGGGATGCCTGGGTGGCTCAGTTGGTTTAGCGTCCAACTCTTGCTTTTGGCTCAGGTCATGATCCCATGGGTTGTGGGATCAAGTCTCACTTCTCCAGCTCCTGCTTCAGCCCAGCAGGGGTCTCAGTTGGAAGTCTCCTTGAGGATTAGCTCCCTCTGCCCCTCCACACACTCAGGCGCAAACACTCTCTCTCTAAAATAAATAAATTGTAAATATATATAAATATAAATAAATATAAAGTAGTGCCTTTTGTGAGATCTTAGAAAGCTTGAAGATTTCCATAGAGCCCATCAAAATTAAAGAGCTACAAAAACAGGAATAAGGAAGTGATAGAAATTCAAGCTAATGAAATAAGTCAAATAGGTTAAAAAAATGTTAACTATATTTAATACTACTAAATGAGCTCAAAATATCAACGTTTACATTCATTCATTTTCTAGAATGAGAATATAGAGAGTAGAATGATTTACTTCACAAACTTCCAGTTTCCTTCCAAATAGTTCCAAGAGGCTTTTAAATTTATCTTACTATGTGGGAATTTACTATAGCAAATTACTTAATATACTTGCTTAAATACAGTTTTAAATATAGGGAGTATTAGTTGACAGTTGGAAAATTACACTATATACAGAATAATTTTATTTTAATTATATGGTTAGAGAGGATATGTGTTATTTTATCCATTGTTCATTTCTTTCTTTTGGAAGCTTCCTCTCCTCTGTCCCATGCAATTTTGGGAACAGAGTCTAAGAACCATTTGGATGGCATAAATAGAGAGCTTCACGGGGACTACCTTTGCCTTCACATGGAGAAAGTATACCTGAGAAAGGAAGACAATATAAAAGAAATGAGATCTCAATGATTAAAAAGTGCAGGTAGTAAATTCCTAACCATTCCTAAAAAGGATTTGGGTATTTATATTAACAGTAATGAGAAGCTATGAAGCCACTGAAGATAATCAATCAGGAGACAAGAATGGTCATGTTTGGGCACCTGAGTGGCTCAGTCTCTGCCTTCAGCTCAGGTCATGATCTCAGCATCCTGGGATTGACCCTCTCTGCTCAGCAGGGAGCCTACTTCTCCCTGCCCCCACCTGCCTCTCTGCCTACTTGTGATCTCAGTCTGTCAAATAAATAAATTAAATCTAAAAAAAAAAAAAAAAAGAATGGTCGTGTTTACATACAACAAGATCACTCTGGCTACACTATGGAGCACAGTTTGAAATAGAGTGAGTGTATGAAGCCATTTCAGAGGTTATTGTTAACATGCGGACAAGAAATCAGGGCACACCTTTGTGTAAGTCTTCCTTGATAAAGGATTCATCCCCAGCATAATATTACGTATTTTAATACCTTGTGTTTTTTCTTTAACATAATGATCACAACTGTAGATATCTAATTGTTGTACTATAATTTATTATCTGCTCCCCCAGTAAACTTGCCCAAAAGTACAGAGGTTGCATCAGTTTTATTTATCTCTTTTAACCCCTGTACACCGAAGAGTAATTAATATAGAATTCTGCCCTAATAAAGATTTTTTGAATAAATGAATGAATGACCACATGAATAAGAATTGACACTGACCTTTATTGACCTTAGAATCATGATTTCAATAGAAATGCAATCTCTGGACGTATGATAAATTGAAAGAGATCAAAATAAATACACACTGGACACTCATTTATACCAATAACATAGACATCCACAAGCAAAGTCCTTGCCCCACCGTGGCTAGCAGTAAAGAAGATTATTTTTACCTTTATTTTTTTCCTCAATATTATAAGGGCATTCCAACAAACAGAAAATTAGCAGAAGGTGCTGCACAGTAAAAGGGTGGAAAAGAGATGAATAACGTATAAATCCTTTGGCTACTAAGTAAAAAAGCTGCCCGCAAACCAACTTGGTCTCAGTGTGAAGATCCTAAATCAAGTATGAATATGGTTTAATTACTAATTTGATGGATTTTCCTACATTTTCACTCACCCTCCAGAAAATAAGCCTAACAATATAGAAAAAGAATTCCTTTACAGATAAGTACAGCTCTAATTGAATTTCTGAGCCCCTTTCCCCAACACTGCCAGGAAAAAGTATTGTTTATGGTACTAAAGCTCTAAAGACAAATGACTAAACTTCATGAAGGTCTAAATCCAATCTCAGTTCTTCTTTCTGATGCATGACCATAGGCCCCTAAGTTTTTTGCTGCA
Source organism: Mustela putorius furo (assembly GCF_011764305.1). Taxonomy (NCBI): domain Eukaryota; kingdom Metazoa; phylum Chordata; class Mammalia; order Carnivora; family Mustelidae; genus Mustela; species Mustela putorius. Next base: position 45,998,549 of record NW_025421294.1, on the reverse strand, counting down.
TTTATAATGAACCTCTCCCACTGGTTTAGCCAGATAAGGCACATTCTAATTATTTAGTTTCAGGTTCTGAAATCACATTGAGCATAAACCAGCATAGAATCAAATCACATTTTGACTGACTAATGTGTCAAGCAATACTGAGTCATATTTTAGAGGTTATATTTTATATGCATTATTTAGATTCTCCTAATATGACATCAATAACTAATTATTGTTTTATATAAATTAAAAATGTGTTTAGATTACAAGAAAATATTCTATCTCTATATTAAGGAAATATATACTATAGTCCTGTGTTTCTCTTAATAAATCTGATTCTATATAAAATTAACATGACAATTTCTGTTTCCATTTCTCCCTTGGATATGTTTTAATCTATATGAAGTTTCAAAGCAATTGCAACATTAGCTAACAAATGGGATGTGTAGATTGTAAATGCATCATGGGAAATGTATATAAAGCCCAAACTGCTAAATGTATTATGTCTATATGCCCTGCCCAGGTTCAAAATGAGTTGGTTTCTGATGTCAGATTAATGTATTTTCAGTCCTTAATGTGATTATTTTTCATTATAATAGAAAAATAATATATCTTAGTTTCATTTTTATTTAGTTGTCAGTTAGCTACTTTCTAAAAAAAAAAAAACTTTCTTAACTATATTCAGTTAGCAAAAGTCCTTTTGAGCTCTGGATGGAAATTATTTTGGCTGAATTCCTTAAATCAGGAAGCTGAATAAGTATTAAAGTGGATATGAATTGTGCCTTTGAGTAAATGTGCTGGGGAAATTATTTTCTTTCAAGTAACTCCCTTTCTCAGAAAAAAATAGCTAAATAATTTGTATTTGTGTGAAATTTAGGACACTGTCTGTAGTATGTTATGGCTCAGTTTAGATCACAAATACATCACATTAAAATCATTTTCCTGGGGCACCTGGGTGGCTCAGTGGGTTAAAGCCTCTGCCTTTGGCTCAGGTCATAATCCCAGGGTCCTGGGATGGAGCCCCATATCGGGGTCTCTGCTCAGTGGGGAGCCTGCTTCCTCCTCTCTCTGACTGCCTCTCTGCCTACTTGTAATCCCTATCTGTCAAATAAATAAATAAAATCTTTTAAAAAATTAATTAAAAATTTTTTTAAAAATAAATAAAATAAAATCATTTTCCTGGATGAAGGGGGAAAAGGTAATAGTTAACTGATATTTCAAAGAAGTATTCACAACAACCTAGAGAGTTTAAGAACAAATTGAAATTCTCTGAAGAAAATTTAATTCCTGAAACCTAACCACACTCTGTTCTTATTGTCCATGCTCTATGACCACTTAATAGGGGAAATTTAATAGTTTCAATAATGTCTTTGAATATGAACTCAATAAATCCTGTGGAATACAGTCAATTCTTTTCTACTTTCATCCAAAAAATCCAGTATTTCATTCAAAAATCCAGTATTTATTTAATAACTATTTGAGCTCTTTTTCTTTTTTCTACACTGTATTGAGGGTTATACAAAAGAACAACAAATACAAGTAATATCTCTACAGTTCTCTATGGCTAAAGGGTGTTTCACAACATTTCATTTAAAACACAAAATCTTACAGTGAAGTAGATCTCTAGAAAAATACCCAAGGGAGTATACTACTTGTCCAAGTTCACATAGACAATGACAGAATGGGGACTTGAGTCTGATTTCTTACTATAGTTCTAGTGTGTCTCATGTATGATTAATTTAAAATAAAGTGCAAACATACATGGAAAACTTAAGTACCATATTAAGAGGCAAGAGAAATTCTCTACATTAAATTAGGGACATACATAAAAACAATGCCTAACATAAACTGAACTGAGAAAGGGATGTTAGTTCTGATATGGCCTTCTTAGGAGAAAAAGTAGAGAATTTTAAAACATTTAAGGAATTTTTCTAAATCAACTTTAAAACCTTAATTCCCTCAGAATTTTGGATGGGTACATTTTCTCAGGTGCTTTCATAAAGAAAGAAAAAAAAAAGAAACTTCTCTGTGACTGAACAAATGAAAAATACTGTATATCAGATGAGACAGAGTGGCATCTTCCAACAGCTATAAACATTTAAAATACCATTCCTTGTGTTCCCGTGTGGATGGCAATTCTATAGAAATGATGCATGTTTTCCTGTTTTATTCTTGATTCTTTGTAGTAGTATCAGGTTAATTAATATTTGTTGCCATACACCTTAAAATGGAAACTAGAAATTAAGTTACCTAAACATTTCCAAATGTACAGATATTCCATATTCCATATTTTGAATGTTGTTTAACCAGTATTTGTGTACATTCTCTAGTTTTCTTCCTAATGTTAACATTTAATGATAGAGTAATTCTTTAAACATAGGTCTGAAAAAATTAAGTTGCATTTCATAATCTAATTAATTTTCTACCTTATGATCTATTTATAGACATAATGAGGAAATAAAATCAATAGGTATTTTACTGGAGAGCATATGGTGAATATTTTTCTACTTTCAGCCCACAGTCCACTAAAATAATAAGGAATTATAAAAACTGGACTGATGCTACAGAAATTTGCACATTGAGTAACATTGGCCTTTGCTGAGAAAGAAAAAAAAGAAAACACAGGTTTTTGTTGAGAGAGAAAAATAAAACACTTAATGTAAAGAACCCAACATTCTATGTGACTACTTTTTTTAGCAGCTTATAAAGAAATCTCAACTAAAGAGGAATTATCTATGAAGTGAATGGGTTGGATAAGATTAATACATTCTAAAATTCCTTTGAGCTCTAAAATGTAGATTTTACTTTTCAAAAATGTTTGGTTCTTTTATTAAAAGGACTATTCTGATTACAAGTAGCAAAACACATTTCAAACCTGTTTAAGGTAAGTAAATAAATAAGCTCAAAAGTGGTGAGCATAAATAACTCGAATCAAAAATAGGTAAGAAAAAAATAAAGAGGTTAATAAAATAATCCAAAAGATAATGGTAATTGCAACTAGTGTATCGGCAGAGATGTTTGGAAATGGAAAAGCAAGAGAGACGTTTTTTTATGGCAGAAACTTGTAATATTGGATGTTGGAGGTAAAAATGAAAAATATGCCAAGGAAACTTGTTTTTGTTCTTATTTTGTTTGTATAAACAACTGGACAGAAGAGTTCAGGATAGTATGGGACATAAGTTTGAATACTTACACACAGCCCAGTGGAAAATGCAATATATATAGTAAGATGATTAAATCCATAATTTTTCCTTTTAGGTATTTTCCTTCATGAATTAAAAATGTTTTCCATCCAAGGTCACAAACATTCCCCATGTTTCCTTCTGTTGGTTTTACAATTTTATCTTTACAGTAAAATCTTTAATCCACATGGAGTTAAAGTGAAGGAAAAATCATGTAATACAATTTTTAGAAAAAGGATTCTTTCACAGACCAAAGAAAATTATGTATCATGAATTGAGTATGATGATCTTAAAAAACAAAAGAGATAGAACTATATTTTCAATAGATGTGTGTATATAAAATATAGCATATGGTCTGTATTTATGTTAGTGGGTGTAAACCATATCACAAATAATTACATGTGGGTGTTGAAAAAGCCAGAGATCACCTAGTAGTTCTGTCTCTGTTTGAAATGAGGATGCTGACACTCAAACAAGTTATTAACTAATATGATATAAGATGTAAGCAAAGCTGAAGTCAGGACCCTGTTTTCCCGGCACCCAAATGAGTATTTCTTGCCCTCTTTCATTTTATTATTATTCAACAGTTAATTTTTCAGCATCTATTACTTGCAAGGTGCGTGTTAGGTTTATAGAGATAGCAGAAAGTCTAATCTCCATGGCCAATGTTCTTAAAATATATTCCAAATACAATAAAAGGGAGTATACACAAGCTATAATATAAGAAAGCACCTAAGCGCCAAGCAAGTGGTTAGATCTAGCTTCTGAGTTCAAAAGAGAAAAAGAAAGCCATAGTTAATATTTCTCACCAGGCACTTCACTAAGTTTCTGCAATACAACTTAAAAAAAAGTTATTATGAAACCCACTTTATGAATGAGGACATGTTAAAAGTACACTGAGTGAGGTGCATAAGGTAAAATAGCTGCCAAATGTTCAAACCCAATAGTGACTCCAAATATTCCACCTCACTGCTCACCCACAAGAGCAAGAGGGATGACAAAATTTTGGAGAGAACATGAGATGTGCAGTAGGACATAAAATATGCAAGGTATTTCCAGTTATGAGAAAGAGAAGGAACATCATGGGCTGAGAGAGAACACTGCAGGTATCAAGTAAACTGGGATACTTGCTGGAATGGTGAAGTGTGTGAGTTTGCATTAGAGTAGTATCAGAAAATGAAGATGGAAAGTAGGTACTATTTGAGTGCCAAGCTTACATGTTGGGTTTCTTATATGGCAGGCAATGAAGGATATGGATACCTTCTGATGACAGAAGCAGGAGATTCAAAACAGATTTTTACTAGCATTTATCTGTCAAGGATACAGAATTTAAAAAAGAGAAAAAAAAAACAAAAGACACAAAGAGGCAACTGAAATATTTTGCAATCCAGGACAAGAGCCTACACTAGAAAGAATAACCAGCCAGATTTGTTTAAGAAGTCTTCATCACCAATAACAACACACCAGATTTGTTTCTTACCAGCTATGAAAAAGAAATGCCCTCACTTTCACTGTTTATTTTTACTTACTGGCACCATTTTCAAATATAATTATATTCAATAATATTTTGAACAATTGAAATGTTGATTCCTAATTACCCCAAAGTTTTTGTTTATCTTCTAGTATGAAATTATTGAGGATTGGCTCTGGTTACCAAAAGCGTCCCTAAGTAAAATGGAATCACTGGGAAAGCTACCTAAAATCTGACCTGGATTATATATGTTCCAAATGCTTCCCATTGTAAACAACACTTGTACAGGTATAAATGGTTGAGAATTCAGCAAATCACTCATGATAAAGATATTGTCATTAACTGACTGCCAGTCCATTTAAAAAACTAAAACATTATTCTTACATAAGAATTCTTAGTCAAAAAATCTTAGAATATGTATGACTTCTTCTTAACCAGACAGAAAAGAATATGAGAAAAAGAGACATTTTCCATAAAGACAGTGGATTGGACACTCTCAAGAGTGCCTCCCCTCCCTCCAAAAATCTAGAACACTTACTTTGAACATCGCTCCCAAAATCCATTTCAAGAGACATTGTGTTAGAATCTAGTAAAAGACCATCAGAATCATATAGAAAACTTGTTCAAACACAAATTCCTATACCCCACTACAAAATTTCTCATTCTGTGGTTTTGGATCAGGATCAGAGACTTTGCATTTCTAATAAGTTCCTAGGTAATACCTATGTTCCTAGTCAATGATCACACTTTGAAAACTAGTGGTTTAGTTAAATATATTTTATTATCAATTAAAAAGTTTACAGTAAATAATTTTAAATATTTACCCTTCTGATAAAAATCCTAAAAGGGAGGGTTTATGTATTTGATTAGGAAGGCGTATAGGTTTATTCCAAGGTATCTTATGGTTCTTGGTGCTATAGTAATTGGAATTGATTCTCTAATAACCTAACCAAAGAGGTAAAGGATCTGTACTAAAGGAACTACAGAACACTCATGGTGAAATTGAAGAAGACACGAAAAGATGGAGAAGCATTCCATGCCCATGGATCAAAGAATAAACATTGTTAATATGTCTACACTGCCTAGAGCAATCTATACTTTCAAAGCCATCCTGATCAAAACTCCACTGGCATTTTTTAAAGTGTTGGAACAAATAATCTTAAAATTTTTATGGAACCAGAAAAGACCCTGAATTGTTAAGGAAATGTTGAAAAAGAAAAACAAAGCTAGGGGCATCATGTTGCCTGATTTCAAGCTTTGCTTTGTGGCACAAAAACAAGACACATAGACCAATGGAACAGAGTAGAGAACCCAGATATGGACCCTCAACTCTATGGGCAAATAATCTTCAACAAAGCAGGAAAAAATATCCAGTGGAAAAAGGACAGTCTCTCCAATAAATGGTGCTGGGAAAATTGGACAGCTATGTATATAAGAATGAAACTCAACCATTCTCTTACACCATTCACAAAGATAAAATTGAAATGGATGAGAGACCTTAATGTGAGGCAGGAATCTATCAAATCTTAGAGAAGATAGGCAGTAACCTCTTTGACTTCGGACACAGCAACTTCTTTCAAGACCTGTCTCCAAAGGCAAAGGGAACAAAAGTGAAAATGAACTTTTGAGACTTCATCAAGATCAAAAGCTTCTGCACAGCAAAGGAAACCATCAACAAAACAAAGAGACAACCCGCAGAATGGGAGAAGATACTTGCAAATGACACTATAAAGGGCTAACAGACACATGAAAAAATGATCATCATCATTAGCCATCAGGGAAATTCAAATAAAAACCTCATTGAGCTATACCACCTTACACCAGTTAGAATGGCAAAAATTGACAAGACAATAAACAACAAGTGTTGGAGAAGATGTAGAGAGAGGGGAACCCTCTTACTGTTGGTGGGAATGCAAGTTGGTGCAGCCACTTTGGAAAACAGTGTGGAGATTCCTCAAGAAATTAAAAACAGAGCTACACTATGACCCTGCAATTTCACTACTGGGTATTTACTCCAAAGATACAGATGTAGTGAAAAGAAGGGCCATCTGTACCCCAATATTCATGGCAGCAATGGCCACGGTCACCAAACTGTGGAAGGAACCAAGATGCCCTTCAACAGATGGATGGATAAAGAAGATATGGTCCATATATACAATGGAGTATTATACCTCCATCAGAAAGGATGAAAACCCAACTTTTATATCAACATGGATGAGACTGGAGGAGATTATGCTGAGTGAAATAAGTCAAGCAGAGACAGTCAATTATCATATGATTTCACTTACTTATGGAGTATAAGGAATAACATGGAGGACATTAGCAGAAGGAAAGGAAAAGTGAATTGGGGTAAATCAGAGGGGAGACAAAGCATGAGAGACTATGGACTCTGAGAAAAAAAATGAGGGTTTTGGTTTGGAAGGGAGGGGAGTGGGGTGATGGGTAAGCCTGCTGGTGGGTATTACAGAGGGCATGTATTACATGGAGCACTGAGTGTGGCATATAAACAATGAATCTTGGAACACTGAAAAAATAAAATTAAAAAAATTTTAAAAGAAAGCCTATAGGACATAATTTAATAATTCTTTTATAAGATTCTCTCTGGGCAATTTGTCAATCTTGGAGACATCACTGCCCGGTTTTCAGACTTCTAGACAGATTAATTGACCAGCACATATGCTACTATGACACCAGGCTATAATGTCTTTGAAAGATTTCCTTGGTAATCTCTATTTAAAATTAACATCAAACAGTTTTCTTATGATTTTCATCTTTTCTTAAAGGTAAAAACATTCTGCTAAGTAATTGAGAGTTAGATTATATTGTCTAAATTTTTAAGGCAACACTAACTTTTAATAAGTATAAAAACCCTACACATAAATATGAAAATTAACATAAAAATGATAGTATTTAAAAATCTCTCTTCATACACATACACACACAGAGACAGAAAACACCATTTCCAAATCTATTTCCATATTTAATATTGTCCCCTTAAGTTTGAGCAGTCACCTATATTGGTGACTTTTCAATAACAACTTTTCTTCCCGAAAGTAGAGACAGGGATATTGTGTGAATCTAGTCACTAATGATGGACAATATTAAGGAACATTAGTGACAATGCTTAAATGTCCAAAGATATGCTCTAATAGTTATTCTGATTTTTATCTGGAAACTGAAATACACTGCAAAACAAATAGGGAAGGTAAAATAACTAGTAAAATGTCAAAGGACTCATTTAAATTAAATACCAAGAGTCCTATTTTAAATGGAACATTACACATACATCAAAGAATGAGCATTAGTTCTTCCAGTGATATATGCATTTATTTATTCCTTCATTAAGTCAGCGCTGACTGAGTGCCTACTCTGTGTCAAGCACTAGGCAATGGAGACACAGTACTGAACAAACCCAGACACAGAGCCTGCCCTCATGGATCTTCGACTCCATTAAGGCATAGCGATGTGAATGAAATAATCAGATTAATGAAATAATTCAAAAAATTCATCTAAAGTAAAGAAACAGGGTGCTATGAGCACATATAAAGAAAATGACTGGGAGTCCAGGAAAGAATAGTCTTGTGGTGAGATCTGGATTTTTGAGGGGAGGAAACAGCACACAGGCACCTGGGCTGAGGGACAGGATGTTAGAGTTCTGGAGGACATGAAAGAGGATGGGTAACCCTTGAGATGCGAAGGGAGTACAGAGAGATTGAGAGAGAGATTAAGCACATAAGGCTAGATAAGTCACAATAAGAATTTTATCATGGTAAGTATTTTAATTACCCTAAGAACACTAGAACGTTCCGGGGTATGTGGTGATGTGGGTAAGACTTAAAAATTGCTCTCTTGTTGCTTTGGCTATATTGAATTAAATAAAAAATATTTTGAATTTGATTTTTTTTACTCTTTAATATGACTACTAAAAAATGTTATATGTGGCTTTCATATTTCTCATGGATCATGCCACCCTAGAACTTTATTTTTTTCTATTGCTTTGAGCTAACCATTCAAGAAAAGTCTGTTGACAAGGTATCAGGACACTATTTTTTACCAGGTAAGCTTTGAAAAAAAAAACCTGACTACTACTAAACCCTGACACATTGCATATTAAAGATAATGTCAAAGATAAAGGTGTTAAAACATATAACCTCAAGGAACTTAACATAGTTGTGATAAAAAGCAAGGAAACTTATCATTGCAATTTATAATTTCCTAGGCAATACATTCACCTAGTCCATTACAATTTGTGAATTTATTGAACAGTACCTAGTCATGACAGTTAGACTGACATAGAAATAGTCATGTCAAAACCTGATTGATTCTTAAACTCCAAACCACCATATGAACTTAGATACTTGGCCCAAAGCAGTAGAAAAACAAAATTCTAGGAAAGCACTATGAGAAATAAAATGAGAGCCACATATGAAATTTTAACTTTTGTAGTGGCCATATTACACGAATTTTATATAAGATGTTTTATTTATACCTATACATCCCAAGTCTTATCACTTTAACATGAAATAGATATAAAATTATTAATGAGATATTTTATTCCTTTTCTAGTACTTTCTTTACCATACAGTGGGTATTTCATCCCCACAGCACATCTCAGTATAGAGTTGTCCCATGTCAAGTGCTCAGTAGCCACATGTGGCAGAGGGCAGCTATATTACACGCCACAGTTCTAGGAAGGAACAGTTTCACAGTCTTGTTCTGTCTCCATCACTAAGCAACTTGTAACCTTGAAAAAGTCACTTAAATTGTGATATTGATTTTGTTATCTGCAAGATGAACATAGTATCCATTTTATCTGCCTCAATAAATTATATGAATAAAATAATAAATTTGTACAATATTCAATATCAATTTCATACTATATGAAATGGCTTCAATCTTACTTTCATGATTAAATTTTATCCTCCCCAAAATTAATAATAAAAATACAAAGCTCTCAAAAGAGTTACTATTAAAATAATGAATACTACTCCTTTTACTGGTACTATCTGTACTATGATGATTTTTGAAAATATACTATGTTATGTTCAGTTTCTCTAAATGAAATTAGAGCTCACACAAATTTCCCATATGAATGGAGTCATGAACCAATATTTCAAAAAGAACATGAACATGAATTTCAATAAATCAGAAATATTTCATGATGCTTCTGTATAAATATTGGACATATGCCTTCACTACTAGTACCATAAGCATGATTACCAGAAAAGAGGACATAGCACAGATGAAGGAAATTATGAATAATAATATACAGAATTTTAATTAATATTAAAATGCTCTAATTTTAGATCACAATTACATGTAACAAACAATGATATGGCAGCAACAATAGACTTCAATCTTTATATAACTACTGGAAGGTAAGTGAAGTTAGAAAGTGGTAACTTTTTTTTCTTTCAGATATCTTATTACAACCCACTTCATAAGAAGAATTTAATTCTTTAGTTGATTACTGCAGCATAAGCAAAACCTAATATATGGGGTTTGACCTTTTCCCTGTAACTTGAATTGTTATTCTAACTAGTATATTGTGTGGTAAAGTGGCTGGTATTCTTAAACTTGGATCCCAGATTCAAATCCCTATTTCATGCAGACTACCATACTAAGACAGATATAACACCCCACTACAATTTTTCTAAATCCGTTATAAATGTCAAAGTCATTTGAAGAAAATTAAATTTTGCAATGATTCATTATGCTTTGAAAAACATGTTACTGCCTTTAAAAATATCCTCTGTGATAGACTGACTGCTTGAATGTCCCCAGTTATGTGTTTTTCTGTGCATCCACATCTATTCTGCTACATGACTTTGCAACAATAATTACTAATTAAGTTAAATCTATCCTCTTACTCTTTTTTATGTACATTTTTATTGTGGTAAAATATATATAACAAAACACTTACCATTATAATCACTTTTACGTGTGCAGTTCAGTGACATTAAATACATTAACATTGTCATGAAACCATCACCACCATCCATCTCCAGAACTTTTACTCTGTATCTTTATCAAACTAACTGCCCATTCCCCTTTATCTCCATCCCCTGGCAACTACCATTCCATTTTCTGTTTGTATAAATCTGACTACACTAGAAACCTCACCTCACATAAGTTGTATCTTACAATATTTGTCCTTCGATGACTTACTTCATTTAGTATAGCATTGTCAAAGTCCAACGAGTTTGTGTAGGTGTCAAAATTTCCTTCCTTTTAAAACTGAACAATATTCTGGGCGCCTGGGTGGCTCAGTGGGTTAAGCCACTGCCTTCGGCTCAGGTCATGATCTCAGGGTCCTGGGATCGAGTCCCGCATCGGGCTCTCTGCTCGGCAGGGAGTCTGCTTCCTCCTCTCTCTCTGCCTGCCTCTCTGCCTACTTGTGATCTTTCTCTGTCAAATAAATAAATAAAATATTTTAAAAAAATAAAAATAAATAAACTGAACAATATTCTAGTTTGTGTGAGTGTGCATGTGTGTGCATATTGTTTATCCCCTTTCATCCATCAATGGACTTAGGTTGCTTCCAACTTTTTTATTGGGAATAATGCTGTTCTAAACATGAATGTGCAAGTATTTCTCTGAGATCCTGCTTTCAATTCTTTTGTACACCCAGAAGTAGAATTGCTGGATCATTTGATAATTTTATGTTTAATTTTTTAAGAAATTACTATATCATTTTCCACAGTGGGTGTACCGTTTACATTCCTGCCAACTATGCACATCCTTGCCAACACTTGCTATTTTCTGCCTTTCTGATGATAGCCAAGCTAATGAATGTGAAATAGTATCTCAGTGACATTTTGACTTGAATTTATTCCCTTACTCTAGAATCTGATTGGCTTTGTGACTAACCTTGGTCAATGACATATTAGTCCAGCAACTCAAGAACACGTTTGAAAAAGTGCTTGTGCTTGTCTCTTGCCCTCTTCCAAAAACGTGTGAAAAACATGTTCAGGCTTGCCTGTTGGAGAGGACATAGGAACATAGCTGAACTGTTCAAGTCATCCTGAAAAAAGGCCATCTTAGACTAGGTAATGAGCAGCTGATCAAACAGTGTGTTAGCCCCGCAAACAGGGACAGAGCTACCAAGCTGACCTGATCTGACTGCAGAGGCATAAGTAAGAGCAGCTGAGATCAATCAAGCATAACCAAATCAGCCAAACCCAGTACAAATCAAAGAAATTCCATAGACTTGAGGCTAAATAGCTGATCATTTATGGGGTTTTTGCAGTATTACGGAAAAATATAACACGCACACACACAATCTATTGGGGACATCAAAGAGTAAATTATTGTGTAAAATCTGTTGCTAGATAATGAATCGGAGTAGAAGTATTGCTGATAAGACTTTACCAAAAAAAAATCAACTAAGTCAATACCACCAGAGTAAAGTGAAGCAGACCAGTAAAATGAGGATAGAAAATTATTATATACTGTTTTTCTGAGGAAGGACATTATCCTACCTCCAGCCACTCTGTCAAACCATGGCCAATCTAACTTGCTCACAGTTAGACAGATTTTCTGAAATCCTAATGGGCTAAGCCAATTTCTTTTTCATTTTCACCCCACTCCTTGTGACCTGTGATTGTCTTATTAATCCTTCTTCAGTTTCATACCTGATTGCATATAGGATCATTTGTGTCGTGTCTGACCTCGGTCAACATTTGAATCAGAACCTCATCTGCAAATATAATTTCCCCTGGTCTCTTCTCATTGTGTTCCTTGGAAATTCAAAGTTTCAGAAAACAGATAGGAAACATGACTAAGATAGTATGGATGTTAGGCCTACTCCACTATTGAAGATGTCTTCATTTCACTGTGAAAACTCAAGTTCCAAGAATTTTAAACACCATAATACAAACAATTATAGTTTTTCCCCATTTGGTTTCTCTCTCTACTATACTTTGGACAGTATTCTCACAGTTGTCATTATCATCATTATTTTCATTACTCATCAAATGAGCCGTGTCACATGCTCAAGTAGAAGCCAAGAGAACTTGGTGCCAAATTTTTGTCCTGTGATCAGTTTGAAATGGCTTACTGTTAATGGTCCTGACTGAGAGAGATTAACAACATCTTAAGGCAAAATGCTATTTATTAATCTACACTTTAAAAAAAAAAGAAGAAAAGAAAAGAAAAGCCCTATTCCCATAGAAATGTTATTTTTGGCTCAGCGTATCCTTTTATTTAGCTTTTTAGCCTAACAACATTATTTTCAAAATAGACAACCTTTCCCAGCAATGTCAGAGTATTCAAATACCACATGGACTTTATCAAATGCATTTAACTGAGGTGAGCATGCCAAGGAAACAACACTTCGTTTCATAATGAAAAAAAAAAAAAAAAAAAAAACAATTTCCCAATTTCCAAGGTTCCAATTTCCCTGTAAGTATATCATTTGAAAGGTAACTTTTCAGTTGTTATAAAATATTCCAGAAATTTACCAAAGCCATTCTTTGACATAAGAAAAATCGGATTTATCTTATTTATCTTAATTCACATAGCAAGAATTTTTTTTAACCAGGGAAACAGGCTACCAAGGAGACCATGGACAGAATTCAGGAGGTCTGTGAACATGTATGAATAAAATTATATCCTTGCTTTCCCACCAACCTGATTTAGCCTTTACTTCAATTGTGAATGGAGACAACATATGCCAGTATTGTTAGCAGAATCTGTGGTTTTATCATCAGCAGAAATCAAGATATTTTTAATACTATATTAAAGTTATTGCAAATAGTTCAAAACCACATTTATGTTCACCACTACATCAAAATTATATTAATAATTAGGTAATAATAGATCTTATTGTTAAATGGATCAAAGAAGTGTATATATTACAATTCACAAGTTTGGTTTTATTGTATCTTGAGAATTATATTTAAACATAATAGGTTTCTTTTTGCATTTAAATTATATTTAAACATATATTGAATGATTTTTGTAATTACATTTAAACATATTAGATTTCCTCTAATCTTGGGTATCTTGCTTTCACTGTTCAAAAAAGGGGTCTATTGGTTTCACCAGGTGCCTCAAGAGGTCTGTGGTACAAAAATGCTAAAGAACCTTTGCTGACCAGAAAGATATTTTCTGGCATAAAATGCTTGTTGAACTTCTTAAGATAGACAAGAATAACATCACATTTAGAAAAATGAAATTTGATGAGTCACTGACTAAAAACTTTGTGTGGGCAGCCCTATGAAAAACTAAAATAAGCATCTCTGAAGCAGTTCTCCTTTTCTCTCTGAGCACAATGCCCTTATTTTGGCTGTGCTCAGGCTACCCAGGATCTGCTCGGATAGCGAGTACTTTCCCCTCCTTTCCTGGTAATTCTCAAATGTTGAGACTTTTTTCCAGTACTCTGTCAAAATGAGCTCATTGTTATAAGTATAAAGAAATAATAAGTATATTAATGTTCAATATTACTAGAAAATAATTTGCATTTAACAAGCTTTATGGAGACAGTGTCTCGACTGATAATGGAAAATTCTTAAATGTGAGGAAAAGAGAGAAGACACCATTTATAATCAGTAGTTCATAAGCTCAACCTTCTCTATTTACCAGCAGTTTCAAAAACTCCACAAAAGTTCAAATTCACAAATGTTTAGTCAAATTCTCAGGTTTGAGTTACACTAGGGAAATGAATCCTACTCTTGCTGAATTAATGAAAATCACAGTAAAGATATATTTTTTTTTTTAATCACACCCATGAGCAACCTTCTGGAAGCAGACATGTTTGGACCAGTATTCTAAAACCCTGATGTTTTGGAACTCTGGAGGTTTGTGTCTTCAATATTCAATATGTATGTGTCTTCAATCCAATTAAGTTGGTCCTAATTCATGCCCCCTTCTTAGATCTTGCTATTTGAATTAACATATATTCATTTCTGGGTGAGGCTAGCTACATGTAATATAAACTATCACAAGATAACAAATGATTCAGCCAAGTTTGCGCTCTCTCTCTCTCTTTCCCTTCCTCCCACCCTATCCTCCTATAATCCAGGGTAACCAGTTGATGGGAGAGGAAAATTTTAAGACACAAATTTTTAAGTTGAAATCAGATAGTTAAAAAAAAAAGTTGTATTCACAGCTCTCTGCCAACCCCAAGGGAAATGTACTAACTGAGGATCACATTGAAATGGAGGTGGATTCAGACACTTCCTGATTTATTATATTTAACTCCCTTTAGACTCAAAGCAAGAACACAGGGAGTCCACCTCCATTTCATACTCTGTTAGCACATTTCACAAAGAAGGGGAGAGATGATTGAATAGTTAGAATTTGTAGCAATTCTAATTATGTGGAATGCTGAAATAAGATTAGCAACCATTTTAATGCTGCGAAGTACACAACATCCTCAGAAACAGAGTTAAGAAAAGTCTTGGCACCAGAGATTCAAGAGTGTAGGTCTCTTCCCAACTAGTTTATTATAATAAGATTTAAATTTAGCACATAGTACAGAGCAAACTTAAAAATGGTTGGCTCTCTTTTGCAAGAGAATATTTCTTTGACTTTTCTGCAAATTAAGAATTTCGAGGGCAAAAAACAAGCACCAGTAAAGTATGAGAATCATATATATTCTGATGTCCTCAGCAATCAAGAACTGCAATGTCATCTGAAGGATGAATGTTTCATTATTCCATCTGGTCATATCCAGGGCCCCTCTGTTTACAGTCCACATCACTGCAGTTTCCCATACATCTATGATCAATATAACATCAAGAAGATGCATTAGATAAATATAAACATCTTTGCAGATAAATGAATGCCAGTGTGAACTTTACTATCTTTAGAAAATACAAAGTAATATGACTTCCTTCTATGAGGAAAAAATATATATATTCATCTCACTTGGCTCTTTCATATAGTTTCTGTTCTTACCCTCCCCAAATATCTTTTGGCTGCCAAGTTGTATTTCTGTAAAAGCTTTTGGACTATTTAAATGAAATTACACTTAAAGCTACTTGCAAGGTCAAAGAACAGGTCTTCAGATTTTGACAAAATCTCTGCCATTTGTTCGATTAACTCAATGATGATGTGAAAATAAATCTGGTATTAGAGAGAGAAAGTTACATAATGTCCATCTATGTGACAAGCAACTGAACAGTATTAGCTCTCTTTGAAAGCCAGAGAGCCCCAAAGCCATAATGAAATATAAGCCCCTACCTGGGGATGGGGTGGAGATAGGCAGAGGTGGCAGTTAAACAAATCAATAAAATTGTTTGGTTAGTGGAATCGGTAGGTCAAAATTAGGGTCAGGGCTGAGATTGAGTTCTTTCCTAAATTTTGCACCTTGGTTACCTTGCTTTCTATATCTAGACCCAGTTTAAGAAGATAGATCATCTCAATCACATTTGATATTATGATACCTAGAATATAAAAAGGCAGTATTTTCCTAAATATGGTTTATAGCCCTGATTCAGAAGTATCCGGAAAGCCTGGTAAAACTGGGATTTTTTTTTTAAATTTTTTATTTTTATAAACATATATTTTTATCCCCAGGGGTACAGGTCTGTGAATCACCAGGTTTACACACTTCACAGCACTCACCAAATCACATACCCTCCCCAATGTCCATAATCCCACCCCCTTCTCCCAAACCCCCTCCCCCCGGCAACCCTCAGTTTGTTTTGTGAGATTAAGAGTCACTTATGGTTTGTCTCCCTCCCAATCCCATCTTGTTTCATTTATTCTTCTACCCACTTAAGCCTCCATGTTGCATCACCACTTCCTCATATCAGGGAGATCATATGATAGTTGTCTTTCTCTGCTTGACTTATTTCGCTAAGCATGATACGCTCTAGTTCCATCCATGTTGTTGCAAATGGCAAGATTTCATTTCTTTTGATGGCTGCATAGTATTCCATTGTGTATATATACCACATCTTCTTGATCCATTCATCTGTTGATGGACATCTAGCAATTGCACTATTGGGTATTTACCCTAAAGATACAAATGTAGTGATCCAAAGGGACACATGCACCCGAATGTTTATAGCAGCAATGTCCACAATAGCCAAACTATGGGATTTTTTTTTTATACCCATCCTTTACCTACTGAGATAGATGTTCCGAGAATGAAGTCTTATAATCTTCATTTATAACCACTTGGGGGTGATTCTGATGTATTTTAAAGTAGGTCCTCATATGCAGAAGAACAAAGTTGGACCCCTAACTACTACACCATACATGAAAAATCAACTAAAAATTAACCCAAATGTGAGACCTGAACCATAAATTTCCTAGAAGAAAACAGGGGCTAAACAAGTTCCTTAACATACATTGTGATGATGATAATTTTGGATCTGACACTAAAACCAAAGGCAACAAAAGCAAAAATCAATAAAAAGGACTTCATCTAACTAAAATGCTTCTACACAGCAAAGAGAAGCATCAACAAAATGAAAATAAACCTATTGGAACAGGAGAAAATATCTGCCAATCATATATCTGATAAGCAGTTAGTATCTTAAATATATATAAAGAATTCATACAACCCAACAGCAAAAAAAGCATAATAATACAAAAACTAATGAACAAACAAACAGAAAAAGAGATGGACAAAAAACCAGACCCTTAAATATAGAGAACAAAATGGTGATTGCCAGGTTAGGGGGGATGGGGGAAATAGATAAAGAGCAGTATGTATTTATCTTGATGAGCACTGAGAAATGTATAGAATTGTTGAATCATTATATGGTACACCTGAAACTAATGTAACATGTTATGTTAATTATACTTGAATAAAAATATTAATTAATTAAAATGAATTAAAAATGAAGAGAGGAATTGAGCGGACAGTTTCCCAAAGAAGACATACAGATGGCCAATAGGTGGGTGAAAAGTTGTGTCACATCACTAAGCATGAGGAAAATGCAAATCAAAACCACAATGATACATTACCTTACCCTTGTTACAATGGCTATCATCCAAAAAGATAAAAGGTAACAAATGTCAGTGATGATGTGGAGAAAAGGGAAACCTTGTGCACTATAGGTGAATGCAAATTGGTGTAGTCATTATGGAAAACAGTACAGAGGTTTCTCAAAAAATTAAAAATAGAACTACCATATGATGCAGTAATTCCACTCCTCTTCTGGGTACATATACAAAGAAAATGAAAACATAATGTCAAAAAGATTTCTGCTTTCCCATGTTCCTCATGGTATTATTCACAATAGCTAAGTTATGGAAATTACCTAAATGTCTGTCAATGGATGAATGGATAAAGAAGATAAACACACATGCGCATATGCACAATTTAATGTTATTCAGCTATGAGAAAGAAGCAAAGTGCCATTTGCTACAACATGGATAGATCTTAGAGGCATTATGCTAAGTGAAATAAACCAAAGAAAGAGAAATACTGCATGGTATCACTTAATATGTGGAATTCTTTTTAAGTCAAACTCACAGAGTAGAGAATTGGTTGCCAGGGCCTAGGAAGTGGGGAAATAGGGAGAAGTTGGCACAAATTCTCAGCTATAAGATGAATAAATTCTGATGATTTAATGTAAAATGTGATAACTATAGTTAACAGTACTGTATAACTGAAATTTGCTGTAAGATTAGAACTTAAATATTCTCACCCCAAAAACATAAAATAAAGTAAATCCTCAAGTTTTTGCTGTACAACTGGATGACCAATTGAATAAACAGAAGGAAGTGAGACCTAGGCAGTGGTATGGGAGTTTTCTTATACTCTGTGACATTTCCCTGAGTTAAAAGGAAAAATAAGGCAGAAAAACAAAGAATATCTGCACATGAATTTACTAACTTACTAATTCATATAATTTACCATGTTGCTTTTCCTAATATAATATAGTCTAACAATTTCAAATAATTTTATGTGGATATATTAAATTAAATCCTAAATCCAGTAGTACTATTTTGTGCTAGATAATAGCAAATACTGCTATTTGCTCAGGTAGTTAAATTAAGAATAACAACTGAACTTCTTAACTTAAATTTATTGTGTTTTGGTCCCCAATAGCTTACAAGCCTGTTCATCTAGAATGTTACTAAATTAGCACAATACGTACTCTTAAAAACTTAAAGGATCTTATGAAAAATCATTTATTTCCTTAAAAAAAGGTTACAAAATAGAATACAAGTTTCATATTATTCCATAGAAAGTACTGGATTATAATATTTCCCTGCAGGACAAAAGGTTATTTTTTGAATCAACCTGAACAGAAGAAATACTTCTATTTAAGAAGCTGGCATATAATAGGGACTGGCACTAAATTTCTGATTGTGAAATACACCTATCTTTGTACTTTATAGGTTCATATCTTGCTGCTATGAAAGGAGGCTTTATGTCTTTCAGTCTTGAATTCATTTTTGTTTTTTATATAATATACAACTCCTGTGGGGCCAACAAAACCAAACTTAATAGAACTTAATAGATACTCTCTGTTATCCCATTTATTACAATGATTATGATATGAAGACATATTTTGGTGCTAACAAAGCCATATTACAGGCTTCATAGCTAAAGTGGCAGAGCAGAATGGCCCACCAAGGTACAGTTTTGAGAAAATATTGCTGCAGAATGTTCAGCTAGGGAAAAAGAGTGTTTTTGCGTGTTAGTTGAACATTGATTACAGTACTTTGGGGGATTTCTGGATGGTGTTTTAAAATTTGGGGCTTCTAAGAATGAGGCAAAAGCTTTTTCTATGTTTTCTAGAAAGAAAAGCCTCATTTAAAGTACAGTAACCAGGAGACAGATTCTAAGAAAGGGTGAATCCTCAACCTTTCTTACACAGTCACTAGGACCAGATCCCAGTCTCACCAGCCTTGGCCCTTTACCCATAGATAGAATGAGAAGACAATAAGGTTATCAAAACCCAGACTGATAAGATCAACAAACTGGACAATCTAAGCATAGCAACTTTCAAGCAATGAAAATACGAGTTTAATGTGCATAAGAAATAAATAATTCACAGGGCATGTTACTAAAATAGTTCTTTGATTCTTTTAGAGGATTCCTCCAGGTAACCTCTTTAGTAAGGCTGAAGTATAAAACAATGTTTTCCATAGTAAGGCTATGAACTACCTGCATGAAATCCCTTGAAAAACCTTTTTAAAGTGATA
This sequence comes from Mustela putorius furo, assembly GCF_011764305.1. Classification (NCBI taxonomy): domain Eukaryota; kingdom Metazoa; phylum Chordata; class Mammalia; order Carnivora; family Mustelidae; genus Mustela; species Mustela putorius. Next base: position 45,978,800 of record NW_025421294.1, on the reverse strand, counting down.
CATTCAGGGACGCCTGGGTGGCTCAGTTGGTTGGACGACTGCCTTCGCCTCAGGTCATGATCCTGGAGTCCCGGGATCGAGTCCCGCATCGGGCTCCCAGCTCCATGGGGAGTCTGCTTCTCTCTCTGACCTTCTCCTCGTTCATGCTCTCTCTCACTGTCTCTCTCTCAAGTAAATAAATAAAATCTTTAAAAAAAAAAAATAAAGTGATACATTCAAAAAGTGATTCCTCTCTGTCTCTCAAGTCTGCCTTCCTGTGTTGACACCATCTTCAGGAAGGCTCTCACCTGAGATGTCACAGAGAACTCCAAGTTTCCATGGTATTGACAATAAGGAAAACAGACCTCTGTCCCAGTCTTTACCAGATTATATCCTATTGGTCTGAATTGTATCACATTGAGGATTCTAGCACTAGTCACTATTTAAAAAAAAAAAAAAAAAAAAAAAAAAAAGGATAAAATATGGCAAGGCTTGGATTGTTTGTATAACCATGGTATCAAGTTGTCTGGCCTAACCAAGATGTCAAGTCAGTCTCACCTAAAGTTCAGAATATGGTAGGACTGGTTACCCTTCAAAATCAGGCAATGGCTACTAACAGATAAGAACTAGATATACGCCTGGCAAATATAAGAAATACCTTTTACAACACATTTTATATATGCTCATTTAATTACTTTTTAGATATTTATTTATATATTTATTAATAACTTTCTTGTTCCAAGAAAGATTTAAGATCAACATCTATTACTTTAAAAACTCACACAGGAAGAAGAAAGAGGAGCTCTCCACATTACAATGAACATTTTTTTAATCTATATATGGGAAACTGAAGACTACTTAATTCTTTTTTTTTTTTAAGATTTTATTTACTTATTTGTCACAGAGAGAAAACAAGAGAGAGTGAGCATGGGCAGACAGAATGGCAGGCAGAGGCAGAGGGAGAAGCAGGCTCCCTACCGAGCAAGGAACCCGATGTGGGACTTGATCCCAGGACGCTGGGATCATGACTTGAACCAAAGGCAGCCACTTAACCAACTGAGCCACCCAGGTGTCCCAAGACTACTTAATTCTTAAGCCACTTTATTAAGCTATGATTAACATTTAAAAATCTGTACATATTTAATGTATCCAACACATGAATTTGGGTATAAGTATACACCATGTAACCATCACCAATATCAAGACCATAAATATATCCATGAACTCCCATCCCAAACTTACCCTCCACCCTCTTCATTATTATTATTATTATTATTACTATTTTTCTTGTCTATATGTGGTAAGAACACTTAACATAGATCTGCACTGATAGGTTTGGAGGACATTGTGCTCCGTGAAATAAGCTAGACTCAGAAAAATAAATGATATATGATCTCACTTATACAGGGAATCTAAAATAGTCAAATGCATAGAAGCAGAGAGTATAATGGTGGTTCTTATGATGAGGGGAGGGAAAAATGAGGAGGTTATGGTCAAAGGTTACCAAGTGTCAACCACAGAAGTTAAATAAGTTCTGGAGATCTACTATATACAGCACAGATCCTATAGCTAAACATACTATATTGTATGCTTAATATTTGCTAAGATGCTTGCTCATTTAGCTATCATATTACTAATAAAAGCAGAAACCCCAAGGAGGTACTCTTTTTTTTAAAATTTTTTATTTTTTTATAAACATGTATTTTTATCCCCAGGGGTACAGGTCTGTGAATCGCCAGGTTTACACACTTCACAGCACTCACCAAAGCACATACCCTCCCAAGGAGGTACTCTTAAAATTCTTAATTGTTCTCATAATTTTTGTCTTTACTCTGCATTTTTTAAATTTCCTTTATTTCTGCACTACACTCTCATTTTTCCTTTGTGTAGTTTGGCCTTCCCATGATCTTCACATAGGCTTAGATGGTTTAGTAAAAGCACACCAAGAACATATAATAAACTATTAAGAATATTATATGAACCTAGAACTGCATTTAGCTGCTGTATTAGAGACCTGAAATTATAGTTGCTTGAGCAAGATAAACTTTTATTTTCTTTTATTATGAAGTACACAAGAGATAGGCCAACCAAGGTTAGTATGAAAGATACACAATACTCTCATTGTCTCAGGCTCCTTCCATCTTACGGCCCCTCCTCCTTAACATGTGGCCTTTATTCTCAAAGTTGTTTCAGTGAAAAGAGAGAAGATACAACTGCAGCTATCATGTCTCCAAGGCAGCCAGGATGAATAGGAAAGGAGAAAGGACAGACAGGGTGCATCTCCCTGCCAAGATGCTCCCTTTTCAAAATTTTTTGAAATCTCTACCAAATGTCTTCTGCTTACATATCATCAGTCATTTTTATCTGTAGAAGGAGCTAGAAATGACAGGAGTTTGTTTTGCTTTCTGTTTTGAGCAGGGCCTTGCCTATCTCACAATTCACTGGACTATTACTAACAAAGAAAGAGAAAATGGATTTTAAGTAGACAATTTATAATTTTCACCACAAGTGAATATCAATGTGTTCTTGAGAAACTGCAAAATTAAATCTCAGACTCTAGACCAATTAATTGTTTCTTTAAGAAACTTTCAGTACAGGGCGCCTGGGTGGCTCAGTGGGTTAAGCCGCTGCCTTCAGCTCAGGTCATGATCTCAGGGTCTTAGGATCGAGTCCCGCATTGGGCTCTCTGCTCAGCAGGGACCCCGCTTCCCTTCCTCTCTCTCTGCCTGCCTCTCTGCTTACTTGTGATCTCTCTGTCAAATAAATAAATAAAATCTTAAAAAAAAAAAAAAAGAAACATTCAGTACAAAAACAACCAGAAAACAATTAACAAAATAACAATAAGCACACATTTATCAATAATTACTTTAAATGTAAATAGACTAAATGCTCCAATCAAAAGACATCAGGGTGGCTGAATGGATAAAAATACACAACTGATCAGTATGCTGCCTATAAAATACTCACTTCAGAACTAAAGGCACACAGACTGAAAGTAAAGGGATGGAAAAAGATATGCCATGCAAATGGAAATTTAAAAAGAAACCTGGGGTAGCAATACACACATTAGACAAAGTAGACTTTAAAACAAAGACTGTAAAAAAAAGACAAAGAAGGGCATTGCATAATGATAAAAAGAGCAATCCAAAAATAGGATGTAGCATTTGTAAATATTTATGTGCCCAAAATAACTATATAAAGCACCTAACTATAGAAAGCAAACATAAGTAGACAAAGGGGAAAAACTAACAGTAACACAATACCAGTAGGGAACTTCTAACACTCCACTTACATCAGTAGATAGATCATCCAAACAGCAACTCATTAAGGAAACACTGGCCTTAAACATTAGACCAGATGGACTGAATAAGATATATATGGAACAATCAAAAACTGCAAATTATACTCTCTTCTCAAGTACTCATGGAATATTTTCCATAAGGGATCACAAGTGAGACCACAAAACAAGTCTTAGTAAATTCAAGACTGGGGCAGCTGGTGGTTCATTCGGTTAAATGTCCAACTCCAGACTTTGATTTAGGTAAAGATCTCAGGGTTTTGAGATCAAGCCCCATATCAGGCTCTGTCCTGGATGTGGAACCTGCTTGGAGTTATTTCTCTCCCTCTGCTTCTGCCTCTTCCCTTCACTCCTCATGCTCACTCGCTCTCTTTCTCAAAAGGAAATAAATAAATACGTACATAAATCCAAAAAGACTGAAATCATATCAAATACCTTTTTTGACAATAGTATAAAACCAGAAATGAATTATAGGAAGAAAATTGGTGAGGAAAAAACCCTGCAAATTCATGGAGATAAGCATGTTATTAAACAACCAGTGGGTCCATGAAGAAATTTTAAAAAAAAAAATGCCTTGAGACAAATGAAAGTGGAAACATAACTTTCCAAAATCTGTGGTATGCAGCAAGAATTATAAGAGGGGACTTTACAGAGAAGTTCTTGAGGCCTAACTCAAGAAACAAGAAAAATACTAAATAAACAATTTAACTTTTTGGCTAAAGTAACTAGCAGAATAAGAACAAAGCCCAACGTTAGTAGGAGGAAGGAAATAAGAAAGAATGGAAATAAATGAAAGAGACTTAAAGATTATAAATAAAAAAGATTTAATTTATTTAAATTAATTAAAAAGATTAATTTAATTTTAATTTTAACAAAATTAAAGCTAGTGCTTTCAAAAGATAAACAATACCAATAAACCTCTAGCCAAACTCATCAAGAAAAAAAGAGAGGGGATACAAAAAAAAAATAATCAAAAATAAAAGAGGAGAAGCTACAACTGACACCACAGAAATACAAAGATCATAAGAGACTAAAATGAGTAGCTACATCCCAACAAATTGAAAAACCTAGAAGAAGTGAACAAATTCCTAGAAACATACAATCTTCCAAGACTGAATCAGAAAGAAACAAACAACAACAACAACAAAAACTCAATAGACCACTTACAAGTAATGAAACTGAATTAATTTTACAATACAGAAAACAGAAGGCTAGGACTAGACAGCTTCACAGGTGAAACCTACCTAACATATAAAAAGAATTAACACTGGGAGGAAGAGCAAGATAGCAGAGAAGGAGAAGGAGAAGGATACCTAAGATAATCAGATCCTAGGAGTCCAGCTAGATACTTATCAAACCATTCTGAACACCGACAAACTCACAGAAGACTGAAGACAAGAGCAGCAATTCTAGGAACAGAAAAGCAGTCACTTTCTGGAAGGTAAGATGTGCAGAGAAGTGAATCTGAGGTGACAAACAGGAAGATAGACTGTGCGGAAAGGGACCGGCTCCTAGCAAGTGAGAGAGCAGCAGAGCACAAAATCAGAACTTTTAGAAGTCTGCTCCACTGAGGGACATCACTCCAGAGGCTAAGTAAACATGGAGCCCTCAGGGGGAAAGTGTGATCTCAGGACCCATGGGGTTACAGAAAGACTGGGAGTGCCTGAGTGCTGCAGAGCCCCCAGGTATTGGAGTAGGGAAGCCAGCTGCAAAGACAGAACTAAAGAGGAGGCTCTCACCTCGGAGTTTCCTTAAACCATGATCCAAGGCACAGTCAGACCACTACTCTTTGGGAAGGTACCCAAAAGTGGCAGATCCAGGGAGAGTCCCTCCTTCTGCCAAGAGGAGTGGTGCAGGAGCATGCTGCAGGAATCTGGTGGGTTTAGAGACTCCACCATGCACCAGAGATAGAAACACACAGTCACAGGCTGGGTGAGCACAGAGTGTGGCCAGAGACCAGGGAGACAAAAGTGATTGCTTTTCTCTGAGGGTGCACTGAGAAATGGGGCCCCAAGGTATCAGGTCTTCCTGGCCAGAGATTGGGAGGTCACCATTTTCATTCCCATCCTCCAAATTTGTATGGAAACCATTCAGGGAACAAAAGTTCCTGAGAACAAACCCAAGCAGATTAATTAGCCTGGCCTCTAGCAAGGGCAAGGCAATTCCATTTTTGGCAAAGACATTTGAGAATCACTGCAACAGGCCCCTTCCCAAGAAGATCAGCAAGAACATCCAGCCAAGAGCAAGCTCATCACTGTGGAACTCTAGAACATAGAATTCATGGATTTTTTCCCAGAACCCATACAGCAATTCAGTAACATGGCAGGATACAAAGCCAATGTACTGAAATCAGTGACTTTCTTATACACTAACAATGAAAATACAGAAAGGGAAATTAGAGAATGGATTCCATTTACTATAGCACCAAGAACCATATGAAACCTGGGAATAAACCTAACCAAAGAGGTAAAGGATCTGTACTCAAGGAACTATAGAACATTCATGAAAGAAATTGAAGAAGACACAAAAAGATGGAAGACCATTCCATGCTCTTGGATCGGAAGAATAAACATTGTTAAAATGTCTATACTGCCTAGAGCAATCTATACTTTTAATGCCATTCCAGTCAAAATTCCACCGGTATTCTTCAAAGAGCTGGAGCAAATAATCCTAAAATTGGTATGGAATCAGAAGAGACCCCGAATCGCTAAGGAAATGTTGAAAAACAAAAAATAAAACTGGGGGTATCACATTACCTGATTTCAAGCTTTACTACAAAGTTGTTATCACCAAGACAGCATGGTACTGGCATAAAAACAGACACATAGACCAGCGGAACAGAGTAGAGAGCCCAGATATGGACCCTCAACTCTATGGTCAAATAATCTTCGACAAAACAGGAAAAAAATACAGTGTAAAAAAGACAGTCTCTTCAATAAATGGTGCTGGGAATACTGGACAGCTATATGTAGAAGAATGAAACTCGACAATTCTCTTACACCGTACAAAAAGATAAACTCAAAATGGATAAAAGACCTCCATGTGAGACAGGAATCCATCAGAATCCTAGTGGAGAACATAGGCAGTAATCTCTTTGATATCAGCCACAGCAACTTCTTCCAAGATATGTCTCCAAAGGCAAAGGAAACAAAAGTGAAAATAAACTTTTGGGACTTCATCAAAATCAAAAGCTTCTGCACAGCAAAGGAAACAATCAAGAAAACAAAGAGGCAACCCACGGAATGGGAGAAGATATTTGCAAATGACAGTACAGACAAAAGGTTGATATCTAGGATCTATAAAGAACTCCTCAAACTCAACACACACAAAACATATGATCATATCAAAAAATGGGCAGAAGATATGAACAGACACTTCTCCAATGAAGACAATACAAATGGCTATCAGACACATGAAAAAAATGTTCATCATCACTAGCCATCAGGGAGATTCAAATTAAAACCACAATGAGATATCACCCATGATTCTTTATCTTTCAAAGCTACTTTTTCTTTATTTTATTTTTTTCTTATTCTTTTTCTTATTCTTATTTTAAATTTTTTTCTTTCTTATTTTAACTTTTTTTAACTATTATACCTTCTCAATACCTTTTTAAAAATCTTTCTTAATATTCATTGTTATAGTCATTTTCTATCACTTCATTATATTTAGCCTTATTTTTATGTATACGTAGAGTTTTTTTCTTTCTTTAAAATTTGGGGATACTTCTTTGAACAGATCAAAATATACCCTCAATCTGGTACATGGCTTTGTTCTAGTCAACAGTCTGATCACATCATTTCCTTCTTTTTTTTTCCTTTTTTTCAACAAACTTATCAGTTTCTTTTTTAGAATCTTTCTTAATTTTCATCTTTACAGTCATATTCCATCTCCTAATCATCTTTACTGTTATTTGTGTGTGTGTGTGTGTGTGTGTGTGTATAAAGTTTTTCTTTCTTTAAAATTTTGGGAGGCAGTTTCTTCTAACAGACAAAATACACCCAAAATCAAGTGTGTGACTCTGTTCTATTCACTAGTTTTATATATATAAATGCATGTATGAATATATATTCATACATACATAAATATATATGTATGTACATATATATATATACCTATATACATACATATATACATGTATATGTATATGTATATACCTATATACATACATATAGGTATATATATATATATATATATTCCCCCCTCTGTTTTCTTCTCCCCCTAAGTTTCAGGCCTCTTCCGACTTGGTTAGTGTATATTTTTCTGGGGTCATTGCTACTCTTTTAGTATTCTGTTCTCTCATTCATCTATTCTTATCTGAATAAAATGACAAGGCAGAAAAATTCACCACCAAAAAAAAAAAAAAAAGAACAAGAGGCAATGAAGCAATACTGATGGCTAGGGACCTAACCAATATGGACATTAGTAATATGTCAAAACTAGAGTTCAGAATGACTATTCTCAAGGGGCTAGCTGGGCTCAAAAAAAACATGGAAAATACTAGAAAATCCCTCTCTGGAGAAATAAAATCCCTTTCTGGAGAAATAAAAGAACTAAAAAATCTTACAAAGTTGAAATTTTAAAAAACCTATTACTGAGGTGGAATCAAAAATGGAGGCTCTTACTTAGGATACATGAGCCAGAAGAGAGAATTAGTGATATAGAAGACCAAATGATGGAGATTAAAGAAGCTGAGCAAAAGAGAGACAAACAACTACTAGACCATGAGGGGAGGAATTTTAGAGATAAGTGGTACCATAAGATGAAACAATATTAGAATACTTGGGATCTCAGCAGACGAAGAAAGAGAGAGAGGGGCAGAAGTTATATTGGAGCAAATTATAGCCAAAAATTTCCCTAATTTGGCAAAGTGAGCAAGCATCAAAATTCAGAAGGCACAGAGAACCCCCATCAAAATCAATAAAAAGAAGTTCACACCCCAACATCTAATAGTAAAACTTACAAATCTCTCTGACAAAGAGAAAATCCTGAAAGCAGCTTGGGACAAGAGTCCTGTAATATACAATGGTAGAAATATTAGAATGGCAGCACACCTATCCACAGAGACCTGGCAGGCCAGAAAGGACTGGCATAATATATTCAGAGCAGTAAACAAAAACAAAAACAAAACAAAACAAAAAATGCAGCCAAGAATACTATATCCAGCTAGGCTATCATTGAAAACAGAAGAAGAGATAAAAAGCTTCCAGGACATACAAAAACTAAAAGAATGTGTAAATACCAAACTATCCCTATAGGAAATATTGAAGGAAGTCCTCTAAGCAAAGAGAGAGCCTAAAAGTAACAAACCAAAAAGGAACAGAGACAATATATAGTAACAGTCACCTTACAGGCAATACAATGGCACTAAATTCATATCTATCAATAGTTATCCCGAATGTAAATGGGCTAAATGCCCCAATTAAAAACCACAGGGTATCAGAAGAGTTAAAAAAAAAAAATGGACCCATTGATATGCTAACTTCAAGAAACTCATTTTAGACCCAAAGACACCTCCAGATTTAAATTGAAGGGGTAGAAAACAATGTACCATGTTATCTAACATTAAAAGAAAGCTGGTGTGGCAATCCATATATCAGATAAATTAGATTTTAAGCCAAAGACTATAATAAGAGATGATGAAGACACTATATAATACTTAAAGGGTCCCTCCAACAAGAAGATCTAACAATTTTAAATATCTATGCTCCTAACATGGGAGAAGAAAATTATATGAACCAATTAATAACAAAATCAAAGAACACATTGACAGTAATAGAATAATAGTAGAGGACTTTAACACCACCCTAACTGAACTGGGAAGATCATCTAAGCAAAAGATAAACAAGGAAATAAAGGCTTTAAATGACACACTGGGCCATATGGACATCACAAATATATTCACAACATTCCATCCCAACGCAACAGAATACACATTCTTCTGTAGTGCACATGGAACATTCTCCAGAATAGATCATGTCCTGGGTCACAAATCAGGTTTCAATAGTACCAAAAGATTGGAATCAATCCCTGCATATTTTCAGACCACAGTGCCTTGAAACTAGAACTCAATCACAAGAGGAAAGTTGGAAAAAACTCAAACAGATGGAATCTAAAGAGCATCCTACTAAAAAATAAATGGGTCAACCAGGAAATTAAGAAACAAATAAAAAAAAATTCATGGAAACAAATGAAAATGAAAACACTACTGTTCGGGGCACCCAGGTGGCTCAGTGGGTTAAACCGCTGCCTTCGGCTCAGGTCATGATCTCAGGGTCCTGGGATTGAGTCCCACATCGGGCTCTCTGCTCAGTGGGGAAGCTGCTTCCCTTCCTCTCTCTCTGCCTGCCTCTCTGCCTACTTGTACTCTCTCTCCATCAAATAAATAAATAAAATTAAAAAAAAAAAAGAAAGAAAGAAAACACTACTGTTCAAATCTTTGGAATACAAAAAAGATGGTGCTGAGAGGAAAGTATACAGTGATACAAGCCTTTCTCAAGAAACAAAAAAGGTCTCAAGTACACAACCTAATACTACACCTAGGGGAGCTGGAGAAAGAACAGCAAAAAAAGGCTAAACCCAGCAGGTGAAGAGAAATCATGAAGATCAGAGCAGAAATCAATGAAATAAAAACCAAAAGAACAGTAGAACAGATCAAGGAAACTAGGAGCTGGTTCCTTGAAACAATTCACATTGATAAACCCCTGTCCAGACTTATCTAAAAGAAAAGAGAAAGGACCCAAATTAATAAAATCATGAATGAAAGAGAAGAGATCACAACCAACACCAAAGAAATATAAACAATTACAAGATCATATAATGAGCAACTATACGCCAGCAAATTTGACAATCTGGAAGAAATGGTTGCATTTCTAGAGACATATAAACTACCAAAACTGAACCAGGAATAAATAGAAAACCTGAACAGACCCAAAACCAGTGAGGAAATTGAAACAGTCATCAAAAATCTCCCAAAAAAACAAGAGCCCAGGGCCAGATGGATTCCCAGGGGAATTCTACCAAAGAGTTAAAGAAGAAATAATACCTATTCTTCTGAAACTGCTCAAAAAAAAAAAAAAAAAAGAAATGTAAGGAAAACTTCCAAACTCATTTCATAAGGCCAGCATCATCTTGATCCCAAAACCAAAGACTCTTAAAAAAAGGAAAATTACAGACCAATATCCTTGATGAGCACAGATGCGAAAATTCTCACCAAAATACTAGCCAATAAGATCCAACAGTACATCAACAGGATTATTCACCACGACCAAGTGGGACTTATTCCTGGGCTGCAAGGTTGGATTAGCATCTGCAAATCTATCAATGTGACACAACACATTAATGAAAGAAAGAACAAGAACCATATGATACTCTCAATAGATGCAGAAAAGCATTTGACAAAGTACAGCATCCTTTCTTGATCAAAACTCTTCACAGTGTAGGGATAGAGGGTACATTCCTCAATATCATCAAAGCCATCTATGAAAAACCCACAGAAAATATCCTTCTCAATGGAGAAAAACTGAGAGCTTTTCCCCTAAGGTCAGGAAAACAGCAGGGATGTTCACTATCACCATTGCTATTTAACATAGTACTAGAAGTCCTAACCTCAGCAATCAGACAACCAAAAGAAATAAAAGGCATCCAAATGAGCAAAGAAGTCAAGCTCCCACTTTTTGCAAATGATATGATACTTTATGTGGAAAACCCAAATGACTCTACTCCATCTCTGCTAGAACTCATACAGGAATTCAATAAAGTGTCAGAATATAAAACCAATGCTCAGAAATCAGTTGCATTTCTACACACCAACATCAAGACAAAAGAATGATGAATTAAAAAATTGATCCCATTTACAATTGCACCCAATACTATAAGAACCTAGGAATAAACCTAACCAAAGAGGCAAAGAAACTATACTCAGGAAAACTATAAAGTACTCAAGAAAGAAACTGAGGAAGACACAAAAAAATGGAAAACTGTTCCATGCTCATGGATTGGAAGAACAAAAATTGTGAAAATATCTATGCTACCTAAAGTAATCTACACATTTAATGCAATCTCTATCAAAGTACCATAAATTTTCTTCAAAAAAAAATGGAACAAATTATCCTAAAATTTATGTGGAGCCAGAAAAGACCCTGAATAACTAGAGAAATGTTGAAAAAGAAAGCCAAAGTTGGTGGAATCACAATTCCAGACATTGAGCTCCATTACAAAGCCATCATCATCAAGACAGTATGGTACTGGCACAAAAACATACACACAGATCAATAGAACAGAATAGAGAGACCAGGATCCAGAAATGGACGTCAACTCTATAGTGAACTAATCTTTGACAAAGCAAGAAAGAATGTCCAATGGAAAAAAGACAGTCTCTTCAACAAATGTTGTTGGGAATAGTGAACAGCCATATGCAGAAGAATAAAACTGGACCATTTTCTTACATCACAGACAAAAATAGACTCAAAATGGATGAAAACCTCAATGTGTGACAGAAATCCATCAAAATCCTTGAGGAGAATACAGGCAGCAACCTCAGTTGCAGCAAATTCTTCCTAAACACATTGCCAAAGGCAAGGGAAGCGAGGGCAGAAATGAACTAATGGGACATCATCAAATCAAAAGTTTTTGCACAGCAAAGGAAATAGTCAACAAAACCAAAAGACAGCTGACAGAATGGGAGCACATATTGGCAAATGACATATCAGAAAAAGGGCTAGTATCCAAAATCTATAAAGAGCTTAGCTAACTTAACACCCAAAGAAAAAAGAATCCAATCAAGAAATGGGCAGAAGACATGAACGGACATTTCTGCAAAGAAGACCTGTGAATGTCTAACAGGCACATGAAAAAGTACACCACATCACATAGTATTGGAAGTCCTAGACAGTAATTAGGCAAGAGAAAGAAGTAAAAAGCACCCCAAATGGAAAGGAATTTCACTGTCACTATTTACAGATGATTTGATACTCTATATATAAACTCTAAGGACTTGGGGCACCTGGGTAGCTCAGTCATTAAGTGTGTCTGCCTTAGCCTGAAGTCATGATCCCAGGGTCCTGGGATGGAACACCACATCAGGCTCCTTCCTCAATGCGGGGGCCTGCTTCTACCTCTCCCACTCCTCCTGCTTGTGTTCCCTCTCTCACTGTGTCTCTCTCTGTCAAATAAATAAAATCTTTTAAAAAATAATTTTTAAAAAACCCTAAGGACCTGAACAACAACAACAACAACAACAACAACAACAAAAACGGTTAGAACAAGTGAATTCAGTAGTCACAGGATACAAAATTAATTAATATACAGAAATGGGTTGTGTTTCTATACACTAATAATGAGCTATTAGAAAGAGCAATTAAGAAAACAATCACATATACAATTGCCTAAAAAAGAATAAAGAACCTAGGAATAAGTTTAACAAGAAATGAAAATTCTAAGACAATGATTAAAGAAATTGAAAATGACACAAGTAAATAGAAAGATACATAATGCTCATGGATTGGAAGAATTAGTATTATTAAAATGTCCATATTACCTGAAGCAATCTATAGCTCCCATGCCAAGCCCACTGAAATACCAATGGCATTTTCGAGAGAACTACAACAAAGAACCTGAAATTTGTACAGAACCACAAAGACCCTGAATAGCAATCTTGAAAAAGAAGAACAAGGCTGAAGGTATCACATTTCCTGATTTCAAATTATACTACAAACTATCATAACCAAAACAGTATGGTTCTGGCATGAAAACAGACACATAAATCAATGCAAGAGAACAGAGAGCCCAGAAATAAACTTATTCATATATGGACAACTAACCTATGACAAAGGAGACAAAAATATACAATGGGGAAAAGACAGTCTTTACCATAAATAGTATTGGGAAAATGGGAGAGTTACATGCAAAAGAACGAAACTGGACCACTATCTTATACAACATAAAAAATAAATTCAAAATGGATTAAAACTTGAATGTAAGACCTGAGACCATAAAACTCCTAGAAAAATAACAGGCAATAAGGTCTTCAACATCAGTCTTAGCAATATTTTCCCCCCTCGGACAAGTCTTCTCATGCAAGGGAAACAAAAGCTAATACAAATGGGATTGCATCAAACTGAAAAGCTTTTGCACAGCGAAGGAAGCCATCAAAAAAATGAAAAGGCAACCAAGTGAATGGAAGAAGAGTTCTGCAAAGCATATACCCAGTAAGGAGTTAATATCCAATACATATAAAGAATTTGCACAACTTAGTATCAAACAAACAACCTGATTAAAAAATAGATGACGTTTTCCCAAAGAAGACCCAGAAGTGGCCAGCGAGACACATGAAAAGATGTTCAACACCATCAGAGTAAGGTAAATCAAAAATACAATGTAGGGGCACCTGGATGGCTCAGTGGGTTAAGCCACTGCCTTCGGCTCAGGTCATGATCTCAGGGTCCTGGGATCGAGCCTCGCATCGGGCTCTCTGCTCAGCAGGGAGCCTGCTTCCCCCTCTTTCTCTGCCTCTCTGCCTACTTGTGATGTTTCTCTCTGTCAAATAAATAAAATCTTAAAAAAAAAAATACAATGTAGTATCACCTCATCTCTGTCAGACTGACTATTATCAAAAAGACAAAAAATAATTATTGATGAGGATGTGGAGAAAAGGGAAATGTAGTAATATTCTTGGTGGGTGTATAAAGTGATAAAGCCACTATGGAAAAAAGTATGGCGAGTCCCCCAAAAAATAAAAATAAAACTACCAAACAATCAAGCAATTCAACCTCTGGATTTTTATCTAAAGAAAAGGAAAACACCAATTCAAAGAGATATGTGCACCCCTATATTCATTGCTGCATTATTTACAATAGCCAAAATAGGGAAGCAACTTAAGTGTCCACTGACAGATGAATGGATAAAGAAATCATGGTACATCCACACAATGCAATATTACTCAACCATAAAGAGGAATTAAACCTTGCCATTTGCAATAATATGAATAGACCTAAAGAGTATCATGCTAAGTGAAATAAGTCAGACAGAGAAAAATAAATACTGTATGACTTCGTCATATATGAAATATGAGAAACAAAACAAGAGCAACAACAATGAAAACGAGAAACAGACTCAGACAAGGGAAACAAATTGTTGGTTAGCAGAGCAGAGAAGGGTTGATGGGTAGATGAAATAAGTAAAGGGGATTAAGAGGTACAAACTTCCAATTATAAAATAAGTCATGGGGATGTAATGTAGCATAGGGAATACAGTCAATAATATTGTAATAACTTTGTATGGTGACAGATGGTAATTACATTTGTCATGGAAATCATTTCATAATATATAAAAATATCAAATCACTCTAATAACACTTTAAACTAATAGGATATTTTATATCAATTATACTTCAATTTTTAAAAAGAGATAATCAACGAATGTTTGTTACATAAATGAAATTACAACCTGAATGTGTATCACCACATATTTGTAAAACAGTGGGTTTTTTTCTCTGCTTCAGGAAACAATATGTTATCACTGAATAAATTTTTAAAAATTCAGAAAGGTCTAAAAACATAAAAGAAGAATAATCCTTATTTCTATGACTCAGGCATTACCTAACTTTCTGTTTTGATTCCAGTTTATTTTTTTTAATAGACATATAAGGTATTTTTATCCCCAGGGGTACAGGTCTGTGAATCACCAGGTTTAAACACTTCACAGCACTCACCATAGTACATACCCTCCCCAATGTCCATAATCTTACCGCCCTCTCCCAACCCTCCTTCCCCCAGCACTCAGTTTTTTGTGTGTGATTAAGAGTCACTTATGGTTTGTCTCCCTCCCAATCCCATCTTGTTTCATTTATTCTTCTCCTACCCCCTTAACCACCCCCCCATGTTGCTTCTCCACTTCCTCATATCAGGGAGATCATATGATAGTTGTCTTTCTCCAATTGACTTATTTCGTTAAGCATGATACCCTCTAGTTCCATCCATGTCATCACAAATGGCAAGATTTTGTTTCTTTTGATGGCTGCATAGTATTCCATTGTGTGTGTATATATATATATATATATATATATATATACCACATCTTCTTTATCTATTCATCTGTTGATGGACATCTAGGTTTTTTCCATAGTTTAGCTATTGTAGACATTGCTCCTATAACATTCAGGTGCATATGCCCCTTCAGATCACTACGTTTGTATCGTTAGGGTAAATACCCAGTAGTGCAATTGCTGGGTCATAAGGTAGGTCTATTTTCAACATTTTGAGGAACCTCCATGCTGTTTTCCAGGGTGGTTGCACCAGCTTGCATTCCCACCAACAGTGTAGGAGGGCTCCCCTCTCTCCACATCCCCATCAACATCTGTCATTTCCTGACTTGTTAATTTTAGCCACGCTGACTGGTGTGAGGTGATATCTCATTGTGGTCTTGATTTGTATTTCCCTGATGCCAAGTGATGTGGAGGTGCTTTTTCATGACTGTTGGCCATCTGGATGTCTTCTTTGCAGAAATGTCTGTTCATGTCTTCTGCCCATTTTTTGATTGGATTATTTGTTCTTTGGGTGTTGAGTTTGCTAAGTTCTTTATAGATTTTTGATACTAGCCCTTTGTCTAATATGTTGTTTGCAAATATCTTCTCCCATTCTGTCAGTTGTCTTTTGGTTTTGTTAACTGTTTCCTTTGCTGTGCAAAAGTTTTGATCTTGATGAAATCCCAATAGTTCATTTTTGTCCTTGCTTCCCTTGCCTTTGGTGATGTTCCTAGGAAGAAGTTGCTGCAGCTGAGGTCGAAGAGGTTGCTGCCTGTGTTCTCATCAAGGATTTTTTTTTTAAGATTTTATTTATTTATTTGACAGAGAGAAATCACAAGTAGATGGAGAGGCAGGCAGAGAGAGAGAGAGGAGGATGCAGGCTCCCTGCCAAGCAGAGAGCCCGATGCGGGACTCGATCCCAGGACCCTGAGATCATGACCTGAGCCGAAGGCAGCGGCTTAACCCACTGAGCCACCCAGGCGCCCCTCATCAAGGATTTTGATGCATTCCTTTCTCACATTGAGGTCCTTCATCCATTTTGAGTCTATTTTCATGTGTGGTGTAAGGAAATAGTCCAATTTCATTTTTCTGCATGTGGCTGTCCAATTTTCCCAGCACCATTTGTTGAAGAGGCTGTATTTTTTTCATTGGACATTCCTTCCTGCTTTGTCAAAGATTAGTTGACCATAGAGTTGAGGTCTATTTCTGGGCTCTCTATTCTGTTCCATTGATCTATGTGTCTGTTTTTGTGTCAGTGCCATGCTGTCTTGATGACGACAGCTTTGTAATAGAGCTGAAGTCCAGAATTGTGATACCACCAACTTTGGCTTTCTTTTACAATATTCTATTCGAGGTACCTTCTGGTTCCATATAAATTTTAGAATTATTTGTTCCATTTCTTTGAAAAAAGTGGATGGTATTTTGATATGAATTGCATTATATGTGTAGATTACTTTAGGTAGCATAGACATTTTCACAATATTTGTTCTTCCAATCCAGGAGCATGGAACATTTTTCCATTTCTTTGTGTCTTCCTCAATTTCTTTCATGAGTACTTTATAGTTTTCTGAGTATAGATTCTTAGCCTCTTTGGTTAGGTTTATTCCTAGGTATCTTATAGTTTGGGGTGCAACTGTAAATGGGATTGACTCCTTAATTTCTCTTTCGTCTGTCTTGTTGGTTCAGAGAAATGCAACTGATTTCTGTGCATTGATTTTATATCCTGACACTTTACTGAATTCCTGTACAAGTTCTAACAGTTTTGGAGTGGAGTCTTTTGGGTTTTCCACATATAGTATCATATCATCTGTTAAGAGTGACAGTTTGACTTCTTCTTTGCTGATTTGGATGCCTTTAATTTCCTTTTGTTGTCCGATTGCTGAGGCTAGGACTTCTAATTCTATGTTGAATAGCAGTGGTGATAATGGATATCCCTGCCGTGTTCCTGACCTTAGCAGAAAAGCTTTCAGTTTTTCTCCATTGAGAATATTTGCAGTGGGTTTTTCATAAATGGCTTTGATAATATTGAGGTATATGCCCTCTATCCCTACACTTTGAAGAGTTTTGATCAGGAAGGGATGCTGTACTTTGTCAAATGCTTTTTTAGCATCTCTTGAGAGTATCATATGGTTCTTGTTCTTTCTTTTATTGATGTGTTGTATCACATTGATTGATTTGCGGATGTTGAACCAAACTTGCAGCCCTGGAATAAATCCCACTTGGTCATGGTGAATAATCCCTTTACTGTACTGTTGAATCCTATTGGCTAGTATTTTGGTGAGAATTTTCGCATCTGTGTTCATCAAGGATATTGGTCTGTAGTTCTCTTTTCTGATGGGATCCTTGTCTGGTTTTGGGATCCAGGTGATGCTGGCCTCATAAAATGAGTTTGGAAGTTCTCCTTCCATTTCTATCTTTTGGAACAGTTTCGGGAGAATCCGAATTAGTTCTTCTTTAAATGTTTGATAGAATTCCCCTGGGAAGCCATCTGGCCCTGGGATTTTTTTTGTTTGGAAATTTTTGATGACTGCTTCAATCTCCTTACTGGTTATGGGTCTGTTCAGGTTTTCTATTTCTTCCTGGTTCAGTTTTAGTAGTTTATATGTCTCTAGGAATGCATCCATTTCCTCCAGATTGTCAAATTTGTTGGCGTAGAGTTGCTCATAGTATGTTCTTATAATTGTCTGTATTTCTTTGGTGTTAGTTGTGATCTCTCCTCTTTCATTCATGATTTTATTTATTTGGGTCCTTTCTCTTTTCTTTTTGATAAGTCTGGCCACAATTTTACCAATCTTATTAATTCTTTCAAAGAACCAGCTCCTAGTTTCGTTGATTTGGTCTATTGTTTTTTTGGTTTTTATTTCATTGATTTCTGCTCTGATCTTTATGATTTCTCTTCTCCTACTGGGTTTAGGGTTTCTTTCTTGTTCTTTCTCCAGCTCCTTTAGGAGTAGGGTTAGGTTGTGTACTTGAGACCTTTCTTGTTTCTTGAGAAAGGCTTGTACTGCTATATATCTTCCTCTCAGGATTGCTTTTGTTGTGTCCCACAGATTTTGAACTGTTATGTTTTCATTATCATTTGTTTCCATGATTTTTTTCAATTCTTCTTTAATTTCCCAGTTGACCCATTAATTCTTTAGAAGGATGCTGTTTAGTCTCCATGTATTGGGGTTCTTTCCAAATTTCCTCTTGTGGTTGAGTTCTAGCTTCAGAGCACTGTGGTCTGAAAATATGCAGGGAATGATCCCAATCTTTTGATACCGGTTGAGACCTGATTTAGGACCCAGGATGTGATCTATTCTGGAGAATGTTCTATGTGCACTAGAGAAGAATGTGTATTCTGTTGCTTTGGGATGAAATGTTCTGAATATATCTGTGATGTCCATATGGTCCAGTGAGTCATTTAAGGCCTTTATTTCCTTGTTGAACTTTTGCTTGGATGATCTGTCCATTTCAGTGAGGGGGAGTGTTAAAGTCCCCTACTATTATTGTATTATTGTTGATGTGTTTCTTTGATTTTGTTATTAATTGGTTTATATAGTTGGCTGCTCCCACGTTGGGGGCATAGATATTTAAAATTGTTAGATCTTCTTGTTGGGCAGACCCTTTGAGTATGATATAATGTCCTTCCTCATATCTTATTATAGAATTTGGCTTAAAATCTATTTGATCTGATATAAGGATTGTCACCCCTGCTTTCTTCTGATGTCCATTAGCATGGTAAATTGTTTTCCACCCCCCTCACTTTAATTCTGGAGGTTTCTTCAGGTCTAAAATGAATTTCTTGCTGGAAACATATAGATGGGTTTTGTTTTTTTATCCATTCTGATACCCTGTGTCTTTTGATTGGGGCATTTAGCCCATTAACATGGGGGATGCGGGACTGTACCTTGGGTGGCCCATAACCAAGTACCTTGAGGCCCAGCTGGTGGTTGTCCCAGTGTTGTGTGGTTTTGCAGGAAGAGCTGACAGGCCTGCCTGTCCCTGTTCTCTGACTTAGATTCCCACAGGCATCTCCTGACAAAGGTACTTAATGCTAACTCTGCTGGAAATTTCTATACAATAAAATACATGTCCAAAATGGTGAAAAAAAGGGGGGGGGGCACCTGGGTGGCTCAGTGGGTTAAAGCCTCTGCTTTCAGCTCAGGTCATGATCCCAGGGTCCTGGGATCGAGCCCCACATCGGGATCTCTGCTCAGCAGGGAGCCTGCTTCCTCCTCTCTCTCTGCCTGTCTCTCTATTTATTTGTCAGAGAGAGAGGGAGAGAGAGTGAGCACAGGCGGACAGAATGGCAGACAGAGGAAGAGGGAGAAGCAGGCTCCCTGCCAAGCAAGGAGCCCGATGTGGGACTCGATCCCAGGACGCTGGGATCATGACCTGAGCCGAAGGCAGCGGCTTAACCCACTGAGCCACCCAGGTGTCCCTTTTCTTTTTTTAATTTAATAACTAATAACTTTAGTAACTATTGAGAGATATGAATTTAGTGCCATTGTATTGCCTGTAAGGTGACTGTTACTGTATATTATCTCTGTTCCTTTCTGATCTACTACTTTTAGGCTCTCTCTTTGCTTAGAGGATCCTTTTCAATATTTCCTGTAGAGCTGGTTTGGTGTTTGCAAATTCTTTCAGTTTTTGTTTGTCCTGGAAGCTTTTTATCTCTCCTATTTTCAATGAAAGTCTAGCTGGATATAGTATTCTTGGCTGCATGTTTTTCTCATTTAGTGCTCTGAATATATCATGCCAGCTCTTTCTGGCCTGCCAGGTCTCTGTGGATAAGTATGCTGCCAATCTAATATTTTTACCATTGTATATTATAGACTTCTTTTCCCAGGCTTCTTTCAGGATTTTCTCTTTGTCACTAAGATTTATAAATTTTACTATTAGGTGATGGGGTGTGGACCTATTCTTGTTGATTTTGAGGGGGGTTTTCTGCACCTCCTGGATTTTGATGCTTGTTCCCTTTGCCATATTAGGGAAATTCTCTCCAATAATTCTTTCCAATATACCTTCTGCTCCCCTCTCTCTTTCTTCTTCTTCTGGGATCCCAATTATTCTAATGTTGTTTCGTCTTATGTTGCCACTTATCTCTCAAATTGTCCCCTTGTGGTCCCGTAGCTGTTTGTCCCTCTTTTGCTCAGCTTCTTTATTCTCTGTCATTTTGTCTTCTATATCTCTAATTCTTTCTTCTGCCTCATTTATCCTAGCAGTGAGAGCCTCCATTTTTTATTGCACCTCATTAATAGCTTTTTTTATTCAACTTGGTTAGATTTTAGTTCTTTTATTTCTCCAGAGAGGGCTTTTATATCTCCCAAGAGGGTTTCTCTAATATCATCCATGCCTTTTTCGAGCCCAGCTAAAACCTTGGAATCGTCATTCTGAATTCTAGATCTGACATATTACCAATGTCTGTATTGATTAGGTCCCTAGCCTTTGGTATTCTCTTGTTCTTTTTTTTGTGTTGAATTTTTCTGCCTTGTCATTTTGTCCAGATAAGAGTATATGAAGGAGCAAGTAAAATACTAAAAGCGTGGCAAAGACCCCAGGAAAATACACTTTAACCAAATCAGAGTAGATCACAAATCATGGGGGGGGGAGAAAGGGGATATAAAGAGGTTCAGGAAAAAAAAAGAAACAATTAAAAAGAGAAAACAAATAAAGAAAAAATACAAAAAAGAAAAAATATATATATTACATAAACTAGTTTAAAAACGTTAAAAAAGAAAAGGGTAAAAGTTAAAAAAAAATTAGCAGAAGAAAAAAAAATTTTGAAAAAAAATTAAATTAACTGCAAGACTAAAGAATCATGGGGAGAAAGCCATGAGTTCCGTGTTTTGCTTTCTCCTCCTCTGGAATTCCGCTGCTCTCCTTAGTATTGAAACTGCACTCCTTGGTAGGTGAACTTGGTCCTGGCTGGATTTCTTGTTGATATTCTTGGGGAAGGGCCTGCTGTAGTGATTCTCAAGTGTCTTTGCCCCAGGTGGAATTGCACCGCCCTTATAAGGGGCCGGGCTGAGTAATCAGCTTGGGTTTGCTTTCAGGAGCTTTTGTTCCCTGAGTGCTTTCTGTAGAGTTCCGGAGAACAGGAATGAAAATGGTGGCCCCCAGTCTCCAACCCGGAAGAGCCAAGGGCTTGGGGCCCCACTCCTCAGTGTGCCCTCTGAGAATAGTGCCCAATCACTCCTGTCTCCCTGGCCTCTGGCTACGCTCCGAGCTCACCCAGCCTGTGACTGGTTCAATTTACCCGTGAGCTGAGAGTTCACTCCTCGGCTCTGTCTCTGTAGCCGGCTTCCCATTCTAATACCTGCAAGCTCTGTGACACTCAGACACCCCCAATCCTTCTGTGACCCTGCAGGACCTGGGGCCACACTGACCCCACGTGGGCTTCACCCCACTTTAGCCTCTGGAGCGATGTCCCTCAGTGGAGAAGACTTTTAAAAGTCCTGACTTTGTGCTCCGTTGCTCCGCCGCTTGCTGGGAGCCGGGCCATCCCCCAGCGGTCTATTCTCTCGTCATTTTGGATTCACTGCTCCGCCAGTCCTACCTTTCAGAAAGTGGTTGATTTTCTGTTTCTAGAATTGCTGTTCTTCTCTTAGATCTCCCGTTGTATTTGTAGGTGTTTGAAATGTTTAGATAAGATATCTAGCTGATCTCCTGCTACCTGATGTAGTCTCAGCCTGCTACTTCTCTGCCATCTTGACTCCTCTTTGTTCCAGTTTTTATGTGCCTATATGGTATCTCCATTTCACAAAACATATATTAATGAAGTAGTGCATTTCACTATTTCCACTTAAAATTGCAATAAAGATTATTCCATGTCATTTCATAATCTACAAAATAATCATTTAACAACTACTTAGTGGTCTATCATTTGGGTACCTTTGCATAATTTTAACCAGTCCCCATTATTTAGTTATGTAAGTAGCTTTTATTTTTTTTAAATTATAGATTATAATCAACCTCTGTATTAAACTTGCCTCTATATTTTATTTTCCAGTAAAATTCTTGATAAGGCTGCCCACAAATTAAAATGAAAATCAATTCAATTTTATCAGCTTTGATTAGACAATAAACATAAGGATGTAACAATAAAAATGCCCATATTTTAGAAGATATGGGTACCATGAGGTAGATACACTATGCTACAAATGGGCAATATGCATTTCCAGTTTCTCCAAGATTCATTAGCCCAAGTCCAACAAGTCAGACACTCGGCCATTCAGTTCTCTACAACCAGAAAAGAAATCTGAAGAAGATATTCATTTATTCAACAGCTTCTTAACCTCCTATTAATTTCATCTCATTGGATCTTAGAACACATTCTTAACCTATGTCCACCAAATTATTTGTATATTTTATGGGCAGCAGAGGCCATGGAACTTATTAATTTGAAGGAACAGTGGAATGTAAGAAAATGCAAGGAAACAACCATTCTCTTGGCATAAACATCCATTTAATGAAGAGCAAACTTAGACTTGCTCACTTAATTCTAAGAATCTCTCTAGTCCAGGTTGCTATATTCACTAATACTTTCCAAATCACAATTCTTCTACTCTTGCCTCCTTTTCAATCTATTTTAATTAGAAAGTTACTTATATCATCCATGTTTAATATTGTAAACTGGGTGTCCATGGAAATTATGCTATTTTACAATTAGGAGAGAAGGAGAACTTTGCTAGGCAATAAATCATGGCAATCAGTATTGCGAAAATGATATTTTTATACAATTTGTTTCCTTTTTATTAAAAAGAAAAAAAGTCACAGGATCCTGACTTTTCTTTGGATATAAATGTAGTGGAAAAATAAATCAAGATCTTCTCATCTCTTGGCCAAAAGTGGGCAGGAAGTCAAAGATCTTCTTCCTAGAAATTAAATCTTAAGCAGAAGGATCTACAGATTAAAAGAACTTTGAGTCACTCATCTAACAAAAGTGCTCTATGAAGACCATCCACTGGGTCCTAGGTGGGTCAGCTGGCTAAGGGTCTACCTTCAGCACAGGTGATGATCCCAGGGTCCTGAGATCAAGCCCTGTGTCAGGCTCCCTGTCCCTGCATCTCCCTCTGCCTCTTCACATCCTCCAGCTTGTGTTCTCTCTCTCTCTCTCAAATAAATAAATAAAATCTTTTTAAAAATAAAGACCATCCATTTCTGCTACTTAAATTTTCAGAATGACTGTGGTCATTTTTTAAATTTATATCATCATACTTTGGTTCAATTCTCTGAACTACTCTGTATCCTTCCAACAAATACCCACTTTGCTTAAGCTTATCATAGTACTTTTTATTTGGTTGCAACTAAAGAACCATAATGGATACAGAGAGCAAAGACCAAATGTGGTAATAGTAGAAATATGCAAAGTACCTTTATATTCCTGAGTACAGCAAATGGTGGAAATATAATACACCCCAGTACTGAAAGGAAAATAGAGGTTTTCTCTATAGAAAAAGTGCCACATGTCTCAAAAAGCTTGACTTATGTATAACTCAAGGCTTCTTCTCTATAGGCCCAGGTCTTGCTTCAAAGATACTCTTAATGAGTTAATCCTACATCACAGATATTCTTATGAGTTAATCATGAAAGAGTAATCTTAATGTTATACATACAAGAATATTTAAAGATTTGAATGAATATACACTGTTTCTAGTCTACCATTTTTAAAACACTTTAAGGCAGAATATTTAATATTGAAAAGAATTAGATCCCTTGACCAAAACCACAATAAGAAATAAGAGAAAAGACACTCTTAAAAGTAATTTTGTTCCTAGAACCCCTGTAGTTTCAATATTTATCACTCTTTATATTACATATGGCATTTTGCAAAGAGGCAGAAAAATAAGCCCTTTCCCTAAATGGTCCATCTTTGTTTCTCTCCTCCAACAGTTCTAAATTATAATTATTGGGAAATTAAAAGTGGCATTAGTTTAAGGTTATTCCCTCTGAATAAGTGGAGTCAGAAGTTCTTTCTTACTTAATGGATTAAAATGTTCAAGCAGTATTACCAAAGAATAGGCAGCCATCCAGGAATAATAGGAAAGAATATTTAGGGAAAAATGGAATATGATGTAGACAAATTTCTATTGTTTTCCTTTCCTACACATCTCTTCTCCCAATCTTCAATTTCATGCATTTATAATACAAGTTTTTCTAGTTCACCTCTATAGATAAAATGAATTAAAAACTTAAAATATTCTTCATCGATTGCCAGTTATCAATGTTCTGAAGGGCTTTTAAGGCATCTAATAATTTTTAAAACATAGTTTTCTTTGGTCAATAAAAAAGTCCATAATGGTATTTGACAATAATATTTTACATTTTACTTACTTAGTTGTACATTTGATTACTCATATCCAAACAGGAAATTGGTATTTTTTTTCACTGAAGTTTAAAACCTTATAGACATTTATTTATAGACATTTATGTCTATAAAATGATAAATGAAGAATTAAAAAGATGTTAGGGGTGTTCCAAGAAAGAAATAAAGAACTAGAATCAACTGCATTGTTTCAGGTTGGGAAAGTAATGACTGCTTTCTGATGGCCTTTGGAAAGTGTAGCAACATGGGAGAAGTGAGAGATTCCTATTTTATTTATTTGAAATCATAACCTATTTTATACAGAGAAAATACTAAATATAACGTTTAAAGTTTGTTAGATATATGTTTTAAACAATGATAAAACAAGTACCTAGCACCCAGAAACCAGCTTAAGCAAAAGAGCCGTACAACTGTTTCTGAAAACCTCTGGGTGTTCCTCCCTGAATAAAGCCCCTCCATAGCCCTGAGATGTAACTCCTGCATTTTTCATCATCATTTGATTTTCCATAGACTAATCATATAGACTAATCATACATCTGGGCATATCCCTAATCAAAAACCTTGGTCATGCAATTTTTAAGGTTTATTTAGACATTGCCACAGCTTTTTTTTCATCCAGTCTTTGCAAGCATTGTGTTTTTGAAATCCATCTATGATCCATTACCAAATAAGAAGGCACTGTACACACAAATAAGAATTTATTTATCCAGTTTTAAATGATGCACATCTGTTTTCCTCTATTAAGAAAAAAATCATTAAAAAAGAAAAAAATCTTGAGATATAGATATAGATAGATATATAGATAGATATAGATATAGATAAATCATATTTAAGTGATAATATGTCGCTTAAATATACCTAAGACTTTCTCCAAAGTCTAAGTCTGGGTGTAGAATTGCTGGTTCTTAAGACCCCTGTGTGTGTCTTCCTTAAGAGATAATGCTAGCTTGTTTTCTGAAGGGATTTTATCAGCTTTATACTTCCACCATCAGAATATGCATTCACATCGCTCCACACCTTGGCCAACATTCCATAATTTTGTATTTTTTAAAGACTCATTTATTTGAGAAAGAATACTTAAGCAGGGGGAGGGGCAGGAGAGAGAAAATCCCAAACAGATCCCCCACCAAGTGTGGAGCCCCAGGTGGGGCCCAGTCTCACTAACTAGAGATCACAATGGGAGCCAAAATCAAGAGTCAGAAGCCCAGCCATCTAAGTCACCAGGTGTCCCAATAATTTCATATCTCTTAAAACTTTTGCCAGACTGGTACATGTGAAATAAAGTCACTCCATGGCTATCATTTGCATCCCTCTGCATACTATTAATAGTGGATCTCTACGTTTTTTGCCATCCCTATTTTCCTTTTCTGTGAAATGCTTGCTCTATCTTGATCATATTTTTAATGATTTGAATTTTTTATTGACATATAAGAGTCTTTTACACAGTCTGGATATTAACCTTATGTCAATCACAAGTATTATAAATATATCATAGTTTGGGGGCCAGTTGCATTTACTGATTTATGATATATTTTGATAACTGTAAGTTATTTTTAATGTTCTTTAAATTTATTAACTTTCTCCTTTATAGCTTGAATTTCTCTGTCAAGTTTAAGAAGAACATTTCTCTAAAAATATAAAATAATATCTCTTCATATTTAATGTCACCAGGAACTGGTGTTTGGGTGGGGATCTATGGAAGGAAAGTGGGATTCAACTTCATCCTTCCATATAAACAACAAAGTATCCAAGAACTTCTTTATGCCTAAATCTACCCTTTTTTCAGTTATCTGTGCAGCACCTCTTTAAGAGATAGTTTCCACTAAATAAAATTTGAGTATGTGAATGTATTTCTAGGATTCCTAGTATTCCACTGATTGGCTTCTCTTTCAGCAAGAGTTTGTTTGCACCTGCTGTTGCCTTTCCCTGGAAACCATCTCCCAAAGGGCTCTGCTTGCTCACTCTTGTATCCTCTTAGGTCTTTTCTCAAATTTTTTTCTAACAATTTTAGGTCTTTTCTAACAATTTTAACCTAAAATAATCACTAATCTCCCATTTTTAAAATCCTGTATCACATTTTTTATCTTCACCATTTCTTTGTATTTATATTTACTTGTTTATTGCCTGTAACCTCCCTTAGAATGTAGAACAACGAATACTGAGACCCTGTTTGTATTGCTCATTTGTGCATCTTCAGTGCTTCTGGAATAATCTTGGATACAGCAGGCATTTAATAAAATTCCACTTAAGGAGGGGTGCCTAGGTGGCTCAGTGGGTTGAAGCCTCTGCCTTCAGCTCAGGTCATGATTCCAGGGTCCTGGGATTGAGCCCTGCATTGGGCTCTCTGCTCAGCAGGGAGCCTGCTTCCCTTCCTCTCTCTCTGCCTGTTGCTCTGTCTACTTGTCATCTCTGTCTGTCAAATAAATAAGTAAATTTTTAAAAAAATAGCACTTAAGGAATAAATGAAGACATGCCATTAGTGAGAAATGCTGGACAAGTTGCTTCATAATTCTGAATAGTACTTTTTAGATGTCAATATTATTTCCTTTTTTGCAGGGTAAACCTTATGAATAATGTTTGTTTTATACCTACCACAGTGCCTGGCACCTAGAAAGTACTTACTAAATAGTAAATAATATTATATATAGTGCCCTGATGAGGTAAAAAAAAAAAAAAAAAAAAAAAAGATGCGAATTATCATCAAGGAAACCTCAAACACAAAGACATGAAATATCAAAGGAAACATGTACACTCTTATTTGATGATAGTAAAAGAAAGAAAGATGAAAAAAGAAATAATCTTCTTGAACTACTTTAAACAAAAGAGGGAATCCATTAGGAGATTCTAGTGGTACCTCACAGAACACAAGATTGCGAATAGGGGACCCCAGAATCCTCTTCCTCTCTCATTGCTGTTTTTCTCTGCAATGAATCTAAGGTCACCCTCACTGCAATCAGTTTTCTGTTTTTCAGTTTATACAGCAGACACAGACTACTGACTTTATAAGTTATGTTCAGCCAGTCAAAGAGGGGCTGATCTTATTTTTCAATCTCAATGCCAAATTATCCCTAAAAGAACTGACCACAAATAGGCATTCATTCTCACTATACTTTTTTGAATGTTAACTTAGTATCTGATCTTTGAGCAGCAGCTCAAAAAGAACCATAATAGGAAGGCACAGTTTAATGAAAAGACCATTACTCTGAAAGCTAAAAGACCTTGTTTCCCGTATTAACCAGCTGGGAAAATTCAGAGAAGTTGTTGTACAGTAAAAGAATTAAATATTTTTTGTTGCTTTAAAGTTTCATAATTCAATCCTTTTAATGATAGCTCAAATTCCACGGTATGTTGATGGCTATAAATAACAATTTTTTGGCTTCTTAATCTATGTGTTTTTTTTCTATATCCCTCAGCTAAAGTTGCAATCATATGATTCTACAATGAATTACTAGGTTCAAACATAAATCCCTTCTTTACAGAGACACCAAAAAGGAGAATTTATTTTCTTCCAAAGTTAAAGATAGATATTGAGACTGACTTTCATATCATCAGACTCTTATTTCACCTGATATACTGAATGGCTCCAAAAGGGCAAGGACTGAGACGTATCTATTTTTCTTCCCTCATTTGACCTAACATTCCTCAGGAGAGGTCACTCCTATAGTGACAGCTTCTTGCAAACTCTGACAGTACAATCACCAATTAAAGTATCTCTTTTTCCTGACGGTCAGTACCCATTTTATTCTGGATGTGCAATTTGGCCTCTTTCTGTCATAAAACCCCTCTCCTGGATGAAGCCTTGATTTCTCTTATACCACAGATGTTTCAGCCCACTGAAATCTCATCCACATGCTACTAATTACTTTTCTCTTTACAGCCCTCAGTTTGAAAGGCACTATCCACAGGCAAATGAAGCACAAAAGCAAGTAAATAATAGTTTGCAAATGATACAGACAGCAAAGCCATGGACATAAAAAGAATAAAACAGTATGTCAACAATTGTACAACAGTAATGTAGGTCAGATTCATACATGAAGAAGAATGACTTAAGGGACCAAAGGTTGCTCTTTTTAGGCAATTACCAGATGCCAGATACTAGACTGAATGTTTAAATAGGTTATCTCATTTAATCCTGCCATAAAAACTTCATTTTAAAATGAGGGAAAGGAGCTTTGGAGAATTTTTTTCCAAAATTACACAGAAAAAAAAAAAAAAAGACTCTTTGGTACAAGTTCATAAACTTAAATGCTCACAGGAACCAAACAAATAAAATAAGTGAATAAATTAGGTGTGGTCCTTGCATATTAAATAAGAAGAAATGTTCTTCCTCTCTGCAGTTCAGAGTATATGCTCTCAGAGCAACTTTCAAGTATGTAATTCAGTATCATTAACCATAATCTTATATTTTCTCACCACAAAAAAAGAAAGGTAATTATATGACATGATTATGCTAATGGTATGGTATAATCATTATGCAATATGTAAGTATATCAAATCAACACCCTATATGCTATGAACTTACACAATGTTATATATCAATCATATCTCAACAAATCCAGAAGAAAAAAGAATATACTCTCCCATTCCTTAAAATCCCCATTCTCTAGAGACAAACCATAAGAGACTCTTAATCTCACAAAACAAACTGAGGGTTGCTGGGGGGAGGGGTTAAGGAAGAGGGTGATTGGGTTATAGACAATGGGGAAAGTACGTGCTATGGTGAGTGCTGTGAAGTGTGTAAACCTGGCAATTCACAGACCTGTATCCCTAGGGCTAATAATACATTATATATTAACAAAAAAAATTTTTTTAATCCCCACCCTCTAGATCAATTATTCATTTTTATGGGTATGAATATTTCTCTATTGTAAGAAACGCAACAGTGTGGAAGAAATGGTCACTGCTTTTGACACAGCTTTGGAGTCAGAATAACAATATAGAAGGATAGAAGCTAAAGCAAATTGCAAAGGGCATGTCTTAACTAACTGGAAGAGCAAATAGAGTAACTATGCTGCTAATAGTTCTGCTGGGAATAAAGACACAGTGGCCAGACCTCATTTGCCAAGGGCAGATGCAAGTGTAGATCTTTACATGCAATCTTTCAATTTCCAAATGCTGGCTCAAACATTTTTTAAAAAAATTTATGCCAAATAAAATATATACACGGAGCTCCATTTTTCAAAGATGTAGTAAATAAAAATGAAGACTGGATAGCACAAATCTGGGTTTGAAATTTAACTATGCCTTATAACTATCTAATCCTCAGTTTCCTCACTTGTAAAAGGAGGATAAAAATAAGTAAGAGGATTACATGAGATAACAAACTCAGGGCACTCAACACACAGTAAATGGTAAATAAACGTTAAGTTCTCTTTATATTAAGTAAATGAGTTGAGATTTCAAACAAAGTTTACCTTATTCCAAGGTCCATCCTTTTCCCATTATAGTATTCTAAAGAACAAGCTGAAGATCCTTCATGGTGTTTTAAGGATCTCTTTCTAGTAACAGTCCATCATATAGTTGCATTGGCCCCTCTACAATTTGATTAATCTCATGAATTTACTTTAGCTACCACACTCAGAAAGCTAAACATTGGCTTTGAGCATGAATAAAAGGAAATTCAAACTGGCTTAAAGATAAAGATCTTTATTAACTCAATTGTGCCACAAAAACCATGTGTGTTTTCTACATCGCACTCTGCCTTCTAATATGTTTGCATATTCCTAAAACTGGCTTACTTTTTGATCCTGCGATGGCTGCTAATACCCTCGGATTTGTGCTTCCTCATTTATAGCTAGCAGGAAATTTATTTTGTACAGAATTCTCAATAAAAACATGTAATTTCACTGACTGGATCAGTTTAGGTGACACAGGAACAGGATGGCAACCTTGAACCAAAGTAACCAATGAAATGCTCTGATTGGTTTAGCCTCGAGTTTTGGCTCCATCACTAGATGCCCAAATAGAAACTGGCAACTATATGGAAAAGGGATTAAGTAGAAGGTTATCAAAGAAGATATCAAATATCCACTTCACTAGCTTAAAAAAATTTTCTTTTGGAGAATCGAAAGGTCATATAAAATAAGTTTTATCACCAGGTACTATTGACATAGCCATGGACTGATACTAGTTATACTCAGTGATAATGTTACATTAAATAATGCCACTCTTTAAGACAAAATAAAGGGACATTTAGAATCACCGACTCTTAAAGCTTAAAAGCTAGGAAAAAATCTTAAACATCAGCTGATACAAAATATCTATACAATAAATAAAATGGTGTCTGAAGAGCATAAATGGCATGCATAACATCAAACTTAAAAGTTAGTTATAACTAGGGCACCTGGGTGGCTCAGTTGGTTAAGCGACTGCCTTTGGCTTGGGTCATGATCCTGGAGTCCTGGGATTGAATCCCACATTGGACTCCCTGCCCAGCAGGGAGTCAGCTTTTCCTGCTGACCTCTGTCCTCTCATGTTCGCTCTCTCTCTCTCTCTCAAATAAATAAATAAAATCATTAAAAAAAATTTTTTTAAATTTGTTATAACTAGAATCCATATTTTTTACTCATATATCCATTTTAAGCAGCTTAAAACAAATGCATAAGACTCAAATCTCAAACCTCCTCTTAAAGAAAAGTTAGACTGATAAAACATAGATTAATTTTTAAATCAGACATACATTTACTGAGCACTTATAAGGGAAGAAAACTGATGGATTTCTACTTTGGGATTAACAACATAATAATCTCTATCTCTGCCTGAATACATGCTATGATCCTACATAGCTGTTTCATTTTGCTTAATATTTTCAAGTTCTCCAACATATAGTAAGTGAGAAAATAAAGGAAAAGAAACAGGAGGAATGAAGATGGGAAAGCAAGGAAAAGAAACAATTACTAGATCTTGTATTTTGTTAAAAGTAACTCTCTCTTAAGGTTTTCAGATTTTAAAAAAAACTATACTGTTCTTTCACTCTATCTCTGCCAACTTCAAAAATCACGAACAGAAGTAGTTAGCAATGCAATATCAAAAAAATGCTTCACTTGATAGAAAAATCAAATTCATTAGAAGGTACATCTTTAAAAGTTTAGGGATAACAAAAGTAATTAAATCTGTGCCCTATGCTTGCTCCTACCCTAAAAGCTCAGACTTTGTGTTTTCATAACCTTCCACGAGATTCCATAATTGTATCCTCTAAAAAGTAATGAATCTGTACAAGTCTAAAACAAGGGGGAGGAAAAGAAGAAAAATGAACAAAGACTTCACAAAGACTTTTCTCAAAACATACACTTTTCAATCTCACTGTTCTCCCTGGTATTTTCCTCACATAAAAAGGTATGATTTAGGGGCACCTAGGTGGCTCAGTCAGTTAAGCAGTTGAGTCTTTATTTCAGCTCAGGTCATTATCTCAAGGTCCTGGGATAGAGCCCCACATCCACTTAGCATGGAGTTTGATGAAGGATTCTCCTTTTCTCTCTCCATGTCCCCCATTCCTTCTTGCACATGCTCTCTTTCTAAAAAGAAATTTAAAAAATTTTTTAAATGTCTAAAATAAATTTTTAAAATTAATTTCTAAAATAAATTTAAAAAAAAATTTTAAGGGAAGGATGATTTATAGCCTAGCTTAATGGAATACTGATTCTAATATTAAGACTCACTATATCCTGGATGAAACTATTCTGACAAGTAAGAGAAAATAGGTTGAAAAGGCCAACTTTTGTTTTTAAATAAAAAACTGAAGATTGAAAAAATTTTTTTCATTTATCTGTCAATAATAGCCTTCTTGGACAATGTAGCTATCATTAGGTATCCCTAATCACTGGGAAATAAATATTTATAGATTCTATGTAGCTGCACAGAAAGTAATCCTTGAACTACTTCATCCACTACTCCAAGTAGTTTGTTGGGTGTTATTGATCATAGCACCTATCACTTCAGCAAAAAATATTGGAGTAGTGTGAAAATGATTTCTGTAACAGAAAGCATCAGATTCCTTTCTGCAGAGGGAGTCAATCTTGCATCAGAAAATGCACTGCTGGGACGTCTGGGTGGCTCAGTTGGTTAAGCGGCTGCCTTCAGCTCAGGTCATGATCCCAGCATCCTGGGATCGAGTCCCACATTGGGCTCCTTGCTCAGCAGGGAGCCCGCTTCTCTCTCTGTCTCTTCCTGCCTCTCTGTCTGCATGTGCTTGCACGCTCTCTCTCTGACAAATAAATAAATAACATCTTTAAAAAAAAGAAAGAAAGAAAATGCACTGCTGAAAAAGTGAGCTATGGGAAAGTGCAAGTGACTACAGTTTGGCAAAAGCAAAAACAATGGAAAAGAGGTAAAAATTCTCAGCACTAAAAATAAACAAAGCACTACAAAGAAAAAGTATCCTCTTTGGCTTGCTTTTAATTACTCACTTTATTAATTACTTGCTTTAATTACCTATTCTACAGAGAACCAAAAGTGGGGAAAGAGAACAAAAAAGAGAGAATAAGGGGCAAAGAGGACCACAAAACACAACCAGGGAATCAGAAGCTTAATTTATGGAAATAGCTACAGAACTCCTAAAAACAGGAGTTCTTACAGTGATAGTTTAAGTTACATGTTTCCTCAGTGTAAAACTCTCCAGATACTCAAAAATTCAGGAAAACCTAAAAAAAAAAATCCCTTAAATAAATGATTAGGTGAAAAATGAGGGGAAAGGCTGAATCTTACTGCTGAGTTCAGGAATGAAACACAGACAGAGATGGACAGACAGTTCCCAAACTAACCTTGTTCATGACGAAGGTTGTTTCATTCATCTCCAAGACCTAAAATAGTGCCTGGCACTTACCAGATGCTCAGTAAATATTTGTTGGTGGAATACTTGAATGCAGGAGTGAAGGAATAAAGATTCTCAAATTCCCAAAGGCAGCACTGACTCAGAAAAGTTAAGTCCCTCAGGAACCATGAAAATCTTGAAGAGGTGGTTGTACTGTAATTAGGGTATGAAATGAAATTTCAAGACACCTCATCAAAATCCTACAGCTCAAAAAAATCCTGGTTAACATCCAGGTTAACATTTAAGACTTAAAAATCAAGTTTGAAGAATAAATACTACTATAAGTGGAGTTTTTAAAATCTTAAGTATTTTGTTTGTCTGCCTTTAATTACTTGCTGTACAGAGAATCACAAGGTTTTCAAAGTCAGTACTAAAGTAAATGTCCAGAGCATAATTTACAACCACTGGAAGAAAAGCGTCCTACAATAATAGCTTTATAGAACTCTAAATGGATCAAACGCTTCTCTATCAGTATTCATTTTGAAGGAGTAAAGGGTTAAACATAACAAATTACCTCACAACTTTGTGTCTTTAAAAGAGCAATAAATATGTACTACCTCACAGTTTCTGTGTGGATCATGAGAGCTGCCTAACCTAGGAGCTCTGGCTTCAAGTCTCACATAAGATTGCAACCATCGTGTTGGCCAAGGTTACAACTATCTACAGGATTTCTTCCAAGATGGCTCATTTGCTTAGCTGGCAGGTTGGTGCTGTCTCTTGGCAGAAGACCTCACTTTCCTGACATGAGAGCCTCTCTACTGGGGTTGCTTAAGTGTCCTCATGACAAAACAGCTAACTTTCACCAAAGCAATAATTCAAAAGAAAAGAAGACAGAAGCTGCGATGTTTTTTATGCCTCCTGGGAGTGACACACCATCACCTCCTCCACATTTAATTCACTAGAGGAAAGTTACTAAGTTTAGCCAGCTCATAGTTAAGAGGAAGAAAATTAGGATCCAGTTTTTATAGAAAAGAGTGTCAAAGACTTGGGGGACATATTTTAATATAAGCACTATGATATTAAATACTCATAATTACTATGAGTCCAAGAAACTTCAGTACTATGTTATAAAGTTGTGTTTTAAAAGTATGTTTTACTTCAATAATATAATCTAATTTAACAAATTCATGACCTGCTTTTTTTTTTTAAGTTTTCATCTATCTATTTGACACAGAGAGATCACAAGTAGATAGAGAGGCAGGCAGAGAGAGAAGGGGAAACAGGCTCCCCACTGAGCAGAGAGCCCAACGCGGGGCTTGATCCCAGGACCCTGTGATCATGACCCAAGCTGAAGGCAGAGGCTTTAACCCACTGAGCCACCCAGGTGCCCCATGACCTGTTACTTTTTTTTTTTTTTAAGATTTTATTTATTTATTTGTCATAGAGAGAGAAGTGAGAGCAAGCACAGGCAGACAGAGTGGCAGGCAGAGGCAGAGGGAGAAGCAGGCTCCCCGCCGAGCAAGGAGCCCGATGTGGGACTCAATCCCAGGACGCTGGGATAATGACCTGAACCTAAGGCAGCCGCTTAACCAACTGAGCCACCCAGGCGTCCCTGACCTGTTACTTTTAATACTACTATTGTAAGTCATTCTCAGACCCTTTTTAGAAGAGAAGGAAGAGAAAGAGGAGTCCACTTTGTTTCCTTCCATTGTTTCTTACTGTCTCTACCATGGTCAGGTGCCACCCTGATACGATCATTGTGGATGAGGGAATGTTATGTCTGGAGAGATCAGAGGCACATGCCCTTTTCTGAAAACCAGGATAATGTCAACACCTTAGAAGCCTGTGGTCTGCAAGTGGAAAAGAAGTAATATACCAGAGGGTTTGGAAGCATGGCTACCTAAGAAAGAGATTGTCGGTAGCCAGAAAACAAATGTCCACTAATAGATGTCATTTAACTTTTCTTCTTTCAGGTATATTAGTTTTTCTATTAAAACAACATCATTCTTGTGGCACCTGGGTGGCTCAGTAGGTTCAGCACCTGCCTCTCGGGTTCCTGGGATGGAGCATAATATTGGGCTCCCTGCTCAGTGGAAAGTCTACTTCTCCCTCTTCCTCTGGCACTCCCTCTTCTTGTGCACTCTCTCTAATAAATAAATAAAATCTTTTAAAACAACAGCAGCTGGAGCACCTGGGTGGCTCAGTGGGTTAAGCCCCTGCCATCGGCTCAGGTCATTATCTCAGGGTCCTGGGATCGAGCCTTACATCTGGCTTTCTGCTCAGCAGGGAGCCTGCTTCCCCCCCCTCTCTGCCTGCCTCTCTGCCTACTTCTGATCTCTCTCTCTGTCAAATAAATAAATAAAATCTTTAAAAAAAAAAAACAGCAACAAAGTTCTTTAAAACTTGATGAAATGATTTAATGATTTGAACACTAATGAGAATCTAAAAATTTTTAAATTTCCTAAATCACAGCAGTAGTTCTCAGAAAGAGAGAAGTACATCACAGAATGGGAATACTAATGAAAACACTCGGTTATTTTAAAATTAAGCAGTATTACTCCTGCATTTTACTATTATTTTAGCAAATTAGAAATGCATTATTTAGCAAATTAGAAGGAAACTAGTCAGTGAAGAATAAAATATTCCTTTGTTAGGTCACACTATAAAGAATGTTAAAATTAGATATTATATACAGTTCCCTAACACCAAATCAGCAAAGTCTGAGAGGCTGATACATTTTTATTCCATTTTTCCATCCTTATTCATTATTTCTAACACTTATTTAATTAAAACTTGGGTATCTCCAAATGAACTTGAAAATAGTTTTTAAACACAGACATCAATGCTTTGCATTCTAACAAAGGACAATGTCTGAATGGTTACATGTATACATTCCCAGAGAATATAAAAGTATTTATAGGCATTGTAGTGAGTCAAAATGAAATGGTACTTCATTAAAATTACTTTAGAGAGACAAGAGTTACTTTTGCCCATTGGATATGAAAATGAACTACTAGCTTACTACATTTCCTTTTAAAGGAATTGCTTTAAGAACACAAGTTATTTTTACCTTAATGTACACCACAACAAGAAAAAAACAACAAAAGAAACTGTCATGATGAAAACATTCAGATGAAGAATTGCTGCCTTTAGGCAACACACAGAATGTTACCATCAGATTTTGCAAAACAATAAATACTTGATATGTTTTTAAGGATCCACTACAAAAGTATTTTTATGAGCAATCATATTGGATCTTAAGGCTCTTATGTTTATTTAAGCTACTGATTAATCACTTATCAATTTCAATAACAAAAGGTCACATATTATTGACATCCATGAAGGAAAATTAACATTAAATATTAGAGATCTTTCTTAAATAATGCATTGTTTAAATAACCAGACCTGTTTTAATTAACATTTTTTATTGCATGTTTATTTATATTAGGCAAGGGAATAATTAATATATAGACTACTGAGCCACTTCTCTGCAAAGTTCAGAGAAACCATGGAGGCCTACATTAACCAGCAATGGAAAAATATGATAGCTAGCTTACTCATAATGATCATATTTTACTCTGACATTGTGGGGAAAAAATGTAATGTGCATTTCCCTGTTGTACTTAAAAATTTTGTCATTCTAGGGGCACCTGGGTGACCCAATCAGTTGGACAACAAACTCTTGATTTTAGTTCAGGTTATGATCTCAGAGTTCTGAGATTGAGTCCTATGTCAGGCCCTGTGTTCAGCAGGAGTCCTCTTGGGGATTCTCTCTCCCTCTCTCTGGCTCTTACCCCCTTCACTTCTGCTCACATTCTCTCTTTCCCTCTCTCAAATAAATAAGTTACCTTAAAAAAAAATATATGTTATTCTATTTCCCATATACCATTCCCTCAAGGAGCTGCTAATATCATTGGAGAATTTGGACCACTGTACATAGAAGGATACCAAAATCCAGCTTAAAGGCAGTATATGAGTAAGTATTGTGTTTTAATGAAGTATCAGAGTTCACACAACTCCAAGACTGAATGCACTACGCAGACACATGCACACAAACACATGTCTCTCCAGCTAAGGCCCTATGAAGAACATCCTTCCTATTAGAAATAGAATTTATCAACAGATCTTTCAAAGATTCTAAGGGCAATATAATTAGTACCAATAAAAGATATATAACTCATCAATAGTTTAACATTTAACTGTTCATATGCAAATTCTAATATTGAGCATCTCTTCCTTACAGCAAGTTGTATTTAAGACTTACTTTCCAGAAAGACAGTTCCATATATGTCTATATGAAAGCAGAAAAAAACTCTTCTCTAGTGTTTTGTTTGCAAGTGTTAATAAGTGGAATCAAGGAAAGTAAGTTATTTTTGGTTTACCCTACGTTTTCAGCATATTTGCCATTAATCAGTGAGTACAGCATAATCAAATCTGATCTTTTGCATTGGATTGACAGGCATATCTAATAATATATATATTTAAGAAAACCACAAAAGTAATATTATCCAAGACTGATCCATCATAATAACTCATGATTAATTTTTGTCAAAAAAGATAATGAGACAGATTTTACTCAGGACTATTACAATAGGGGAAAATAGATACAGTATCAAGCCAGACTCAATTCCAAATATAGCGAGGTCAACTGGGAATTCATAGCCAATGAACAAAGTTGGGGGAAGTGGATGGAAAATTACTAAGAGGAAACAGAAATAAAGAGGATTCTGGCTGAGCTGACCTAACAGGAAGGAGTGTGCTGCAGACAGGCTAGGGCGATCAAACATCACTTCCAGGTTGGTGGAAGATGAGGAGCTGATCAGATACAATGAGAGATCTGCTATTGAGGATAGGGGAACTCCAGCTAATCTGACTTGATAGAGTTCTTGCTCAAAGTGGATTTTATAAGTAAGTACACAGATGTGTCTGGGAGAAAATTCAGGAACCTAGCTAAAGTCTGAGCAGGCAAAAAAAAAAAATCTGTCAACATAAACATAGATGATTTTAGGATATATGCTGTTGTGATATCAATCACTACATGATCATTTTCCTAATCAATGTTTGGTTTTAAAAGGTTTTAGATGTGAACAAGCTCATCAGTAGGGTTTAAAAGAAGTGACTGGTTTTTGTTGCATAATTGTGACCAGAGGGAAGGCCATTCTATGCACGTTTCCAAAGTCCAAAACTATAAAGAAAGAAGGAGGCTGGTAGAGATATAAATATATATATTTTTTAATAAATATTTACATTTGAATAAAATATTTACAAAAGACACACTGGCCTCAGCACTATGCCCTAACCCTTTTAAGCAAACCTCCACCTTAGATGTCTTTGCACTTGCTGTTTCCCCTACTTGGAACTCCCCTTGCCCAGGTCTCTGGATGACTCCCTTTCTTAGTTCCATCAAGACTACTCAAAAATCACTTCTCAGGGGCGCCTGGGTGGCTCAGTGGTTTGGGCTGCTGCCTTCGGCTCGGGTCGTGATCTCAGGGTCCTGGGATCGAGCCCCGCATCGGGCTCTCTGCTCCGCAGGAAGCCTGCTTCCCTCTTTCTCTCTCTCTCTCTCTGCCTGCCTCTCTGCCTACTTGTGATCTCTGTCTGTCAAATAAATAAATAAAATCTTTAAAAAAAAGAAAAATCACTTCTCAGTGGGGCCCTTCACGACTATTCCACATAAAATACCACACCTCCCCATAAGAAAGAGACCTTCTTATCCCTCTTATCCTGCTTTATTTTTGTACAGAGCACTCACCATATGACATACTTTGTGTTTGCTTGGTTATTTATTTTAGGTCTCCATTCCCACTCCAAATAAAAGCATGATTCATAAGGGTAAAGACTATTTTGCCATTGCCATATCCTCAGCAGCTACAATGGTGCCTGCTCCACAGTACCTGCTCAACAGAGTTTCATTAAATGTTTTGCTAAATGCTGCCAGATTACCCTCCCCAAATTTGGCATCAGTCATCACTATTCTGCAATGTTTAAGAATAATTGTGATTGCTTTCCTACATTTTCACCAACACTAGACATTATCAATGTTATTTACTTATTATCAAAAAGTAGGTGTAGCTTTATCAATGAATAGGCAAACTCCAATTTATAACCAAAACTGTATAACATATGTTGATATGTTCCCATGTGACAGACTATACAGAATGCAAACAGAAACAATGCAGATAAAATTTCACAGTTAATATCCTCAGTAGTTCATGCTCATGCTTTTTAGCTCTCATAATTAAAATGCGAATAAAATATATCTTCAAGGAAACCTAACACACTAATCCCTCTATTTCAAGAGAGCTTCTTTCAGTCAGCACCATTCTTCTGTGAAATATGCAGTCTCTCTAGCAGGTCTGAACAAAAGAATGAGGAAAATGCGCGGATCACTCATTTTCACTGCCCTCCTGTAGTCCTTTCAATATGTTTCCATGACAGAGAAAATTCAGAGGCTGAGGCACTCCAGTAAGATTTATAGGAGGCTTTAGCATAGATGTACATGAAAGATAAATTCAAATGGGCAATGAAAAGAGGGTTGTGGTAGGGATGAAAACATCCTGCATATGACATGAAGATCCCAAGGAGTTGTGGTTCCGGGGATGCAAACTCAGCCTTGTGAGCAGTCCTTGAGAATGACATTTTAAAAGAACATCAAGTAATTGGAAGACCAAGATGGAAATTGGCTTGGATTCCAAAACTACAGTCTCCATGCTGAAGTTTATAGCACACAGATTATCTTGAAAATCTCTTAGTGTTCAAAAATCATTGCCAGTCCCAATGTAGAAATTACAAAGGTGGGCCACCCTTTGAACAGTACTGAATTAATAAAATTATAGCATAAGCCAAAATTAGCACAATATTCTGCAATTTTTTTTTATTTTTAGGTTATTGTTTTCTGACATTTGAGAGGATTTTAAAAAGTAAAACAGATATCTTTCCAAATTGCAAGTTATAGACGTCCTCTAAAACCTCAAAATAGTTGGACTTCCTTTAGAAATTAGACAAATTCTCCATCTGGAAGGTAAAATGTAAGTAGGAGGTAAAATTTTAAAAATATACATACACACACACACAGGCACACACACATACACACACACACACACATATACATATATAAATAAAATACTGCCAGGTAACAGAAGACTTGGATCATTTCAATGATGGTGCCAACAGATGGCAAATGTGGGGCAATGGAAGATAATGCCAAAGTAATTACTTCTAAAACCAGCAGCCAAGTTCGGAGTGTGTTCTGTGAGAAATAATCATTCTGCTCACTGCTCGGGAAAAAGACATAAACACACAAATATTAGGAGGAAAATAATCTGTAGAATTAAATTATTTCTACAAATCTGTAGAAATAAAGGAAGAGCACTAAAGTTAAAAATATTCTAGCAGAGGGAAAATAAAATGGGAAGGAATATTTTAACTATGCCAATTAAGAATAAAATTCAAATAAAGTAATTTAATAGTAATAGTGTCCATCTTTTCAAAGCAATATCTGCAAGGCCTTATGCCATGTCCTTTTACTAGTGAATTAT
Source organism: Mustela putorius furo (assembly GCF_011764305.1). Taxonomy (NCBI): domain Eukaryota; kingdom Metazoa; phylum Chordata; class Mammalia; order Carnivora; family Mustelidae; genus Mustela; species Mustela putorius. The sequence continues at coordinate 45,937,904 of NW_025421294.1, read as the reverse complement.
TCAACCCACAGAAATGCTATGAACTTGATTTTATTATTACCCACACTTTACAAAAGAGGAAACTAAGGAATAAAAAAGTTAAATTATCTTCCCAAGGTCATACAAGTTTTAAATGATAGAGCCAAGATCCATTCCTACAATTCCAGACATCCAACTTTAGCACAGTACACTATGTATTAGGTCAAATGTTACCTGTAAACACTCAAAAGGCAGATTAACTTTCTGTTTGAAGGTAACCCAACTGTGTAAGCCTGGTGACACTATGGCAATCTTACTCTGCTCCCATAAACTCAAAGATTTAAACATTTAAATAGCACTAACTATATCAAAGCGTTATATTAGGGACTGGAATGATGACAATTTATTTTCAGCTCAAGAAGAGCTGATAACCTACCAGGGAATAAGGAAAATGTGTAAGCAAATAATTAAATGCAATGCACAAGGTTACACCCCAGGAGATACATTCAAAGTAGAGAAAAATTAAGACTTACCACAGGATTCTACTTCATTTTTATCTTGGACAGGAAAAGGAAAAAGGGAAGGAGGAAAGAGGTAAGAAAGAAAGAATAGTTGAAAATCTCCTGAACCTGGGGAACAATTTAGATATTCAAATTCATGAAGTTATATGTCACACTAAAATTTCAATTCAAAATTATCTTCTCCTAGACATATTATAATAAAATTGTTTAAATTGAGGAAAAAGAAAAAAATTTTACTTCCAAGATTTTATTTAAATTCAGGTTAGTTAACATAGTGTAGTTTCAGTTTCAGGGGTAGAATTGAGGCATTCATCAGTTGCATAGAATACCCAGGGCTTCACAAGTGCCCTCCTTAATGCCCTTGACCCAGTTACCCCATACCCCCCACATCACCCTTCCAGCAATCCGCAGTTTTTTCACTAAAGTTAAGAGGCTCTTGGGGTTTGCCTCCCTCTCTGTTTTTATCTTATTTTTCCTTCCCTTCCCCCACATTCCTATGTTTTGTTTCTTAAATTCCACAAATGAGTGTAATCATATGGTATTTGTCTTTCTCTGACTTATTTCACTTGGCATTATACTCTCTAGTCCCATCCACATTGTGACAAATGGCAAGACTTCATTCTTTTTGATGGCTGAGTAGTATGTATATATACACACACACATGCATGTATATGTATATATACATACTACTATATACATACATATATATACATACTACTCAGCCATCAAAAAGAATATATGTATATTCTGTATATACACACACACACACACATGCATGCATGCATACACACACACACACACACACACATACACACACACACACAATCTTTATTCATTCATCTGTCAATGGACATTTGAGCTCTTTCCATGTTTCATCTATTGTAGACATTGCAGCTATAAACAGTGGGGTACATGAGAACTTTCAAATCACTATTTTTTGTATCCTTTGGATAGATACTTAGTATTGCCATTGCTGGTGTGCAGGGTAGTTTTATGTTCAACTTTTTGAGGAACCTCCATACTGTTTTTCACAGTGGCTACACCTGTTTCCATTCCCACCAATAGTGTAGGAGGGTTGCCATTTGTCTACATCCTCACCAAAAACATCATTGTTTCCTGACTTGTTAATTTTAGCCATTCTGACTGGTGTGAGGTAGTATCTAATCTACAGTTTTGTTTTGTATTTTCCTGATACCAAGTGATGTGGAGCATATTTACAAATGTCTGTTGGCCATTTGTATGTCTTCTTTGGAGAACATCTGTTCATATCTTCTGCCCATTTCTTGGCTGACTTTTTGGGGTTTTGGGTTTTGAGTTTGAGAAGTTCTTTATAGGTTTTGGATATAACCCTTTATCATATAGGCCATTTGCAAATATCTTTTCCTACTCTGTAGGTTGCCTTTTAGTTTGTTGAGTGTTTCCTTCATTATGCAGATGTGTTTTTTTGTTGTTGTTGTTTTTTATCTTGATGAAGTCCCAATAGTTCATTTTTGCTTTTGTTTCCCTTGTCACTGGCTATGTATATATACACACATGTATATATACACACTAGTGTCTAGTAAGAAATTGCTTGAGCCCAAGATCACAGAGGTTGCCGCCTGTGTTCTCTTCTAGGATTTTGATGGATTCCTGTAACACATTTAGGTGTTTCATCTAGTTTGAATTTATTTTTGTGGAAGGTGTAAGAAATAGAACAGTTTTATTCTTCTACATGTGGCTATCGAATTCTCTCAACCCACTTCTTGATGATATTGTCTTTTTGCCTTGCTTTGTCTAAAATAAGTTGACCATATAGTTGTGGGTCCATTTCTGAGCTCTCTATTCTGTTCCATTGATCTATGGGTCTGTTTTTGTGCCAGTACCATACTACCTTGATAATTACAGCATTATAATATGACCTTCAGTCGGAGATTATGATGCTTCCCTCTTTGCTTTTCTTTCTCAACATTACTTTGGCTAGGCAAGATCTTTTCTGATTTCATGTAAATTTTAGGTTTATTCCAGCTCTGTGAAAAATGCTGGTGTTATTTTGATAGGGCTTGCCCTGAATGTACAGACTGCTTTGGGTAGTACAGACATCTTAACAATATTTGTTCTTCCATTCCATGGGCATGGAATATTTTTACATTTCTATGGGTCTTCAATTTTTCTTAAGTGTTCTATCATTTTCTGAGTACAGATCCTTCACCTCTTTTTAATTCCTGGGTATCTTAGGGGTATTTGGTGCAATTTGAATGGGATTGATCCCTTGATTTCTCTTTCTCCTGCTTCATTATTGGTGTATAGAAATGCCACATATTTCTGTATATTGATTTTCCTGTGATTATCCTGTGATTTTCCTGAATTCAAGTATCAGTTATAGTAATTTTTTGGTAGTGTCTTTCAGATTTTCTACATAAAGTAATATGTCATCTGCAAAGAAAGAAAGTTTGATTTTTTTTTCCTTGCCAATATGGATGTATTTTATTCATTTTTGTTGTCTGACTGATGAGGTTAGGATTTCCAATACTATGTTAAAGAACAGTGGTGAGAGTGGACATCTCTATTGCATTCCCAACTTTAGGGGAAAAGATTTCAGGGTTTTTTTCCACTGACAACAATTATTAGCTGTGGATCTTGTATATATTACCTTTATGTATTGAGGTATGTTACTTCTATCCCTACTTTCTTGAGGGTTTTTAATCAAGAAAGGATGCTGTATATTATCAAATGCTTTTTCTGCTTCTATTGAGAAGATCACATGGTTCTTATCCTTTCTTTTATTAGTGTGGTGTATCATGTAGATTGATTTGCAGATGCTGAACAAACCCTGCAGCCCAGGAATTCCACTTGAATTTGGTGAATAATCTTTTTTTTTAAGGATTTTATTTATTTATTTGACAGACAGACATCACAAGTAGGCAGAGAGGCAGGCAGAGAGAGAAGGGGAAGCAGCCTCCTGGGTGAGCAGAGAGCCTGATGTGGGGCTCAATCCCAGGACCCTGGGATCATGATCCAAGCTAAAGAAAGAGGCTTTAACCCACTGAGCCACCCAGGTACCCTTTGAATAATCTTTTTAATGCACTGGTGGATTTGATTACCTAATATCTTGGTGACAACTTTGGCATCCATGCTCATCAGGGATATTGGTCTGTCATTCTCCATTTTAGTGAGTTTGTTGCCTGGTTTTGGAATCAAGGTAACACTAGCCTCATAGAATAAATTTGGAAATTGTCCTTCCATTTCTATTTTGTGGAACCACTTCAGAAGAATAGGTATTAATTCTTTAAATGATTGGTAGAATTCACCTGGGAAGCCATCAAGCCTTGGACTTTTACTTATTGGGAGATTCTTTATTACTGATTCAATTTCTTAACTGTTATGGACCTATTCAAATTTTCTATTTCTTCTTAATTGTTTGAGTAGTATATATGTTTCTGGGAATTTATCAATTTCTTCCAGATTACCCAATTTGTTGGCATATAATTGCTCATAATATTCTCTACTAATTATATTTCTGCTGGGTTGGTTGTGATCTCTTCTCTTTAATTTGTGATTTTATTTGGTCCTTTCTATTTGCTTTTTGAAGTGTCTGCCTAGAGTTATTAATCTGTTAATTTTTTCAAAGGAACAGCTCCTAATTTTGTTGATCTGTTCTACTTTTTTTTTTACTATCTTATTGGTTTCTGCACTAATCTTTATTATTTTCCTTGTTCTGCTTATTTTAGGCTTTATTTGTTTTTCTTTTTCCAGCTTCTTTAAGTTTAGGTTAAGTTGTATGTTTGAGATTTTACTTGCATCTTGAGGAAGGTCTGTAATGCTATATACTTCCCTCTTATGACTGCTTTTACTGTATCTCAAAGGTGTTAGACTGTCATATTTTTACTTTCATTTGCATCCATATATTTTTGTATTTCTTCTTTATTTTCCTTGTTAACCCATTCATTCTTTTTAGGATGTTCTTTAACCTCCATGTATTTGTGGCTCTTCCAAATTTTTTTCTTGTGGTTGACTGCAAGTTTCACAGAGTTGTATTTTGAAAATATGCATGGTGTGATCTCAATCTTTTTGTACCATTAAGACCTAGTTTGTGGAGGCGCCTGGGTGGCTCAGTGGGTTAAGCCGCTGCCTTCAGCTCAGGTCATGATCCCAGGATCCTGGGATTGAGTCCCATAGGGCTCTCTGCTGAGCAGAGAGCCTGCTTTCCTCTCTCTCTCTCTCTCTCTCTCTGCCTGTCTCTCTGCGTACTTGTGATCTCTTTCTGTCAATAAATAAATAAAATATTTAAAAAAAAAAAAGACCTAGTTTGTGACCCAGTACATGATCTATTCCAAAAAATGTTTCAAATACATTTGAAAAGAATGTGTACCCTGCTGCTTAAAATGAAATGCTCTGAATATGTCTGTTAAGTCCATCTGGTCCACTCTTTCATTCATAGCCACTGTCTCCTCATTGATCTTCTGCTTAGATGATCTGTCCATTTTTGTGGGTGGGATGTTAAAGTTCCCTACTATTATGGCATTACTATAAGATCAATTTTGTTATTAATTGATTTATATATTTGGCTACTACCAAGTTGGGGGCATAAATAATTATAATTCTTAGATCTTCTTGTTGGACAGACACTTTTATTATGATATAACACCTTTCTTCATCTTTTACTACAATCTTTGGTTTAAAATCTAGTTTGTCTGATATAAGTATGGCTACTCCAGCTTTCTTTGGATGTCCATTGTTATGGACATCACTCTGTGGGTTTTTGGTCTCTTGTAAGCAGCATATGGATGGGTCTTTTTTTTTTTTATTCATTATGATGCCCTAGGTTTTTTGATGGAAACATTGAGTCCTTTACATTCGGGGTAATTACTAACAGATATGAATTTAGTGCCATTATATTACCTGTAAAATCACTGTTGCTGTAGATAGTCTCTGTTCCTTTCTAGTCTTTGTTGCTTTTGGTCTCTCTTTACTTCTCAAAGTGTCCCATTTCGTATTTCTTGCAGAGCTGGCTTAATATTCACAAACTCCTTCAGTTTTTGCTTGTCTTGGAAACTCTATCTCTCCTTCCATTCTGAATGACAGCCTTGCTAGGTAAGGTATTCTTGGCTGTAAATTTTTCCCATTAAGCACATTGAATATATCATGCTACTCTTTTCTGGCCTGCCAAATTTCTGTGGACAGGTGTGCTGCCAGTCTTATGTGTCTACCTTTGTAGTTTAAGGACCTTATCTCCCCACACTGTTTTCAGAATTCTCTTATCTTTGTATTTTGCAACTTTCACTATAATATGTCTTGGTGTTAACCTGTTTCTGTTGATTTGGAGGGGAGTTCTTTGTGCCTCTTGAACTCAAATACCTGTTTCATTCACCAGATTAGGGAAGTTCTTGGGTATAATTTGTTCCAGTAAAACTTCTGCCCTTTTTCCTGTGCTATTCTTCTTAGATTCCTATAATGAGGATATTATTGCACTTTATAGAATCACTGAGTTCCTCAAGTCTATGTTTATGATCTAATAGTTTCCTTTCCCTCTTCTTTTCAGCTTATTTTCCATAATTTTGTCTTGTATATCACCTATTAGTTTGTCTGCTTCTTCTGTCTTCTTTGTGATTACATTCAGTGAGTTTTGCATCTCAGTTACAGTATTTTTAAAATTTCAGCCTGACTAGCCTGACTAATTTTTAGGTCTTTGATCTCTGCAGCCAGGGTTTCTCTGGTGTCTTCTTTGCTTTTTTCAAGTGCAGCTAGTATTCTTATGATGACTGGTCTAAATTCTTGGTCATATGTGTTGCTTATATATGTTTTGAGCAAATCCCTGGCTGTGATTTCTTCTTGATCTTTGCTTGTCATTTTGGCTAAGTTTCTCTCTCTTGTGCAATATGAAAGCTTGCTATGTTTCCTGCTTCTGAGAGTAATGCTATATTAAAAATGGGGACATACCCTATCTGGGGCCTGGTGCTTAAGGAAGTGTTTCTAGTGTATGCTGTGTGCACTCTGTTGTTGTGCTTTGGCTGCTCTTTCCCATGGGCCAGTCATCTTCAGAGTTCCTCCTTGCTTGCATTGGGGAGTGCTTAGACCGTTAACTAGGCATGCTTCATTTATATGTGAAGATAAACTGATGGGAAAAAAAAATTCAGGTCCAAAAAAAGGAAAAGGAACAACAACAACAAAACTCCAACCAACCAACCAAACAAACAAACAACTATAAGACTGATTTCAAAGAAAAAGAAGAAAAGAAGAAGCTTGATCCAAAAAAAGAGAGAGAAAGAGAAAGGGGAATAAATTAATGAACAAAAATTATAAGCCTGATCTGAAAGAAAAAAAAAAAAGAAGAAGGGAAAAGAAAAGAAAAAGGGGGGGGGGGGTTCTGATCCTAATTCCACCAGAACTGACAATGATGCTTTGGAGCACTATGATCAGTAGACTTGGTACATGCAGTGGGCCTGTGCTGGTCCTCCAGGAGAGAGGTCCACTGTACTGGTTCACAGTAAGACCCACCCTAGTAAAGATGTCCCTGCAGGACACAGAGAGGCAGCATCTAAGATGAGCAGCTCCAGCTTCCACTGGAGGTGCTGTGTTGCTCACTGAAGTCCAAATGTGCCAGTGGATGGGGAATAGAAGATGGCATCACCCTACCCTCTCCTCCCTGGGGAGGGAAACTCATAACCACCACTGCTCAGGAAGTCCTCACAGAAAGGCAAAAAATTTCCTCTCCTGTGGCCCAGGCCTCTATCAGATCCCTGCCTTCAACCTGTCTATGCCCAGGTCATTGACCCGCTCTTTGTCACAGTTCTCCTGTGTTTTATATCTCTGGTACATGAGTGGGATTCAAAACTCCAAATATTAAAGGACCAGGCAAGTTTCTCCTCTCTACCTGGAGAAACTCTTACAGTACTGTACCTGGTGTAGCTCTATCCCAGAAAAGCAGCTACATGGCCAATAAGGTACCTGGAGTCTAAAGCTGAAGTATAGCAAAAAGATGTGAACTGATTTTCTGCCCTCTGCATGTGTCTCTGACCCCTGCTGTTGAATGACTATTCAGTGAGACCCATGGGTTCCTTGTTCTTAGAGAGGCAATATACCCCCTTCTAAATGTATTCCAGGAAGGAGAGTATTCTCCTCCAGTGCAAGCCAGGAGATCCCCACACCATGCTGTCAACCATCTTCTCCCAGCTCTCCATCCTCCTCTCCAAAGGAGAACCACTGCCCACTCAGCTTGACTCCAGCAAATGGCACAGACTTCTAAAACCTCACAATTTGAGCTTCACTGTTTGGAAAAAAAAAAATGTCCTACTCATTTCCTCTCAATTCCCAGTCAATGGTCCTTTCTTACATGAACCCAATGTGCTGTTCTCTTTCTCCCTCTCCCAGCAAAAATATTCCCCACTCCTTCCTTGGCATCACAGCTTTTCTCTCCCCCATTCATGTCTCTGAACCTCATATCCCCCATGTTTTCTCCCACTAATTGTGCTTTCTTAATCCTCAAATCGATTTCCTAGCTGTTCAAAATGTTTTCATGCCACCCTAACTGTGTTTAAGGGATGAGACAAGTCCAGGGTCTCCCCACTGTTCTGCCATCTTAAGATCCAGTGGCAAACAGAGAATTTTAAAAGGAGCAAGAAAAAGCTACTTTTTTTAAATCTAAGTTACCAGCAGAGTTCTCAGCAGAGACCTTGTATACCAAGAGAGAAAATGGTGAAAGAAAAAAAATGCCAACAAAGAATACTTTGCCCAGCAAAGTTGTTCTTCAGAAACAGAGGTGAGAAAGATACTTATTTTCCCAAACAAACAAAAGCATAAGTGGTCATCACTGAGATACCTGCCTTGTAAGAAATGCTGAAAGAGATTCTTTAAACTGGGTGTACCTGTGTGGTTCAGTCATTAAGCATCTGCCTTTAGCTCAGGTCATGATCCCAGGATCTGGGGTTCAAGCTCTGCATCAGGCCCCCTCCTTGGCAGGAAGCCTGCTTCTCCCTCTTCCACTCCCCCTGCTTGTGTTCCTTCTCTTACTGTCTCTTTCCCTCCATTAAATAAATAAATAAAATCTCAAAAAAAAAAAAAAAAAGAAAAGAAAAAGAAATTCTTAAGCTGAAATGAAAAGATGTTAACTAGTAATATAAAAACATGAAAATGAACAACCCATTGGTAAAGCCAAGTATATAGTTAAATTCAGGATATTCTAATAATATAATATGGTGGTATATTCACCACTAACTCCAATACAAAGGTTGGAAGGCAAAATAAAGGTATCTATAACCATAATAATTTATTAGTTAATATATAATGCAAAGAGGTATATTAAATCAAAAGCAAACTGCGGAGGGGGAACAAAAATCTAACCTTTCTATGTATTAGTGAAGTTAAGTTGTTACTAGTTTACAATAGACAGTTATATATGTAAGATATTTGAAGTAAGCCTCAGGGTAGGAAAAAAAAAAACTTCTAGGAAATACAAGATGAAGAGAACAAAAATCAAAGTATACCTCTATGGGAATTAATTCACAAAGCAAAAAGCAAGACAGCAAGAGAAGAAAGAAATAAAGGAACCATAAAATAACAAGAAATCAGTAATATGGCAAAAGTAAATCTTACTTATCAATACTTACTTGAAAAGTAAATGGATTAAATTCTCCAATCAAAAAACAGACTGACTCAGAAAACCCAGTTATAAACCCATAATTAGATAGTCATTTAATCTTTGACATAGGTGGAATGAATATATAATGGGAGAAAGATTGTCTCTTCAACAAATTGTACTGGGAAAACTGGACAGCTACATGTAAAAGAATGAAACTGGGTTTTGCCATAAAAATAAATGGATTCAAGACCTAAATGATAGACCCAAAACCATAAAAATCCTTGAAGAGAACATAGGCAATAATCTCTGTGACATAAGTCATAGCAGTATTTTTCCAGGTATGTCTCCTGAGGCAAGGGAGATAAAAGCAAAAATAAACTAAAGTGACTATATCAAAATAAAAAGTTTCTGCATAGTGAAGGAAACAATTAACAAAACTAAAGGCAACCTCATTAGTGGGAGAAAATATTTGCAAATGACATATCTACTAAAGGGTTACTATTTAAAATATATAAAGAAGTCATACAACTCCATAACCAAATACCAAATAATCAAAGTAAAAATGGGCAGAAGGAGTACCTGGACGGCTCAGTTGGTTAAGCATCTGCCTTTAGCTCAGGTTATGATTCCAGGGTTCTGGGACCCAGAATTTTCACTACAGTGTAAAAAACACTAATTCTAAGGCATATATGCACCTCTATGCTTACTACAGCATTATTTACAGTAGCCAAACTATGGAAGCAACCCAAGTGTCCCCTGATGGATGAATGGATAAGGAAGATGCAATATATATCACAGTGGAATAATAATTAGCCAAAAAAAAAAAAAAGAATGAAATCTTGCCGTTTGCAACAATATAGAGCTAGAGAGTATAAGGCTATGTAAAATAAGAAAGACAAGTATCATCTGATCTCACTCATAAGTGTAATTTAAGAAACAAAACAAAGGAACAAAGGAAAAGAGAGGGAAAAAAAAACAAGAAACAGACTCTTAACTGCAGAAAACAAACCAATGGTTTTCATTGGGGAGGTAGTTGGGGGTGGGGAAGAAAGGGGATGGAAATTAAAGAGTACACTTATCATGTTAAAAAAATAAAATAGTAAGAATAAAAAGAATGGTTGAATGGGAAAAAAAACAAAACAAAACAAGACCTAACTATGTTGTCCATGAGAGACTCACTTTAGATTCAAGTACACACATAGGCTCAAAGTGAAGTGATGGGAAAAAAAAAACCCACATAAATAGAAACCAAAAAAGAAGAGGATAGCTATACTTTAACAAAAAAAATACATCAACTTTAAGTCAAAAATGGCAACAAGAGACAAAGAAGATCATTATATAATAGCAAAGTAGTCAATTCATTAAGAGGATATGATAATTATAAATTATATGCACCCAATGTTGGAATACCTATGTCTACCTGAAGAGAGCAACAGACAACATTGTAATGATAATAGTAAAAGACTTCAATATCTTACTTCAATAAGTGGGTAGATAATCCAGAAAAATTAATGAAATTTGGACTTTATACTTCAGATAAAATAGACCTGAAAAACATACACAGAACATTCCACCCAACAGCAGTAGAATGCATACTTTCCTCAATGCACATGCATAGATATATGTTAGTAAACCCAGTTTCAGAAAACTTTAAAAGACTGAAATTACATTATATATATTTTCTGACAATGGACTGAAACTAGAAATCAACAGCAGGAGGAAAACTGAAAAGTTCACAAATATGTGGAAATTAAATTAAACAACAGCCTACTTAACAACCAAGAGATCATAAAAGAAATCAAAAGAAAATTTTTTGAAATATCTTTTTTTTTAAATTAACATATAATGTATTATTTGCTTCAGGGTACAGGTCTGTGAATCATCAGTCTTACACAATTCACAGCACTCACCATAGCATATACCCTCCCCCCAACGTCCATAATGCAGCTACCCCTTCCTTTCCACCCCACTCCCCTCCAGCAACCCTCAGTTTGTTTCTTGAGTTTAAGAGTCTCCAATGGTTTTTCTCCTTCCCCAGTCCCATCTTGTTTCATTTTTTCCCTCCCTTCACTCCCTTACCCCCTGCCCTGCCTCTCAAATACCTCATAGCAGAGAAATAATATAATAATTGTCTTCTCTGATTGACTAATTTCACTTAGCATAATACTCTATACTTCCATCCACACCGTTCGTTAAATATCTTGAAACAAATTAAAATGGAAACACAATATACCAAAACTTATGGGACACAGAAAAAGCTATGATACAAGCTAAGCTTATAGCAATAAATACCAGTATTAAGAAGAAAAAGGCTCTCAAGCAATCTAACATTATACCTAAAGAAATGAAAAACAACAATCTAAGTCCAGTGTTACAAAAGGAAAAATGGAACAACAACAAAAAAAAAAAAAAACAGAACAAAATCAAATGAAACAGAGAACAAAAGAACAATAGAAAAGATCAACAAAACTAAGAGCTGGTTTCTTAAAAATATAAACAAAACTGACAAACCTTTGTCTAGTCTTACTATAGAAGAAAAGAAGATACAAATAAAATTATAATGAAAAGGTGGAATTACAATTGATATCACACAAATACTAAGGATTATAAGAGACATATATAAACAGCTGTATCAACAAATTGTACAACCTAGTAAAAAATGAGTATTTAGAAACACAACCTACCAAGTTGGAATCATAAAGAAACAGAAACTCTGAACAGACCAGTTACTATTAAAGAGATTGTATCAGTAATCAAAAACCTCCCAACCATGAAAATCCCAGGATGAGATGGTTTCCTTGATGACATCCATCAAACATTTAAAGAAGTGTTAATGCCAATTCTTCTCAAACACTTCCAAAAAAACTAAAGATAAGGGAACACTCCCATACCCTTTCTATGAGGCTAGTATTACTAAATACCAAAGCCAGATAACAGTACTACAATAGAAAAATACAGGCCAATATCTTTGATGAATACGGATGCAAAAATTTAACAAAACTTAGGAAACTGATATTAAATGGATCTTGCACCATGATTAAGAGAGATGTATGCCTGAAATGCAAGAATGGATCAACATATGCAAATCAATAAATTCAATACATCATTTTAATAAAATAGAAGACAATCATGTAATCAACCCAAAAAATTAAGAAAAAGCATTTGACAAAATAAAACATTCCTTCATGATAGAAATTCTCAACAAATTGGGTATAGAATGATTAGACTTCAACATAATAAACATCATATATGACAAGCCCATGGCTAACATACTTAACAAAGAAAAGTTGAAGGATTTTCCTTTAAGATCAATACAATAGTGCCCACTCTCGACACTCATAGCCATAGCAATTAGTCCAAAAAATAAAGAAACAAAGGAAGTAAAGAAGGAAGGAAGAAACAATTAAAAGGGATCTCAATCAGAGAGGAAAAACTAAAATTGTCTGTTTGCTGATGACATGATCTTGTACAAGAAAATCCTAAAGAATCCACCAAAAAACTGTTAGACTTAATAAACAAATTCAGCAAAATTTTAGGATACAAAAAATCAATATACACAAATCAATTGCATTTCTATATACTAACAATAAACTATATGAAAAGAAAATTTTTAAAAATCTCATTTACAATAAAAATAAATGAAATACTTGGAAATAAATTTAACCAAGAAAGTGAAAGATTTGTGTGTTGAAAACTGTAAGACACTGATGAAAGAAAGCCACAAATAAATGGAAAAATACTCTATGTTCTTGGACAAGAAGAGCTGATACTGTTAAAATGTCCATACTACCCAATAAAATCTGCAGATTCAATGCAATCCCTTTCAGAATTCCAACAGCATTTTTGTAGATATTAAAAAATCCTAAAATTTGTGTATAACCATGAAAGATTCCAAATAGCCAAAGCAATTCTAAGAAAGAACAAACCTGGAGGCAAGCTTTCTAGTTTTGAATTGTATTACAAAGATACAGTAATCAAAAGAGTATGATACCGGCATAAAAATAAAAATGCAAACCAACAGAACAGAACCAAGAACTCAGAAATGAAGTTTTGCATATAAGATCAACTAATATTTTACAGGGGGGCAAGAATACTCAAGAGAGAAAGGATAGTGTCGTCAAAAAATGATTTAGGAAAACAAAACTGAATAGTCACACACAGGAGAAAGAAATGAGACCCCTATCTTATATCACTCACAAAAACAAAATGGATTAAGACTTAAATGTAATATCTGAACACATAAGACATCTATAAGAACATATTAAGGGAGAAAGCTCCTTGACCCTGGTCTTAGCAATTATTATTTGGATAGAACACCAAAAGAACATAGGATGCCTGGACGGCTCAGTTGGTTAAACCTCCAACTCTTGGAAAGGAAGCAAGATGGTGAAGGAGTAGGAGACTGAAATATCATTAGGACCCAGGAGTTCCACTAGATAGTTATCAAACCATTCTGAACACCTACAAACTCAATAGGAGACAGAAGAAGAGAAGCAATTCTAGGAACAGAAAATCAACCACTTCTGGGAAGGTGGATGTGTGAAGTGAATCCAAAGCAATGGGAAGATATACTGCAGGGGGGGGCAGGTTCCTAGCAAGTGGTGCAGCAGCAGAGCACAAAAACAGAACTTTCAGAAGTCTGCTCCACTCAGGTATGTTGTTCCAGAAGCTAAGTGGGGGTGGAGCCTTCATGGGGACAGTGTGGTCTCAGGACCCTCAGGGTCACAGAAAGACCGGGGGTATCTGAGTGTGGTAAATCTGGGAGGTGTTGGAGCAGGGAAGCCAGCTATGGAGACATAGCAGAGGTGGGGCTCTCAGCTTGAGGTTATCTTAAACTGTGACCCAAGACACAGATGAACCATTGCTCTTCGAGCAGGGACCACACAAGTGGCAGATCCAGAGAGAACCCACCTTCCTCCTCCAGGAGGAGTAGTACAGGAGCACACTATAGGAATCTGCTAGGTTTAGAGACTCCAAATGGCCTGTGCACCAGAGATAGAAATGCTCAGTCACAGGCTACATGAGCACATAGTGTGGCCAGAGATGGGAGATGGGAGGGATTGACTAGTTTTCTCTGAGGGTGCACTGAGGAGGGGGGTCCTGAGCTCTCAGCTCCTCTGGGCCAGAGATTGAGAGGCTGCCATTTTCATTCCTGTCCTTCAAAGCTCTACAGAAATCATCCAGGGAACAAAAGCTACCAAGAGTGAACCCAAGCGGATTACTTAGCCCGGTCCCTGGCAAGGGCGATGCAATTCCATCTCTGGCAAAGACATTTGAGAATTTACTGCAACAGGTCCCTCTCTGAAAAGTTGAGCAAGAACATCCAGCCAAGACCAAGTTCACCAATCAACAAGCACTGCAGAACTCCAGAGCTAAGAGAAAGCAATGCATAAAATTCATGGCATTTCCCCCATGATCTTTTGTTCTTGCAAAGTTAAATTTTTTTAATTTTATCTTTTTTTAATTCTATGTTTTAAATATCTCCTCTCTCCTCTTTTAACATTTTAACTATTTTATCTTATCAATATGTTTTCTAAAAACTGGTTTTAAATCCTCATTGTTATACTCATATTCTATCCCTTCATTGTAATTAACCTTATTTTTTGTATACATATAGGGGTTTTTTTCTTTAAAATTTTGGATTTAATTTCTTCTAATAGATCAAAATAGACCCTATATCTGGCTCCAGCCCTGATCACTTTCTCTCCTCTTTTCTTTTTATTTTTCCAATCAATTTATCAATTCCATTTTAAGAATCTTTAATTTTCATTTTAACAGTCATATTCCATCCCTTCATCATGTTCACCCTTAATTCTTATATATGTAAGATTTCTTTCTGTAAAATTTTGGAAGGTAGTTTCTTCTAAGAGACCAGAATACACCCCAAATCAAATGGGTAGCTCTGTTCTATTCACTAGTCATATAAATATATGTATATTTTAACCCCCCCATTCCCCCATATTTTCCCCTATTTTTCCCAGGCTTTGGGTCTCTTCTGATTTGGGTAGCTAATATTTTTCTGGGGTCTTTGCCACCCTTTTAGTTTTTTACTCTCTCATTCATATATTCTTATCTGGATAAAATGATAAGGTGGAAAAACTCACCACAAAAAAAAAAAAGAACAAGAGGCAGTACTGATGGCTAGGGACCTAATCAATATGGACATCGATAATATGTCAGAACTAGAGTTCAGAATGATGATTCTCAAGATGCTAGCTGGGCTCAAAAAAGACATGGAAGATATTAGAGAATCCTGGTCTGGAGAAATAAAAGAACTAAAATCTAACCAAGTTGAAATCAAAAAACCTATTACTGAGGTGGAATAAAAAGTGGAGGCTCTTATTGCTAGGATACATGAGGCAGAAGAGAGAATTAGTGATATAGAAGACCAAATGATGGAGAATATAGAGGCTGAGCAAGAGAAACAAACAACTACTAGACCACGAAGGGAGAACTTGACAGATAAGTGATACCATAAGATGAAACAATATTAGAATAATTGGGATCCCTAACAGAAGAAGAGAGAGGGGGGCAGAAGGTACATTGGAACAAAATATAATAGAGAATTTACCTAATATGGGAAAAGGAACAAACATCAAAATCTAGGAGGCAAAGAGAACCCCCCTCAAAATCAATAAAAATAGGTCCACACCCCAACATCTAAGAGTAAAACTTACAAGTCTCAATGACAAAGAGAAAATCCAGAAAGCAGCTTGGGACAAGAGTCCTGTAACATACATTGGCAGAAATATTAGATTGGCAGCACACCTATCCACAGAGACCTGGCAGGCCAGGAAGGACTAGCATAATATATTCAAAGCACTAAATGACAGAAGTATGCAGCCAGGAATACTACATCCAGCTAAGCTGTCAATGAAAATGGAAGGAAAGAAAAACGCTTCCAGGACAAACAAAAACTGCAAGAATGTGCAAACACCTAACCAGCCCTCCAAGAAATATTGAAAGGGGTCCTCTAAGCAAAAAGAAAAACTAAAAAGAACAGACCAGAAAAGAACAGAGACAATATACAATAACAGTCACGTTACAGGCAATACAACAGCACTAAATTCATATCTATCAATAGTTACCCTGAATGTAAATGGGCTAATGCCCCAATCAAAATGTACAGGGTAGCAGAATGGATAAAAAAAAAAAAAAAAGACCCATTGAAATGCTGTTGGCAAGAAACTCATTTTAGACCCAAAGATACCTCCAGACTTAAAGTGAGGGGGGTGGAAAACAATTGACCATGCTAATGGACATCAAAAGAAAGCTGGAGTAGCAATCCTTATATCAAATAAATTAGATTTTAAGCCAAAGACTACAATAAGAGATGAGGATAGATACTATATCATACTTAAAGGGTCTCTCCAACAATATCTAACAATTTTAAATATCTATACCCCTAACATGGAAGCAGCCAATTATATAAACTGATTAATAACAAAATCAAAGAAACATATTAACAATAATATAATAATAGTAGGGGACTTTAACACCCCCTCACTAAAATGGACTTATCATCTAAGCAAAAGAAGGAAATAAAGCTTTAAATAACACATGGGACTAGATGGACATCACAGATATATTCACAACATTCCACCCCAAAGCAAGAGAATACATTCTTCTCTAGTGCACATAGAACATTCTCTAGAATAGATCCCATCCTGGGTCACAAATCAGGTGTCAACCAGTACCAAAAGACTGGGATGATTCCCTGCAGATTTTCAGACCACAATTCTCTGAAGCTAGAACTCAACCACAAGAGGAAAGTTGGAAAAAAAAACAAATACATGGAGGCTAAAGAGCATCCTACTAAAGAATGAATGGGTCAACCAGGAAATTAAGAAAGAAGTGAAAAAATTCATGGAAACAAATGAAAATGAAAACACAACTGTTCAAATCTTTGGAACACAGGAAAGATGGTCCTGATAGGAAAGTATATAGCGATACAAGCCTTTCTCAAGAAACAAGAAAGGTCTCAAGTACACAACCTAACCCTACATGTAGAGGAGCTGGAGAAAGAACAACAAAGAAAGTCTAAACCCAGCAGGAGAAGAGAAATCATAAAAATCAGAGCAGAAATCAATGAAATAAAAACCAAAATAACAGTAGAACAGATCAATAAAACTAGGAGCTGGCTCTTTGAAAGAATTAATGGCGGAGCGCCTGGGTGGCTCAGTGGGTTAAGCCACTGCCTTCGGCTCAGGTCATGATCTCGGGGTCCTGGGATCGAGTCCCGCATCGGGCTCTCTGTTCCGCTGGGAGCCTGCTTCCTCCTCTCTCTCTCTCTCTCTGCCTGCCTCTCTGCCTACTTGTGATCTCTCTCTGTCAAATAAATAAATAAAATCTTTAAAAAAAAAAAAAGAATTAATGGCATTGATAAACCCTTGGCCAGACTTTATCAAAAAGAGAAAGGACCCAAATTAATAAAATCATGAATTAAAGAGAAGAGATCACAACTAACACCGAATAAATACAAACAATTATAAGATCATATAATGAGCAAATATACACCAGCAAATTTAACAATCTGGAAGAAATGGAGGCATTCCTAAAAATGTATAAACTACCAAAACTGAACCAGGAAGAAATACAAAACTTGAACAGACCCATAACCAGTAAGGAGATCGAAGCAGTCATCAAAAATCGCTTGGGTGGGGTCCCTGGGTGGCTCAGTGGGTTAAAGCCTCTGCCTTTGGCTCAGGTTATGATCCCAGGGTTCTGGGATCGAGCCCCGCCTCAGGCTCTCTGCTCGGTGGGGGAGCCTGCTTCCCTTCCTCTCTCTCTCAATGCGTGCCTCTCTGCCTACTTGTCTATCAAATAAATTTAAAAAAAAAAAATCGCCTGGGTGGCTCAGTGAGTTAAGCCTCTGCCTCTGCCTTTGGCTCAGGTCATGATCTCAGGGTCCTGGGATCGAGCCCTGCATGGGGCTCTTGGCTCAGCAGGGGGCCTGCTTCTCCTTTCTCTCTGCCTGCCTCTCTGCCTACTTGCGATCTCTGTCAATAAATAAGTAAAATCTTTATTAAAAAAAAAAATCTCCCAAAAAACAAGAGCCCAGGGCCAGATGGCTTCCCAGGGCAATTCTACCAAACATATAAAGAAGAATTAATACCTATTCACCTGAAACTCTTCCAAAAAAATAGAAATGGAAGTAAAACTTCCAAACTCATTTTATGAAACCAGCATTACCTTGCTCCCAAAACCAGGGGATTTCAGGAGAATTACAGACCAATACCCTTGATGAACAAAGATGCAAAAATTCTCACCAAAATACTAGCCAATAGGATACAACAGTACACTAAAAGGATTATTCACCAAGACCAAGGGCAATTTATTCTTTGTGTGCAAGGTTGGTTCAACACCTGGAAATCAATCAATGTGATACAACACATTAATAAAAGAAAGAGCAAGAACCATATGATGCCCTAAATAGATGCTGAAAAGCATTTGACAAAATAAAACATCCTTTCTTGATCAAAACTCTTCAAAGTGTAAGGACAGAGGGGACATACCATCAAAGCCATCTATGAAAAACCCACAGAGAATATCATTCTCAATGGAGAAAAACTGAGAGCTTTTCCCCTAAGGTCAGGAACACAGCAGGGATGTTCATGATCACCACTGCTATTCAACATAGTACTAGAAATCCTAGGTGCTAGTATTATGTCCTAGTCCTAGGACTAGAAGTCCTAGCCTCAGCAATCAGACAACAAAAACAAATAAAAGATGATTCTTCTCTGAATCATCAGAGAAGAAATCAAACTTTCACACTTTTGCAAATGATATGATACTTTATATGGAAAACTCAAAAGAGTCCACTCCAAAATTGCTAGAACTCATACAGGAATCCAGTAAAGTGTCAAGTTATAAAACCAATGCTCAGAAATCAGTTTCATTTCTATATACCAACAGCAAGACATAATAAAGAGAAATCAAGGAGTTGATCCCACTTAAAATTGCATCAAAACCATAGATACCTAGGAATAAACCTAACCAAAGAGGCAAAGAACTGTACTCAGAGAACCATAAAGTACTCGTGAAAGAAATTGAGGAAGACACAAGGAAATGGAAAAATGTTCCATGCTCATGGATTAGAAGAACAAATATTGTGAAAATGTCTATGCTACCTAAAGTAATCTACACATTTAATGGAATCCCTATCAAAATACCGTCAATTTTCTTCAAAGAAAGAAATAATCCTAAAATTTATATAGACCCCAAAAAAAATACCCTAAACAACTAGAGGAATGTTGAAAAAGAAAGTCAATGTTGGTGGCATCATAATTCCAGACTTTAAGCTCTGTTACAAAGCTGTCATCATCAAGACAAGATGGTACTGGCACATAAACAGACACATAGATCAATGGAACAGAATAGAGAGCCCAGAAATGGACCCTCAACTCTATGGTCAACTAATCTTCGATAAAGCAGGAAAGAATTTCAAATGGAAAAAAAGACAGCCTCTTCAACAAATGGTGTTGGGGAAATTGAATAGTCACATGCAGAAAAAGACCATTTCCTTATACCACAAACAAAAATAGACTCAAAATGGATGAAAGATCTCAATGTGAGACAGGAATCCATCAAAATCCTTAAGGAGAACACAGGCAGCAACCTCTCTGACCTTAGCCACCGCAACTTCTTCCTAGAAACATCACCAAAGGCAAGGGAAGCGAGGGCAAAAATGAACTACTGGGGCTTCATCAAGATCAAAAGTTTCTGCACAACAAAGGAAACAGTCAACAAAACAAAGAGGGAACCCACGGAATGGAACAAAATATTTGCAAATGACACTACAGACAAAGGGCTGATAGCTAAGATCTATAAAGAACTCCTGGAACTCAACCCACACAAAACAGATAAACACCTCAAAAAATGGGCAGAAGAGATGAACAGACAATTCTCCAAAGAAGACATACAAATGACTAACAGACACATCAAAAAATGTTCATCATCATTAGCCATCAGGGATACTCAAATCAAAACCACACTAAGATACCATCTTACACCAGTTTAGAATGGCCAAAATCAATAAGACAGTAAACTAGTATTGGAGAAGATGTGGAGAAAGGGGAACCCTCTTACACTGTTGGTGGGAATGCAAGTTGGTGCAGCCACTTTGGAAAACTGTGTGGAGATTCCTTAAGAAATTAAACATCAAGCTACCCTATGACCTTACAATTGCACTACTGGGTATTTACCCCAAAGATAAGCAAAAAGAAGGGCCATCTGTACCCCAATGTTCATAGCAGCAATGGCCACAGTCGCCAAACTGTGGAAGAGCCAAAAACAGATGAATGGATAAAGAAGATATGTTCCATATATACAATGGAGTTTTATGCCTCTATCAGAAAAGATGAATACCCAACTTTTATATCAACATGGATGGGACTGGAAGAGATTATGCTGAGTGAAATAAGTCAAGCAGAGAAAGTCAATTATCATATAGTTTCACTTACTTGTGGAGCAAATGTAATAACACAAAAGGACATTAGGAGATGGGGAGGAGAAGTGAGTAGGGGAAATTGGAGGGGGAGACAAACTATGAAAGACTGTGGACTCTGAGAAACAAACTGAGGGTTTTGGAGGGGTGGGATGCCGGGGGTTGGGTGAGTCTGGTTGTGGGTATTATGGAGGGCACGTATTGTATGGAGCACTGGGTAAGGTGCAAAAAAATTAATTTCAGAACACAGACACAAAAAAAATTAATTTAATTTAAAAAAATGAATAAACACACACAAGAAAAAAGGTCAAGAGCTTTTGCACAGCAAAGGAAACCGTCAACAAAACCAAAAGACAACTGACAGAATGGGAGAAGATATTCACAAATGACAGATAAGATAAAGAGCTAGTATCCAAAATCTATGAAGAATTTATCAAACTCAGCACCAAAAAAACCCCAAATAATCCAATCAAGGAATAGGCAGAAGACAGGAACAGACATTTCTGCAAAGAAGACATCTAGATGGCCAACACACACATGAAAATGTGCTCTACATCTCTCGGCATCAGGGAAATACAAATCAAAACCACAATGAGATATCACCTCACACCAGTCAGGATGGCTAAAATGAACAAGTCAGGAAACGAGAGATGTTGGTGAGGATGTGGAGAAAGGGGAACCCTCCTACACTGTTGGTAGGAATGCAAGCTGATGCAGCCACTCTTGGAAAACAGCACGGAGGTTCCTCAAAAAGTTGAAAATAGAGCTACCCTACAATGAAGCAATCACACTACTGGGTATTTACCCTAAAGATCCAAATGTGGTGATCTGAAGGGGCACGTGCACCTGAATGTTTATAGCAGCAATGTCCACAATAGCCAAACTATGGAAAGTACCTAAGAACCTAGATGTCCATCAACAGATGAATGGGTAAAGAAGATGTGATACATACACACACACACACACACACACACACACACACACACTCACACAAATGGAATACTATGCAGTAATCCAAAAAAATCTTGCCATTTGCAACAATATGAATAGAACTAGAGGGTATTATGCTGAGCAAAATAAGTCAATCAGAGAAAGACAATTACCATATGACCTCTCTGATATGAGGAATTTGAGAGGCAGGGTGGGGGGTTGTGGGGGTAAGGACTGAAAAGATGAAACAAGATGGGATCAGGAGGAAGACAAAGCCTAAGAGACTCTTAGTCTCACAAAACAAACTGAGGGTTGCTAAGGGGTTGTAGGTAGGGATAGGATGGTTGGGTTATGGACATTGAGGAGGGTACGTTCTTCAGTGAGTACTGTGAAATGTGTAAGCCTAATGATTCACAGACCTGTACCCCTAGGGCAAATAATACATTATATGTTAATAAAAGTAATTTTTTTTTAATCTGACTCTTGATCTAAGCCAGGTCTTAGTCTCAGGGTCATGATTTTAGGCTCCACATTGGGCTCCATGATGGGAGGAAGCCTACTTAATTAAAATAAACAAAAACACAAGCAACAAAGCAAAAATAAGCAGGTAGGACTATGTCAAATTAAAAAGCTTCTAGATAGCAAAAGGAACCATTAGCAAAATGAAGAGGCAAAAAATGGAATGGGAAAATATTTGCAAATCATGTATTTTGATAAGGGGTTAATATCCATATATACAAGGAACTCAAAACTCAACAGCAAAAAAAAAGGAAAAAATACAATTTAAAAATGGGGAGAGGACTTGAATAGATATTTTTCCAAAAAAGAAATACATATAGTCAATAGATACATGAAAAGGTGTTCAACATTACTAATCAATAGGGGAAGTACAAAACAAAACCACAATGAGGTATCTCCTCACACTAATTAGAAGGACAATTATCAAAAGATGAAATAACAAATACTGGCAAGGATGTGGAGGAAAAGGGACCTTTGTGCACTCTTGGCTGGAATGTAAATTGTATTCACTACAGAAAACAGTATGGAGTTTCCTCAAAAAATTAAAAATAAACTACCATATAATCCAGCAATCCAATTACCAGGTGTTTATTTGAAGAAAACAGGGAAAACAACAACAAAACTAATTTGAAAAGATGTATACATACCTATGTTTATATAAGCATTATTTATAATAGTCAAGATATGGAAATAGTTCAAATGTCCATTGATAGATGAATGAATAAAGAAATGTTGAACATGTACAAAATGGAATACCATTCACCATAAAAAGAGATTGAAATCTTGCCATTTACAACAACATAATGGACCTTGAGAGCATTATGCAAAGTGAAGTAAGCCAGACAGGAAAGATAAATACCATATGATCTCTTACACATGGAATGAAAAACAAAACAAAACAAAAATAAAACCAAGCTCATAAATAATGCAGAGGACATATTGATGACCCGAAGCAGGTGGCATACATAGCAAAATGTATGAAGGAGGTCAAAAGGTAAAACATTCCAAAAATAAAACAAGTGAGTCATGGGGATATAATATAGAGCATAGTAGCCAAAATCAATGATAGTGTATTATATATATGAAAGTTGCTAGAAGAGTAGATATTAGAAATCCTCATCACAAGAAAAATAATTTTTAACTAATTAACAGCTATTAATTAGACTTACTGTGGTAAGTATATATATAAAAATCAAATTATTATACACATGGAACTAATATAGGTTTTTTTTGTTTTTTTTGTGTGTGTTTTTTTTTAAGATTTTATTTATTTATTTGACAGAGAGAAATCACAAGTAGATGGAGAGACAGGCAGAGAGAGGAGGAAGCAGGCTCCCTGCTGAGCAGAGAGCCTGATGCGGGACTCGATCCCGGGACCCTGAGATCATGACCTGAGCCGAAGGCAGCAGCTTAACCCACTGAGCCACCCAGGCGTCCGGAACTAATATAGTTTTATACGTCATTTATATCTTTAAAAAAATTCAAATATGGAATGCAGCTGTGACAAGAGAAATGGTAAAAGGAATTTTACGTAAGTAGTGTACTCTGATAAAGTTGCTTTAGGTCCTAGAGTTTAGATTAACAATCTAAACATCTATACATGTGCCTGGGAATAAACAAAGTAAATGGAGAAGAGATGGTGTAGTATGTTTGTAAATATTGGAGTGGGAGATAACACACAAGCATGGGGTAAGACTAGAATGATTAATATGGCAATGGTTTAAAGTTGGAGATAATAGCATAAACTCATGTTTAGATTATACAGATACAGGTGGAAATGTATTGAAATATTTATACAGACAAGTACATATGCACAACTTAGTATACACACATATAGTTCCCTGTTGTGTCAGCTGTGAAGACCTGAAAGGAACAATACAGAAGCAGAGAGCCCACCCAAAGCCCAGATCTTGATTTCTTTTTTTTTTTTTTTAAGATTTTTTATTTATTTATTTGACAGACAGAAATCACAAGTAGGCAGAGAGGCAGGCAGGGAGGGAAGCAAACTCCCATCTGAGCAGAGAGTCCGATGCGGGGCTTGATCCCAGATCATGACCCAAGCGGAAGGCAGAGGCTTTAACCCATGGAGCCACCCAGGAGCCCCGCAGATCTTTATTTCTAATACTATTCCCTAGAAAAGGAAAGAAAACTCCTTGAAGAAGGCAGTAAGTATACAAGATGAGTATGGAATATCTCAAAGAATTTTTTAATAAACAAATTGGGAGGGTATGTCAAATGGCACAGCAGCCATTTACAAGAGCTCTCCAGGACCAAAGCTGGAACAATTAAAGTAACCAATAATAAAGTTGTGTTACATTATAACCCAAAGTATTAAATATCTATAAACTGATATAAACAACTGACTGAATAAATAAATAGATGAGAAGAAATAGAAAAGCCATTCATGTAGGAACAATCCAATGAATTTATGAAGATACTACCCCTCAGGGAGGTAAAGCATAATTGCCTATGGCCAAAATATAGATTACTCACAGTGACTTCCTTCCAAAGAGTCAATTATGGAAGGGGGTGGAAAATAACTTCATAATGGAGAAACCTAGCAAATACTACCTGAGGCAGGCAATCAAGGTTAACATCAACAGGGAGAACTCATGTTGATAATAGGTATTCTCAATAGGATATGATGACCCATAACACCAGCTGAAACATGAGAAAAATCACAATCCAACCTGAAAAACATTCTACAAAATGCATGAACAGTACTCCTCAAAATGATCAAGGTCATCAAACACAGATGCAAAAATCCTCAACAAAATATTAGCAAACCACATACAATACATGAAAAAGATCATTCACTACAATCAGGTGGGATTTTTTCCTGGGATGCAAGGATGATATAATAATTTGCATATCAATCAACTTCATACACCACATCGACAAAAGATAAAATTTATATGATCATTTTAATAGATACAGAAAAAGGAATTGACAAGATTCAGCATTCATTCTTGATAAAAACTCTCAACAAAATGGGGTTAGAGGGAACATAACTCAACATAATAAATATCATATACAAAAAAAACACAGGTAACATCATCTTCAATGGAGGAAAAAATGAGAGATTTCCCTCTAAGGTCAAGAACTACACAAGGCTGTCCACTCACACTTTTATTCAACATAGTACTGGAAGTCCTAGCCACAGCAATCAGACAAAAGAAAGAACTAAGAGCCATTGATATTGGTAAAAAAGTAGTTCAACTGTCACTATATGCAGATGATCTGATAGTATACATAGAAAATCCTAAAGACTCCACCAAAAAACTTTAATAAATGAATTCAATAAAGTGGCAGAATACAGAATTAATACCCACAAATCAGTAAGGTTTTATACACTAACAAAGAAGTCACAGAAAAAGAAATTGAAAAAAATACCATTAACAATTTCACTGAAAAGAATGAAATACCTAGGGCACCTGGATGGCTCAGTTGATTAAGTGACTGCCTTTGGCTCAGATCATGATCCCGGGGTC
Source organism: Mustela putorius furo (assembly GCF_011764305.1). NCBI lineage: Eukaryota > Metazoa > Chordata > Mammalia > Carnivora > Mustelidae > Mustela > Mustela putorius. The sequence continues at coordinate 45,912,485 of NW_025421294.1, read as the reverse complement.
CTGGAACTGAGTCCCGCATTGGGCTGTTCCTGCTCTATAGGAAAACTTCTTCTCCCTCTCCCTTCTCCCTGCAACTCCCCCTGCTTGTGCTCTTGCTCTGTCAAATAAATAAATAAAATCTTTAAAAAAAAAAAAGAAAGAAAGAAAGAAAGAAAAAGAATGAAATACTTAGGAATAATCTTAACCAAAGAGGTGTAAGACCCATATTCCGAAAACCATAAAACACTGATAAAAGAAATTGAATATGATACAAATAAATGGAAAGATATGTCATGCTCATGGATTGGAAGAATATTGTCTAAATGTCTATATTATCTAATGCAATCCCTACCAAAATACCAACAGCATTTTTCACAAAGCTAGAACAAATAATACTAAAATTTGTATGGATTGATAGAAGAACCCAAATAACCAAAGCAATCCTGAGAAAGAACAATGCTAGAGGTATCACAGTTTCAGATTTTAAGATATACTATAAAGCCATAGTAATCAAAACAGTATGGTATTGGCAAAAATAGACACACAAATCAATGGACAGGAGTAAAGACCCAAAAATAAACCCGCATTTGTATGGTCAATTAGACTATGACAAAGGAGACAAGAATACACAGGTGCAAAAAGTCTTTTCAACAAATAGTGCTGGGAAACTGAAATAGGACTACTTTCTAACACCATACACAAAAATAAAATCCAAATGGATTAAAAATCTCAATGTAAGACCTAAAATCATAAAAATCCTAGAAGGGAACACAGGTAGTAATTTCCCTGAGATCAGCCACAGCAATATTCTTTTAGGTATGCCTCCTAAGGCAAGGAAAACAAAAGCAAAACTACACTATTGGGACCATATCAAAATAAAAGGTGTTTGCACAGCAAAGGAAACCAAGAAAACAAAGACAACCTACTGAATGGGAGAATATGTTTACAAATGATATATTCAAGAAGAGGTTAATATCCAAAATATATAAAGAACTTACACAACTCAACAACAACAACAAAAAAAAAATTAATTACAAAATGGGCAGAGTACCTGAATAGCAATTTTTCCAAAGAAGACATGCAGATGGCCAAATGACTTATGAAAAGATGTTCAACATCAATAATCATCTCAGGGAAATGCAAAACAAATCACAATAAGATATCACTTCACCCTATTAGACTGGCTAAAATCAAGGAGACAAGAAACAATAAGTGTTGGCAAAGATGTGAAAAAAAGGGGAAGCCTCGTGTTCTGTTGGTGGGAATGTGAGGAGGTGCCTCAAAAACAATAAAAAATAGAAATACCAGGGGCTCCTGGGTGGCTCAGTGGGTTAAAGCCTCTGCCTTTGGCTTGGGTCATGATCCCAGAGTCCTGGGATCGAGCCCCACATCAGGCTCTCTGCTGAGCAGAGAGCCTGCTTCCTCCTCTCTCTCTCTCTCTCTCTGCCTACTTGTGATCTCTGTCTGTCAAATAAATAAATAAAATCTTAAAAAAAAATAGAAATACCATAAGATCCAATAATTCCATTATAGGGTATTTACACAGGGAATGTGAAAACACTAACTCAAAAAGATATATCCACACCTATGTTTATTGCAGCATTATTTACAATAGCCAAGACATGAAAGTAACCTAAGTGTCCATCAATAGATGTATGGATATAGGAAATGTGGTAAATTTATACAGTGGAGTATTACACAGCCATTAAAAAGGATGGACACCATGGATGACCTAGAGGGTATTAGGCTAAGTGCAATAAGTCAAACTGACAAAGACAAATACCATATGATTCCACTCCTAAATGGTACCTAAAAAAAAATTAAAAAACAATCAGCAAAATCAGAATGTTAAATACAGAGAACAAACTGATGGTTGCCAGAGGTAAGGTCGGTAAGGGGTTAGAAAAAATGGGAGCAGGGGAGAGGGAGATACAGACTTCTAGTTATGGAATGAGTAAGTAGTGGGAATAAAAATCAGTACATAAGGAATACAGTAAATGATATTGTAACAGAAATGTATGGGGACAGATGCTTAGCTATGCTTGTGATAAACATAGCATAATATATAAACTTATATCACTTATGTACCTGAAACTGATGTAACATTGTGTGGCAATGATACTCACATAATAAAATAAAATGTAAAAAATATATATATATATACTAGCAAGATCATCAAAAACAAGTTAAGTCTGTGAAGCTCTTACAGCAAAGAGGATTCTAAGGAAACATGACAACTAAATGTAATGTGGTATTATGATGAAATCCTGGAACAGAAAGAAGACATTAAGCAAAAACCAAGGAAATGAATTGAATTTGCAATTCAGTTAAGAATATATAAGGGGTACCTGGGTGCTTCAGTCAGCTTAAGCATCTGCCTTCAGTTTAGGTCATGACCCTTCTAGGGTCCTGGGATTGGACCCAACATAGGGCTCCCTGGTCGGCGGGGAGTTTGCTTCTCCCTCCCCCTGCTCATGCTCTCTCTCTCTCACACACTCTCTGTCTCAAATAAATAAATAATATCTTTTTAAAAAAAAAGAATATATTAATATATGTTTTCAGTTGGGCTAATGTATCATATTATTGTAATTTATTAATAATAAAGGAAACCAGATGTGGGATATGTGGGAGATCTGTACTATCTTCACAACTTTTGTATAAATCTAAAACTACATTTTAAAGTCTGCTAAAAACAAATATCACAAGAAACAAAAAGAACTCGAGGAATGTAGGAAAGAAAATTATTTTAACATTTATGAACTTTTTAGAAAGAAAAATATCATTCCTTGAATAGATACCTCCAAATATTAAGCTAACCTAAAAAATTTAAGTATGGGAAAGATAAATACCAATTCTCACATATTAAAATACTGAGTAAGAATAGAGCTACTTTTTAGCAAATTCCAAATGTAGAACTTCTGAAAAAAATAAATGACTCAAGCAGAGATTTAGGGCAAACTAATCTGACCTTCTTGAAGTGGATGGAATTGGTATCTTTAAAGAATAAGATTGCCTCTCTGGGTGACTCTCCCTCAATTCCTAGGAAGGCTGTTTCTTATTTTTCTTACCAAAGCATTCAAAAAGATGGGCTTGCAATGAACTACCAAGGACTGAATGGACTATGGTCAATTTTCAGAGCAATCAAACAATACAGGATTATGGAATCTTAGAGGCAGTGAAATCACCAGGCTTGACCCCTCATTTCTGACATGAGGCAGAGGAGAGCCTGGGAGTTAACTCGCCTTGTACTATAAAATATGTGTAGTTAGTGACTCAGTTGACTCTAGAGCCTCCAGGCCATGTTTCTCCAATGTGTAACACAGTAACAGAGAACAGCTGCTGCTTGTTACTTCTCACAGCCACTCCTTTCCCTAAACTGTCTCTTCGTTTCTCCCTCTCTGCTGACAGACAGTGCTTCTCTATCACAACACGTTCTCACTGAGCAGATCGTTGTTAAAATAGTCATCTATATAGTACCCCATTCATCCCCTACCAAGATAAGAATAGGCACATAAAAGTAAACTTACAATTCCATCCCTGAAACACAAGTTGGACTAGTATAAAGCAGCAATGCCTTAAGGTGACAAGTTAATATTGGAAATGGAGTGAACAACCTCATACCATAATAAACTCAGAAACTTCATTAAAGCAATGTTTGCTTATTAAACTGGAACCAATTAAAAGTAATCAACAAAAAGGGATCCATTTTTTCTAGTATATTAATTGAATTTGGATGAGAGTAAATTATACCTCAAATTAATCACTTCAATGGGAGATGGTTAAAATGGTTAGGTTTTCTATCCTAACAGTTTTTCAAACTAAGATGGAGAAAAACACAAAAGCAGTTCAATTTAAATAAAAGTGAAGCTTTGAACTTGAAAATAATCAGATAATGAGCAGACGCAGCTATTTTTCCAACTTAGATTTTAATTAGTTTTCTTTGGTCTGAGGCTTATATGCATCCAATAAACTTGCAAATTTAGCAATTATCTGTAAAAATCTTTGCCTTTAAATAACTTGAGAGTTGTCTCCTGGGACTAAAAATATAAGCAACAGATACAGAAATGTTTAAAAATGAAAATTCTGCCTGACTAAAATATACTTAGAAATGTGAAAAATCTGTGCTGAAATTAGTTACCCTAAAATTGCATCTTTTGACCATGAATTTCAAACTTATTAAACTTTCAAAACCTCAAAGGCAGAAGGAAAATGTCAGCAGTTGATGGCAAGCAAGAGTAAACTCTGTATTATAGGAATGCTCTGCAAACCTCGAAAGCTCCATTTCAGAACAGCAAGGTCTCTGCACACACCTGATTCATACTGTGTTTTTCACATTTGTTCAACATACACCCATAGATGGAGCCCTTTCCCAGAAGAAACAGGGGTAGTTAAGATTAGATTCCAACGGTGCTGCCTACTCTCTCAATGCTTGCCACCCTTTTCCCATAAAAAAGTGAAGTCCTCTCTGCTTCTACTCCTCAGGCAGGGTGCCTGCCATTGCTTAAATAATATGAAACCTGCCTCCCCTTATGCTCATCTTTGTTTTCTCCATTCCGCTTTACCCTAAAAGTCAAGACTATTTACTCTGGGATCTTTATTTCCTCATAGAACACAAGACTCCCAGCCTCCCAACTGTTTGTCTTCCAGCTTAAAGCAATAGATCTAAAATATAATACAACCTTTATTCTTCTACCCAAAATAGGTGACAGTAAGTAAAATATATTTTTTCAGATCTAAGCAAAAGAGTAGCTATGAAAATGAATGCTAATTAAATAATAATTATATTAAATGAAACTCCCTTCAATGACTCGACACAGTTGATTTAGTGGTTAAGAGGCAAGCACTGGAGTCAGACTTGTAGATTTCAAATATGCTTCTCCCACTGATCAGCTATGTGACTTTAGGCACAATGCTCCTCTCACTGAATCTTCACCACTTTTACAGTTTAAGAAAAGAAGAAAAGAAATTTAATGTTTTAATACATATAACTATATATATATAATATACGTATAAATATCATATATATATATATATATATATATATATATATATATATGAGGGCCATGGTGTGCTTCCTGTGCTCCTGTCATTGTAAGTTCTTGTAGAATTTAAAGAGACAGTAGAGGATCCGCTGGATGCTGGCTGTAGAGATTCAGCAGTCTTTTCACCCCTGTGTAGGCTTTCCCAATAGAGCAGAGCCTAGAAGTTTAAGAACTACACTTCTCAGACTCTTCTGCCAACATGATCCTAGATATAGTTTGGGTTTTACCAATTTGGGAGAGTTTTGGAAGACAGAAGATAGCCAAGAGCTTATTACTCTTCCTCTGGCTGTAAAGGGTACTACGTGACCTCTGGCAGACATGAAGTTTTGCAATGGCTCTGGGTATTTCACTGTGAGTTACCCAGCTTCATACAAAGTTTCCTGTGTTTTCCTAACATGGCAAAAGCAGCAAATTCCTGATCCTCTAAAATTGTATAGCAAATATAAAGTCAGTGACAGCTTTTCTTGATCTTCACTCTGAGACCATCCAATGATTATGTAAGCACCTACTCCCTTGCATTAAATTCCTTTCCTCTCAAAATCTTTAGAATGGTATGCTTTCCCAACTGACCTGACAGATAAACATATATAATATTCATCACAGTGCCTAGTACATAGTAGACACTCTATAAAGGTAGTTTTTAATAGTAATAATAGTCATAGTCATAGCAACATTGTAAGGCAGGAAAGGCCATAAACTAAACCCCACATTTTTAAACAAAACAAGAGTGAAGTACCATGAAAATAAGGGAAAGTTCTGTATTAAACAAATCAGAAGAGAAATACAACATTGGTTAGTAGAATTAGATGCAATAATTCAATTCAGCTGTTATGCTCTTTTGTAGAACAATTCAGGGATTAGGGGTGCTGACCCCCACATGCAGTTGAAAATCCACATATAACTTCTCACTCCATAAAAACCTTAACTACTAAAACCTACTATTGACCAGAAGCCTAGCTGATAGCATAAATTGTCAATAATACAAACTTTGTAGGTTATATGTGTTGTATGCTATATGCTTATGAAAAGCAAGCTGGAGGAAAGAAAATTATATTAAGAAAATCAGGGGCACTTGGGTGGCTCAGTGGGTTAAAGCCTCTGCCTTCGGCTCAGGTCATGATCCCAGGGTTCTGGGATCAAGCCCCGCATCGGGCTCTCTGCTCAGTGGGGAGCCTGCTTCCTCCTCTCTCTCTCTGCCTGCCTCTCTGCCTACTTGTGATCTCTGTCTGTCAAATGAATAAATCAAATCTTTAAAAAAAAAATCATGAGAAAATTCATTTACAATACTGTTCTATATTGAAAAATAGCTGCATGTAAGTGGACCCATGCAGTTCAAACCTGCATTGTTCAAGGGCCAGCTGTATATAGATTTGCAAGCATTTTATTTTACATCCGTGTGACTTGGAGGAATGATCTCTACACAAGAAAGCAGCAGATCTGGGTTCAAATCTTACTCAGCCACTTTTTACTCTGATCTTGCATAAGTCAGCTTTCTGCGCTTCAGTTTTCAAATCTGCAAACTTAAGTATTCTAACCAAATGCTCGTTGAGGGCCTATTCAGTTGTTTAATGCTATGTTTTTAGAACTAAGTATGCGAAGCCCTTCAAGGTCCTTGAACACTGCCTAACATCATTTCAATATTCTCCTGAAAGCAAATATATGTGATTAATTTTCCTAAGAAAAAAGCATTTGCATATCAAAAGGTATTTTTCATTTTAACATGGGCTAGCTCCTGTCCCAATTGCCACCAAATTTTTATTAATAAAGTAATGCTGTCTCATTTTAACCAATTTACAGGCGAGAAAAGAGACCTGAAAAGTATCCATTCATCCATTCGTTTGAACTATATCTCAGAGAGCAATTATGCACTGGTCTTTTCAGTCATCAAAACCAGACAAGAAGCTTCTAGGAAAAAAAAAAAAAGATGCAGAGAGACAGGGAGAGAGAAATAGAAACACAGAAAGATGGACAGAGAAATTGAGAGAAAAAGAATGTGGAAACATTTTGCAAAGTACAAAGCACAAAATAAATGTAAATATAGATGGCTGCGAGGACCTAACTGGAGAATTAGCCAATCAGCGTGTTCTATTTCTTTAGGTGGCTAGAAAATTTAAATTCCCTTAGGCAGTCCAACAGGCAGTGGTTACAGCAGGAGCTCTGAGTCTCAGGAGATGTGAAGTTCAATGCCAGAGTCAGTAATTAGCAGCTGTCGTGCTAGTAATTTAACCTTTATGAACCTCAATTTCTCATTAGTAAAATGAGAATAACAAAAATCTCATAGATTTTTCTGTGGATTAACTGACAAAATACATGTCTATACACAAATCATATTTATCAAGGTGTTTAGTATAGAGTGAATTCTCACTACCTGTTAGCTATTGATAGAAATCACTCCTCCAAACTGCTATTTCACTTTAAGAACCATCTTTACCTTATCCATTGGTGCCTTTCACAGCAACTTTATCATCCTAAACCCAGCTCTGAAGGGTTAAGTTGATTTCAACCTGTACCACCTTAGACATGTGAAGGTAGGCTGGAAGAAAAAACCATCAGAAAGTAAATTGAACTTAATTAAGTTAAAACTAAGGTTGAAGGAGAATTAGGACTTTTTTTTTTTTTAAGTGACTAGGAATACTCTGTTCTATCACAACACTATCTTTTAATCTACTTTTGTTTTCAACAGATTCTGACCCATTCAGTCCCAATTTCATTATAAAAATGGACTATGATGCAGAAAAGACCAACATGTGGCAGTCCCCTATGAGAGTAGTTGGTCAGATTACCTTCAATGACAGAGAGGATCTTGAAAAATCTAAAGAAGAAAAATATTTAAATACAAGGGGCCTCAGAAAAATATTTTTAATGTACTAATAAATCAGTGTGTTATCGGCAGTCATCCTCAAAATGTAGTCCATGGACCAACATGGGCTGCCACACTCCTTATTCAAATTCAACATGATCATTAACAAATATTTATTAGGCGTAAAATGTGCCAGAAACTATTCTAGATGCTGAGGATACAGTGATAAGTAAGATAGAAGAAACCTTTGCTCTCCTGGACTTAGAATCTAGTGTCCAGAGACAGACACATAAACATTAATAATATATATTCTGTGCCAGATGATGATAAGTGCTTCAGGGAAAAATAAACAGTGAAGAGGCATAAGAATGCCACAGTGGGAAGAGAGATTCAATTTTAAATACTACAGTCAGAGAAACCCTCACCAAGATAACAACTGAGTAAAGATCTCAAAGAGATGAGTTGTAAGCCATTTGCGTATCTGGGGAAAGAGAATTCCAGACAGAGGGAAGAACGAGGCAGAGAGGCTCAGTTGAGGAAGTACAAGGAGGTCTGTGTGGCCAACCTCTTTCCTAACTAAACTGTTTTTCATCAAATACAGTGAGTGAGTCATGGGATATTTTGTCTTCTCAGCATGACCTCCTTCAAAAGTCAGTTAAGTCTTCAGATACACTGTTGCAAATGAGCTCTGGACAGTGAAGACCAGGCAATACTCAGAACAGGAAACAATTATAAATGAAACAGTCCAAATGAATATCACATCACAGCCTCTGAAATCTGGAAAATACAACACCTATAAGTAAAGACTAAGGAATAGCAATCATGTAATAATGCGCTCATTCATTAGTCAGCAAATATTTGGCAAGCGTGCAATAGGTTTCATATATTATTCTTTGCTATTCATATGTTATATATATCACATATGATATATATTATATAAAATAATATTCATATATTATTCTATGTTATTATTATAAGGAGTATAAGAAAGCAGACTGCATTTTCTAGCAACCTTGTCTTGGACAGATAACAGGAACACATTCACAAAATCATGTGGTAAAACAACTCATGCTCATGAAATCAACATTCCATACCACCCAGCGCCATCAGGAACATTCTGAAAACAATTTCCTTTGCAGTCTCACATTACATCCACAGCAATCTCTATTTACAGATAATCAACCGATAACCAACTTAACATTATTCACAAGTACTGGATAGCATAGGTTCTGAAAAAGATGTAAACAGATTATATTCTTTCTTTCCTGTAGAAATGAAATTTGCATAGAGCAAAACAAGGAATAAAAAGGTATTTTGCAGAAAATTCCCACTTATCCTTGGGCTGGATAATTCTTCTGGATTTTGTGGATGAAGGAGACAGTACAGCCAACTCCCTCCGGTTCTTCTATTCCTACAGTAAACAGCTGTTGTATTTGTCTTCCCAATGTCCATTCTCCCTTTGTCTTAAGGAATCACCCTCCTTTCTGAGTCAGTGTGTTCTGATTATGACTAACAACTCCAGTGGTGAGCAAGCGAATGAGATTGAGGCAGAGTTTTCCATGCCCCTGCTTGCAGGACCAGATTCATGAGTGTGTGGACGGTGCAGGTGTACACACTTGGAAAGGCATAACACTTGTTTGATGCACTATAATCTCGGTTTCAAAATGCTAAGAACTTTCTCTCTGAGTCTCTGTTTTGTAAATGAAGTCTGAGACCTTAGAGTTCACATGTACACAGAAAAAAATACATACAATATGCATCATTCTCTGCTGCTTCATTCACATATAACATTTGCATATAGCATGCTGGGGGCCCCTAATTATTATCAAAGTCCTCTCCTTAAATATTTCTTCCATAGTTATCATTTATATATTCTCATGTAAATGGCACCTGTTGAAGGACAGTATTCAATGGGAACAGTGCCATGACAATGGTGACCCTAGAGTTTAACAAAGCTCTAGCCCTGTCTTAGTTTGAGTTGCTCCATATACAGTGGTATGCGTGGAAGTACCTTATTTGGGAAGTGATATCGGTTAGTACTATAAAGGAGTAGAAGAGTGAGAGAGGAAAAGTTAACAAAGGGTGCATATATAAGCAAGTTACTGCTGTAGGCAACTGGATATTGATCCTATGGAAGACCTTCTAAGAATCTTCATGGAACATATACAGAGATTCCCATCCCTCACTGATTGAAAGTCAACCCAGGAACATTAACTCTCTAGCATTTCTGGTTTTCCCCTTGATTGCCATTCTCCTGCAGCCAGAGGAAGTTCTTGGACAAAGAAGCCCAGAAAGTGGCAGGCATAAAAGGAAACGGTGCATAGTTGTCTTAGAGTAGGTTGAGGGGATAAGACTGACAGAATCTACTAGAGATTCTGATATGTGTCCATGACCTACTGCTCAAGTGTCAATACTTATCTACTGTGCATCGGGTATGTGCTAGGCATAGTTCTAGTTTAGAAGATACAAAGTTGAAAAGGACAGATTAAAATCTCTGTCATTAGGTAACTTGTAAACCAGTGGAAAAGATACTAACTAAAATATACAAATATATGGAGCACGTTTTATGAAGTTCAGGAGGTCATAACTATATAATGATGATTTGGTCTTATCTAAGAGATTAAAGAAAGCATCCTAGAGAAAACACTGTTTGAGATGAGAAAAAAAAAAAAAGAGTGAACTAAGAAATGCTTCCAATAAATTGTAAAAGGGAAATATTGGTAGAATGCAGAGATTTAGAAAAATTTAAAAAGACGAAAGAGGGAAGGAGGAAGAAGGAGGAGAAGGACCATGACCGTGACAAGAGGAAACGCAAAAAAGGCAAGCAGGGGCCAGATCACTCAAGACCTTAAGGATAATGTTAAAACCTTTACTCCTTAAAATAAGAGCAATGAAAAACCATTGAAAGATTTTAAGAAGGAGGCGTGTGTGGCAAGAAAATAATGTGTGCTTTGAAAAGACTGCTACTCTGATCCTGCAGAGATCATTTAGGAAAAGTGAAGAGTAGGTGTGAGAAGTACCCTTGAGACCGTAAGTAGCACAGCAGAGCAAAAATGACAACTTGGACTAGATAGTCATAGAGTTAAAAAGTAGATGGACAGATATAAAATTGGCAGGACTTGCTGATAAATAAGATAGAAAGAGTACTCATGAAGATACTTCTTTCACTTCTGGCTTTTGATCATGAGAGACCCAAAAGGGGAGGCACCTGGTCTTGTTTATTGCTATTCTACAGTAATTAATATAGTGTGCCTGGAACACAGAACATGTTTTATATATATATTTCCATATGTTACATATATAGCTATATACAGTTAGAGTTATATACATAGAGATATAGGGTTATATATAGTTAGAAATATTTATATAGGTATATAGTTATATATATATATAGTTACATATATATATAGTTATATAGTTGTTAGAGTTATATAGTTACCTTTGAATAAATTTTGGATAAATATCATGGAAGGAGAAATTTAGGCAAGGGAGATTATTTCAATTTGTATGTGCCTTTGAGACCTCCAAGAGGAAATGCTGAGAAAGCAGGTCAAATAATCAGTAAGTAGCTTACTGTTCTCGTCTGGAGATAAAACTCTGGGAGAGTCACATACATTTGATAACTGAAACTCTCGCCTCAGAGACTGCCTGGGAAGAGAATTCAGTTTGGGAAGAGTCTCTTGAGGAGCTTGATTGTCCACATATTAAACCTCACATATAACAGCAAATCAATTTCTCCTTTGAATGCTTATGTAAATATTTGTGTTATTTTGATATAAATAAGATGGAAAGATAGTTGCATTTGGTGTTTCTTCTTTGCTTTGTTGTTTTGTTTTTTACATTCCCTTGATTTCTCAATCTCTTACAGGTAATTTTGTTTTTCTCTCAGACAAAATTTCCATCCAGACACAAATACACAATTGGGTCTCGCATTTTAAAAGTCTGTGATAAAGCTTAACACAGCTTGAAATATTATAAATAAGAAAACTATTCAACAGTGTTTTCAAATAGCTCTCTTTAGCCTCTAAATTTTCCAAAATGTGGAGTTAATTACTTATTGGGCCATAATGGCAAATAAAATTAAATGGAAAGAAGGCGTAGAGTTGTCAATAAAATCCCAGAAACAAAACAATTACTTCCTTGTAGGTCGATAAAGAAAAGAAATAAACAAAAAAAAACCCTCTTTCTAAAGGTGTTTTTTTTTTTTTCCCTAACAGAAACAGAATATACACATCAAATGAAAGTTTATATCTTCTATCTAGCAATAGCGTACACAAACAGAAAAGATTTGATCTCTGGAATCTTGTAACCATACATCAAAAACAGAAAATCAGTAGTTAAATAAAATCTAAAGCACTGGAAATAAAGCCAAAGAAACTGAAACTTTAGGAAATTCTACTTATTTAAAAACTTGAGTTTAGATTTTCCTTGTTTGTTTAAGCCCTCACACTACAGGGGAGAGAGTAACTCTAAATGAGGGTAGGTAATATCCCCCGTATCATGAAGATGTAATAAATGCATATCTGGGATTTAGATTAAGGAGTGTTTGAGACCAGGGCTCTCTTCACCAAACCATTCTTATTCATTTTTACTCTTATCTCAAGGGTCATCGTTCTGAACATGCAAGAGAAATGAAATATGAAACTCATATTTGAATTTTGCCAAGTCATCACCAACTCTGATCAATGAATTGAAAGGGAAACAAAGAAAATGTGGGCTTACAGAGTTGTATCCATAGATGAATCATTTCATGAGGTGTCTTTAGTGACTCAGAGCTGACTTAACTTCAACCAAAACTACATGACAAATTCCCCAGCTGTGAATACCATGTAACTGGCTCTTCACCCTGCCTCTGGAACTATAGACATGAATGGAAGTGGGAATCAGACTCACATAATTTTAGATTTTTGGAAATACTATTGGAATAAATAAGGAAAATACTCCTTAAAATCTAACAAAAAAGTACCCCTGAAACAAATAATAAATTATATGTTAATTTAAAAAGGAAAAAATTCCTGCTTACAAATTTATATCATATAGTCTCCCAGCCCTGAGGTGTTTGTTAAGAAAATGATAGATATTTATCTCTGGATGAGTTATTAGGAAATCTATTTAATGCATTGTCAATAAAGATGTAAAATTTAAAGCTATTTTAAGTTAATAAAACCAATTTTTTTTTTTAAAGTAACTAAAGATATACAAATGAACTTGTCTTTAAAAAACCAAATGTAGGGGGCGCCTGGGTGGCTCAGTGGGTTAAAGCCTCTGCCTTCGGCTCAGGTCATGATCCCAGGGTCCTGGGATGGAGCCCCACATTGGGCTCTCTGCTCAGCAGGGAGCCTGCTTCCCTCTCTCTCTCTGCCTGCCTCTCTGCCTACTTGTGATCTCTGTCAAATAAATAAATAAAATTTTAAAAAAGAAGAAAAGAAACCAAACATAGTAGGAAACATTTCCTATATGTGATTATATTCTGTTCATTACATTTTTGTAAACATTTATTCAAGTGTAGATGTGTCCCCAGATGAAAAGCTCTGGCCTCTAGCTGTCCTCTGACTTGCAGACTCATGCCTGCTACTCCATAATGGCTTCTCTACTAGTTATCTCACAGAAATCTCTCAAACTTTATAATGGATTGCTATCTTCTCCCTCCAAATCTGTCCATCCCTTAGCTTGCCCTAGGACAAATTGTGTTCAAATCACCCAGTTGCTTAAGCTATAAACATGAGAGTCATCTTATTCCTTCACATTCCACATGCAATTTATCAGCAAATCCTATTGTTACCACATCCAAAATATGAAGGGGATCCATACGCTAGTCTCCAACTCTGCCTCCACAACATTGTCAAAACCACAGTCAGTCCTCTTCTGCATACCTGTATTAGCCCCTTGCCTTACCCCTCTGCTCCTAAACTCACTCACTAACCAAATTAATAGTTGCCATAATGATATTAGAAAAACATAAACCTGATCACCCCTTTTCCCACTTAAAAAACCCTTTACTAGCATCCAGATGAACTTTGGAAAAAACAAACGACCAAACAACCAAACTCCTTTTCACGGCCAAAAGTGAAATCTTACAGCACTGAGCTCGGTCTTCCATTCCCACCTTCCCGCTACCGCCACTCACCAGCATCGTCACTCCCATCCAACCACAAGGCCAAGCCAGAAGCTGATCAGACACACGCTGAGGTCTCTCTGACTTTCTGCATGTGCTGTCCCTTTTGCCTGAATTTTCTCCATTCTGCTTATCTTTGATTGTGCCTTTGAGTATTTCTGGACTCAGTATAAATGTCATCTTCTTGAAGAGTCCTTCCAGAGTCACCCAATTTGAAGAGAAACATCCCCTGCCCTCACTCTCCGCCTCTTACTTTCCACCCACCATCCTGGGCTTTGCTTTCTTCATAGCACAGCTACAGGTAATTGATGTTGATTAGTCTGTTTACTTGCTTATTTCTTACTTTACCAAAAAGACTGTGAGTTCTGCAAGGGCTGGGCTTTGTTTTACTCACTAATTCATACTAAGTCCATATTTGCTGAATGAATGTATGATGCAGTGAAATAATAAACGCTGTTCCCCGGAGAATCATCCTCAAACATCAGCCTGGCTGATTGTTGGAGGAGATCATGAAAAGGACATGACCTCTGGTTGACCCCTGAGCTAAACTGGGGCAATCAGAGGCTCCTCGTGCCCTTGGAGTATACTTTCTGCCCACCAATCCCATAGCCAAAGTCATTTTCCAGGACATAATGTTGAGAGAGCAATGTGTGTTTGAGATCATCTGGGAGGTACACACAACTGAATCCCATTAAGGCCTCTGTATAAACTTATAAATTCTGGCAGGCAAGTGCAGAGGTCTCCTGATCTTGCTGCTTGGAAAGACAAGCATCAAAAGTTTAAGTTCCCTTCCTTGTTAAAGCTGCCATCTACCAATCTGGAAGGGTCTGCCTCTTTCTTTGGTCTTTCCTTGCCCTGTGTGTATGGGAGTTATGTTGCAAACCAACACCGATAACGTACTGAATTCAAAATGCACCATGACTTAAAAAGCAAAAACCAAAACCACAATGTGGCAGTTTTTACAGCAAAAGGATGACTTTTCTCTCTCCTTTGAAATATGCTAACCATAGAATGTTCCACTGATGTCTTAAATTTCACAATTCTTCTTAGATCTTGGCTTTTATTTTTAACCTTATTCCCAGTTTAAAAGGAGTGTTTGTTTCGGTCAGCATCCATGTTGTCATGTTGATTTCAGAGGAGTGAAATGAGAATTTAAGATTTTTATTTCCAGAAAGTCAATTATTTTGAATGTGATGAGAAACTGAAGGCTCTAACACTTCCAATCCCTCAATCAGCATTTCCCAAAAAGATTTTTCTAAGAAAAACAATTGTTCCAAGAAGTAGTGTTATACAAATAGACATACATACATATCTATATACATACATAAATACATATAAGTATATTTAGGTATAAAATGTTCATGTAGCCAAATATATATAGGAAATACTGAGTTAAACAATGTTAAATAGGCCTCATAATTGTTGATCTTCTCTGAACCTTTTCTAATATGTGGATATGATTATGAATTTCCAGAGTGGAATAAAGTACTTAACATTTCCAATTTTATTTTACCCTGAAGTCCTTATCATCTGTTATCATTTTGTAGAAGCATTGGTCTACAGAATATAGCAAATGATTTTCTAGAGAGCATGGTTGAATTCTAATTCAAGAATTTTTAAATTTTAGATCCAGAAGTAATTTCAAGAGATTATGTCACTCAGTCTCTGACCAGATGTCACAACCTCAAATGCATACAACATCTGCCAGATCACAGAAATGGTTCTGTTGGGCTACGTGGGGACTGTGGCACACAACAAAGCATAGATCCAACATAGAGGAGAAAGTAATGATTTAGCTTCAACTATAAAATAGAACCAATGTTCCAGATAACTTTATTTTCCATAAGAGGCCAGAAACTTTGAGTTTGTATTAAAGCTCCCCATTTTTATATATTTATAACTATTTTAAAAGAGTATTTTTTAAACACTGCAAAGACCAAATAAAAATACTTTTATAAAAAATACCTATTCATTACATAATTCAGCAGTTTGCAATTTGGCTTAAAGTGCCTAGTGCAGATATTTGTCTATTCTGTCTTTCAAAATTACATGCCTAGTGTCTCAACCTAATATTGTTATATTTGTAACTATCTTTGATTTACTTTTTCCTTATGATCCTCTGTGAACCCTCCAATTTGGCCAATCTTTTAACTGGAAAGCATAAATAACACTAGAATAGTCAAATTTCTCTTTGCATATAATGAGGAAGGGCCAGATCATGGGACTAGTGTAGATGATGTCCTCTAAGATAAGCTTTGTTATATTAAAGAGATCCATTTACTGTCAGGCATTGTATAATGTCTTATTCTACTCAAGTAGAAATTTCAAAACTAACTCATTAAAGACCATTTTAACATCATAAATATCAGATTTTTCAAGGGAAAATTGCATAGGTCCTGGAAATACTCATTTTAATATTAGGACCTAGGCTTATTGTCTATAAAATAGGAAAAGAAAAATAAGCAGCATGGATAAGAGCATGAGCATTGGAGTCAAAAAACTCTATGTTCCATCCCGACCCATCTCTTACTGGCAGCCTGACCTTCAGTAAGGCATAATCCCAGAGTCTTGGTGTCTCAGTGTCTAGGTTTAAATGGAGAAAATATTAGCAACTTCTTCAACAGTTTGCTTTTACATTTTTACATTTGTATAACACAAAGTAATAAAATGTAATCAATTAAAAAGAGCTCTGTGGTTATCAGGTTGTAAGGTTGGGATGTGTGCCTACTAAGGAATAACATGAAAAGAATTCTTTGTGATGATGGAACAGTTTTGCATCTTGAATGTGATGGTGGTTACATGAATAGATGCCTATGGAAAAATTTCACAGATTATTTACACCAAAAAAGAAATGTAAAACTGACATAATCTGAATGGGTCCTGAATACAAGTTAATATCTTGCTAATGTCAGTTTCCTGGTTTTGACAATATACTATGATTATATAAGATATTATACTGCAGAAAGTTGAGTGATGGAAACACAGAAACTCTATATTATTTTAAAACGTCTAGTGAGTCTTAAACTCTTTCAAAATAAAAAGTCTAAAGAAAAAAGCAGAAGAAAAAAGAAGCTTGCTGAGAGGATTATGTATGATAATGCCACAAAGAACCTAGCATAATATCTGGCACATTATAAATGCTGTCTAAGTAGTAGGTGTCATTGTTTTATTCTTATTAAGTATAGGAATTAAGGCTTAAAATTATGAAAATAGAGTGTGTTTCACTGAGAAATGAGATGAACTTTATCAGTTATCAAAGGAGGCAACTCAAATCAAATTTTGAATATTAAGAGCAAGAGAAGGGCACAAGATAAAAAGATAATATCATTAAGAACTCATCAGCCTCAAACTCATTTCTCATTGCCCACCTACCCTCACTTCAGTCACTTGACATTATACCCAGGAATCATTAACTTGATACTGAAATATTTGTTTTGCTTTAAAGGGTTGCATAATTTACTGTAAATGTCACCCTAAACTTTTCCATCCTTATGCACTTTGACACTAATGATGCTTTGAATACTTACAGCTTACTAATAGCTATAATACATTATAAATAGTTTATTACCTAATTACCTATTTAATTCATAACAGGGCCTAAGCAGTAGGCAAAAATAAACTGTGATAAATCTTCATAGACAAGTTAATCTAAATTTCTGATGAAACTCAAAAACATTCCCTCCTCTTAAAGTAAACTCAGAAAATAGATAGGTCTTAATGATATATGAATCTTTACTTCTTTCTTTCCAGATGCACAACTGTTTTTAAAATACTAAGTTTGATGTTCTAACTTTAATAAATAACTATGAAAAATGTGTTTTAATTGCTCATTAATTGACACATGTTTAAAATAACTTATAACCATACAAATATTCCAATTAAGGTAAAAGAGAGAAGCATGTGAGGGATGCCTGGGTGGCTCAGTCAGTTAAGAGTTTGCCTTTGGCTCAGCGCATGATCCCAGGGTCCTGGGATTGAGTCCCACAGTGGGTTCTGTGCTCAGTGTGGAGCCTGTTTCTCCCTCTGCCTGCTCTGCCTGCTCTGTCACTACCCCTGCTTGGGTGCTTTCTTTCTCTTACTCTCTGACAAATAAATAAAATCTTAGAAGAGAGAGAGAGAGAGAAAAGCATGTGATTTGGGGTGAGAAGACATGGGTTCTGTCAAAAAATTTTGGGTTCTTTTAAAAAATGTTATTTTATTTGACAAATCTTATTGAGCTGATAGTATGTGCCAGTCATTTTTCTAAGCATTAAGCATACAGCAGAAAGCAAGGCAAAGTATTTATCCTTATGGGGCTTACATTCTGTAAGGAAGACAGGCAAAGAAATGAACATAGAATAGGGCATTCCTTGTGCTAAAATGGTCAAGGAAGGCCTCTTCAAGGAGAGAGCATTTGAAAAGGAATGAATGAAAATGAGGAAGTAAGCCACTTGAAGATCTAACAGAAGGGTATTCCTTAAAGAGAGAGCAGCAAACACAAATATCCTTAAGCAGGACAGGCAGGCGTGGCAGGTCTGAAGAGCAGGAGAAAGCCGCAGTGACTAGACTGAATCAGTCCTGAAGAAGAAGGAGGTAGGCAGGAGAGCAAGAGATGGTGTATGTGAGAGAGAGGGTATTACTGAGTGTGCTGGAAACTTCTAACAAACTTGGGTAAGTGTGTGTGTCATCAGAGCACTCAGGTTTTTAAGGGTTCAGTGTACTTGCTGGATGGGGAACTAACCATGGGCGGGGCAGACTGAACAGGGAGGCCTAGCTTCATACTGTTTTCCAAGTCAAAAATGACGGCAACTCTTCCCAGCCCTGTGAACAAGGGACTTAGCCTCTCTAGCCCCAGTTTGCACATACAGACGGACCTATAAATGCACTCTTATGACATGTAATTTAAATTCTACATTAAAACTTAAACACCCTTGGAGGGCAGACCACAGTCTGTATCCAAACTCGACATCGGGTTCCAGTTCTACCCAGGGCAGAACAGAAGGGATATTTTCATAGCATGTAGTTCATAAATATTGTATACATTTTACAAAAGGCCCAAAAGTATAAAGAACATGAAAACTCTATAGCAATCGCAACATGTAAAAATGATGCCTTGTATGTGGCATGTTTTTGCCCTATAAATATCCTTTTGGAAACCTGCTTTCTTCCACAGAAATATTTAATATCCTTAAAATCATTAAATATCCTTAAAAAATAGAAGCTTTTGATTTATTCATACAAATCCCTGCCATTGCACATTTTCCCCATTTCCAGGCTCACATAATTATAAATTATTCTGTGATAAACATACTAGTATGTAAATCTTTGCATGCATAGTTGTTTCTCTAGTGTAAAAATTTTTAAAAATTCTCTTTAAAATAAAATTTCTGAACCAATCAAAATGCATATAAAAGCTTAATGCATTTGGGGATGCCTGGGTGCCTCAGTTGGTTAAGCGTATGACTTCAGCTCAGGTCATGATTCCAGGGTCCTGGAATGGAGCTCTGCATTGGGCTCCCTGCTCAGCAAGGGGCCTACTTCTCCCTCTCCCTTTGCCCCTCCCCCTTCTCATGCTCACTGTCTCTCTCTCTCTCAAATAAAAAAATAAAATCTTTTAAAAAATTTTAATTTAATTAGCTCAGGTCATGGTCTCAGGGTCCTGGGATTGAGCCCCACATCGGGCTCTCTGCTCAGTAGGGAGCCCGCTTTCCCCTCTGTCTCTGCCTGTCTCTCTGCCTAACTTGTGATCTCTGTTTGTCAAATAAATAAATAAAATCTTAAAATAAATATTCCAGGAAAAGGTATCTAAGGGCCTATGCATAGTCAGGGAGAAACCTGTCTGATATTTCATCAAGCCCAGAGGAACACTGAAGTCATCTTAATCAATGAACATGCTGTTTGTCCTCATGAACCCTCCTAATCACTTCTCCTTTTGAAAAACCTGTGCAAAGGAATCAAGTGAGCCTCTCGTGACCTTTTAGCAAATTCCTTTTTCCCAAAGTTGGTCCAGTTTCTGTTGTTTGCAACCAAAGTCCCTCTAATAAATCAAGGATTGTATTCCTTACATTTCTTTGCTTTAAACAGTGGGAAATGAAATTACATTTTCCATTGAGAGTAAAGTAGAGCAGATATGGAAAGAAAGAGACCAGCAATCTGCATTCTAGTTTTAGTTTGGTCCCCATATGTGTGAGGTCTGAGGCTCATTTTCCTCAATCTAACAAATGTCTCTGAGGGTCTCTAGGTCCCTTCCAAATGTAATATTCCAAATAATTTAATAATAATTTGACCTGTTAAATGCCTTTTTATAAAGATTTTATTTATTTATTTGAAAGAGAGCGCAAACAGGGTATACGGGCAGAGGGGAAGGCAAACTCTGCACTGAGTAGGGCACCGCCCCTCCTCCAGATCATGACATGAGCCAAAGGTATGGAAAATAAAAAGATCATTTCCTTAACCCAAATTTTCATTAGCTAGAAAGAATAAAGATCCACAGGTAAGCAGAAATGAAATCACAGGCAGAATTTCAAACAGCAAGTTTGATTAGAGGAGTTCAAAGCAGTCATAATTTACTTGCTCTTCAAAGAAGTTTTTAGCACAGATCTGTACAAATTAGCAATATAAAATGGTTGGCAGATACAAAGTAAAAAAGAAGAACTATTCTGAGTAGACAAAGACACTGGGAATACTTCAGAACCTTAGACCGCTGGGAATACTTCGGAACAGTAATATCAGAAAGGAGCAACATGACAAACTGAGTGCTTTAGAATAAATTCATTTTTCAGCAATCTGAGAGCAGCAATCCAGAGCAATGAAATAAAATAAGCAAATCTCACCACATGGGGCAGCTGAAGCTGTAGTTTCCACAAAAGGAGGATAAATGGAATGTGTCATAGGGGATTAGGTGTTTAAGGGAGTAGAAAGTTCTTATAACAGCTGCTACTTGGGATGGATCTCAATGTTTTTAAACGAGTAGATAAGGTATTGAAATCCTTGCATTCGCAATCCTTTGGGAAAAGAAGTACAGTAAGAGGCAGGAGATAAAAATTATTGTTAGAAAACGTTGAACTGAATTTTAAATACACCATATTTTTATTTGAACTGTGACTCACACTCATCTTAGAAACATTGCAGAACAACAATATACAAAAAAAAAATTACGAAAGCACATATTTCCATTATTTGTCTAGATGTAACTCTCCTTTATGATTTTTCCCTGGAACAAGAACTCAGGTATTCCAATAGGGGAATTATTCCTTACATCACTAGCCACATACCTAGAGGCAGTGTGTTCAAAATGGAGGATTGGGAAAAGGTGAACTGTTAACTTTTCTGTCTCTTCACCTCTAACCATAAATAAAATTATGTAGATATTACTTAAAGAGTTTAGGAATGTCAATGGCTTAAATATAGCTTGCCCAAGCTTTTAGGTTAGGCTATATATCTCTACTAATAAAACTAGCTTTCCTCTCAGCCTGGCATCACTTCTTGGACAAAGGCTGTGGCAAGGAATCCCACACAATAGGTTTCCCTAAAAAGAGAATTATCAAGGAAACATTCCCTGCACAAATCCTTTAGTTTCTTCTCTATGTCTGCACTATTCAGTCATAGTCGATGGGTAGTAATGAATATTTGAGTACATTGTCTATTGTCAGCACCTCCTACCTCTAAGTTTTATCCACACCAGTAAGTAAAAGTATGGTAGCACATAGCCCCACCTTTATCCTCCTGTTACCTGCATAGCACTTGAAGAGCATTTGGAAACTCTAGTGTGGCAGACTTGGGCTCCCAGATGCAGGAGACGTCATCTTTCTACCCTGGGCAGCAGACCTCATTGAATGTCATTTAAGGCTCTATGAAAGGGACGAATGACGATTTCCATGGGTGTTACAGCATCAGCCAAACCAGCGTTGGACTTTTCATTTAAAGGCAGCTGCTATTCTTTGAGATAGTGACAGGGACAGAGCCAACTGCACATATTTTAAAAGTACTACCAACCAATCCAATACTTTAAACATGTAAATTCTTCCTAGGGGGTGGGCGGTTCAAGCTGTGCAGTAAACACCAACTTATTTTTGCATTTCTTCAAAGAGAACGAAAGAAACACAACTTGTTAACCTTGATCATTCGAACCCTGACAATATACCATAGAAATCATTACTTCAAAAGAACATACTCAAGTTTTGACTTCCCCAAATTCAGCACCTAAGGAAGCACAATAAAAGGTATTTATTGGTTGGTTTTGCCAGGGGCATTTTATTCTTTCAAAGGAAAGTACAAGATATTAGAACTTGTTATTTACTCTTGTTGTACGTGCAAGAGATTTGTGCTAAGACTAGATGTTGGAAAAAACACCATTCAGAAAGAAAGAGTGACTGAGGTGGCTTTTCTGCAGCTTTTTTGTAAATTACCTCGGGATTCCCTCGCTTATTTCTCAGTCCATCTTAAAAAGTTAGGAAAGAATCTCGAGGTAAAGTATGGAAATAATAATTTTTTAAGAATTTTTCAAAAATTTCCACAATCCAAAATATCTTTCTCAAAATTTTAGCTTGACGATCCATAAACTTGTACCCCTGGGGTAAATAATATATGTTAATAAAAATAATTTTAAAAAATTAATGGAACAGAAAGTTCTCCCAAAATCCTTCCATGTGCTAATCTTGTATGACTTTGGATAGATGGTTAAAAGTCTGAAAGAGATATTTTTTAAAAAGTTAATATGAAGAACTGATCACTGTTCACTGGTGATTCAGTTGTGCTACCAATACCATCATGACCGCTATGGTGTGATGTAGGATATAATTAGATTCATCCATAATAGCTAGGATCAGTGATACACCAAACATGTAGATACATATTCTTACATGAATATTTCATATTCATAATCTAACACAACCCTTATGAGAACAGTATCAGATGCTTTGTCATGATGTTATATCTATTTTAAAGAGAAAGGACTACAGTGAAGCAGATAAATTATGCTAAGAATCAGTATAATCTCTTTGCCATAGACTGCATAACCTGGAATTACCTATCTCTTGGGCTCCTGTCATACAACCATGCCTCTAAACAAGTCCCTTCTGACTTTGCACTCATTTTCCTCTACATGAAATTCTCTTCCTTCACCCAGGCTTCACAGAGTTATTCCTTCTTTTTTTTTTTTTAAGATTTTATTTATTTATTTGACAGACAGAGATCACAGGTAGGCAGAGAGGGAGGTAGAAGCAGGCTCCCCACCGAGCAGAGAGCCCGAAGCGGGGCTCGATCCCAGGACCTGGGATCATGACCTGAGCGAAGGCAGAGGCTTTAAACTGAGCCACCCAGGCGCCCCAGAGCTATTCCTTCTTAATAGAGCTGTACTTCTTACAGTCACTTTCATATTTCAGTTCAAATGTTAACCTTTTCAGAGCAATGTTAACTGAACAATCTAACTTCATACCCTAGGTAACTCTTTATGTTTTTCACATTTCTTATTCCTATCTAAAAATCTAATATATTTCATATTGTCTTTTTATCCCTGCAAGAATATACATTCTATGGGAACAGGAATCTATATATCATGTTTATTGTTATATTCTTATTTTCTATAAGACTGTCTAGAATATTTATTAAGGAATGCATGCACTAAGAATACAATGTTTTCCAAGGAAGAAAATTAATTTTGTTTCTTCAGTACTGGTAGGTGCCTAATACAGTACTTGACACGTCATGAACACTTTCATAGAATAGGATACAAAACACAATTTAACCAAATGCTGATCACTACACAGGTAATCCTTGAACAACACTGGGGTTAGGGCTGCCAGTGCCCCCTACTCCCACATATTGAAAATCTGCATATAAGTTTTGACTTAACTAATAGCCTATTGTTGGCTGGAAGCTTTACCAATAACATAATCAATTAGTGCGTATTTTGTATTTACACACATATATATATACTGTTATAATAAAGTAATAAGCTAAAAAAAAAAACTAAGGAAATCATGAGGAGGAGAAAATGCGTTTATAGTACTATATTTATCAAAAAAAAAAAAATCCACATGTAAGTGGACCTGCATAGTTCAAACCCCTGATGTGTTCAGGGGTCAACTGTAATAAGAAAATGGCTAAAATAACTCCAGTGTCTTTCATGTGTTGTTGCTTGCTATCCATAGGTGAATAAAATCAAAGGCACAGGTAGTATATTTTTTTATATATTTCAGTGGGAACTGTATAGCTTTGTTGAGAACTGGGTCTCAGAAGTTCATTTAATTCTAAGCTGAGGTATGTTTTAGCATTTCTGTACTCACTCATCTCTAGTCAAATTAAACCAAATCTATACCTTATCAGTCTTACGCTACACTCACCCAAAGTTCACATTTCCTGATGGAATTCATCAGAGATGTCTGTGTTCCAGCAGGATTGTCATCTTTTTTTTAACATTAAGCTATAATCTTATCCCAGGATGTGGCCCTTGGTCATTCCTACAATAGCTGTGACCCCCTTTTCATATTAGCACCAATAATAAATTTGGGAGCCCCATCAAGGCTAGGAATGAGCTGTGCAAATAAATATTATCGCAGAATTAATGGTTATATTTTCAAACAGTAATCTTATCTTCCAACCTGCTAAGGAGCGCTCCTAAAAAATAATACAAACATAAATAAATGATTGAAACCCATTCTGTCTCCACCCCAACTTCTGCCTGCTCTCACTACCCCTAAATTAAAGCAATTCCATCCAAGCAAAAAGTGAGTTGAATTTTAAAAGATTCCAACACCTTCTCGTTTGAGGTCCCACCAGGTTACTTCCAGCTTGTTTGGAACCTGGCTGCTTCATTATTGCTTTCAGCAGAATTAATATCAACTGCCTATTAGCTGTCAATGTCAATGTCTTTAAAATCCCTTCACTGGATCCCTAATGAAAAGACATTAGATGATAAGGCAAGTGATTTCTCTACTTTCTTTCTGGTGTCTGACATCATTAATATGATTAATGAGGTGACCAGGGAACCCAAATCATTTGTCAACATTAGACTAGTACAATAGCCAAAGCTCAAAGGTGGGGAAGGTATGGGAACAAGTCTTCTCTTCTCTCTATTCTCTACTTGATCAAGGAGATGAATGACTTCCCTGTGTGAACTTGTTTGTAATAGCAAACGGTAAGCAAATTACAAACACATGCTTATTTGCTTTCACATTATCTGTAATAACTAACAAAGAATTGTTTTTAATTTTAAAGCTTCAAAATACAGTTTAGGTGATTGTGTAATGATTATAAAATAAGAAACAAATAGCCAGATCAGTGCCTTTAAAAAGGTATATAAGGAAGGTCCACTCACCAAAAGCAGTGATTGGCTCATGTTAGTAAAAAGTCTACCAGTTTTATTTATTCTTCTTCTACCCACTTAAGCCTCCATGTTGCATCACCACTTCCTCATATCAGGGAGATCATATGATAGTTGTCTTTCTCTGCTTGACTTATTTCGCTAAGCATGATACGCTCTAGTTCCATCCATGTTGTTGCAAATGGCAAGATTTCATTTCTTTTGATGGCTGCATAGTATTCCATTGTGTATATATACTGGTGATTCACAGACCTGTACCCCTGGGGATAAAAATATATGTTTATAAAAAATAAAAAATTAAAAAAAAAAAAAAGTCTACCAGTACTTCTGCGTGGATGTACAGCACAGGCACAGCTGGGTGTATCTTGCCCCTGCTGTCCCTGTCTTTCTCTCCCATTTCCCATTCGTCCCTCCTTTTCTCTCTCCCTCATTTTCTTTGTTGTTTTCAAAATCCTAGGGTAAGACACATAGATGCAGAGCCTGCAGGTACTGAAAGAGAAAACTTTTCTTTCATGGTATTAACTTCCCCAAATTGATACAAACCTAGTTTGCTCAGCCTTAGAGGATGAGAATACAATATATAATTGATGTGTTCACATGAATCCAGTCCTGCAGCCAGGGGAAGTAATGCACTCCAATGTGAAACATACTCTTAAAAGCAGGGAACTACAATACTTTTTTACCCATAAAGAGAAAAATCAATCCTAAGTATCCAAATAATAAAAATAAAATATCTACCATAGAAGCAATAATTGGTTTTTAAGGAGAAAGTATGTGCCTAGTAACACAACATTTTTTTTTTAAGATTTTATTTATTTATTTGAGAGAGAGATCACAAGTAGGCAGAGAGAGAGTGGGGGAAGCAGGCTCCCTGCTGAGCAGAGAGCCCGATGCAGGGCTCAATCCCAGGACCCTGAAATCATTACCTGAGCCAAAGGCAGAGGCTTAACCCGCTGAGCCACCCAGGCACCCATAACACAACTTTTTTTTTTCCTACAGAGTTATGAACTGATAGGCATTCTTTTTTTTTTAATAAGATTTTATTTATTTATTAGTCAGAGAAAGAGAGAGAGAGAGCACAGGCAGGCAGAGAGGCAGGCAGAGGCAGAGGGCGAAGCAGGCTCCCTGCCGAGCAAGGAGCCCGATGTGGGACTCGATCCCAGGTCACCGGGATCATGACCTGAGCCGAAGGCAGCTGCTTAACCAACTGAGCCACCCAGGTGTCCCCTGATGGGCATTCTTATGTGTGGCTGATAGGTGTATAAACTTTAGAATTTTCCTGGAGAGCAATTGGGAAACATTTTAAATATGAATACACACCTCGATCAGGCAACTGCCGGAATTTACACTGAAGAAATAATAGTAAATCTTCACAAAATTGTGACTAAAGTGATATTTATCTCAATGTATATAGGATATCAAAGAATTGGAAGCAACCCAAATGTCCAGAAAGTAGGAGACAAGAGTAAAAACAGCACAATAAGGAACATTTTAAAATTCATGTATTTACTTGTCTGTTATTTATTTCTTTATATAATCTGAAAAGATATACATTAAGAGGCTAGAAGTGTTGTCTCTGGGTGGCTGAAACATGACTTTTCCTGCCGTCTTTTTGGTACTCTCTATTTATTAATTTGTCCCCAGTGAGTATAAACTTGTTTTGATTGTATAATATTTGTATTCTGAGTTAGAGCAGCTTGAATGAGGACACCTGATATATTCCAAATACCCTATCTAAGTAATACCATACTTGGTTGGGAGGCATGGTAAGCAGGACATAAGACACTTCTTTTTTTTTTTTTTTCTTTTTTTTTTTTATTTTATTTTATTTTATTTTTTTTTGTCCTTAAAATTTTTTTTTATTTTAATTTTTTATTTTTATAAACATATATTTTTATCCCCAGGGGTACAGGTCTGTGAATCACACTTCTAAAGTGTCTTTCAAGACCAATTATCAACTAGAAACTATTCTCTTTGGTGTTTGTCCTAAGCTAAAAGGCTATACCTAGGAAAGGGCATCCCTACGTTGGGGTCTCTGATGATGATTCAGGGTTTTGGTTCTGAGGGAAATCAGTAAAGACTGCACCTGCTTACTTGCTGCATGGGGACCTACTGACCTGAAAAGCCTAAAAAGAATTACACAGAAGAGAAAAATTCCCCCAGTCCCTGAAGTGGGGAGAGGGCTACCCCAGGGTACCCCAATTTCACATGTTCTAAAATTAATTCCAGATACTATAATGATTTAGATGAAAAGTACAAAATAGTTAAAGCATAGTAAGAAACTGGAGAAGAATATTTGTGTAATCTAGCATTATACAAGATTCTCTTCAGCAAGATAGAAGAATTAAAGGCCCTATGTCATATTTCATTACATAAAAATTAAGGGTTTTCCATGCCAAATATGTCATAAGTAGAGTTAAAAGTTAAATGAGAGACTGAGGGAAATATTTTCAATGCTTATGTCATAAAAAGGGTTATTATCCCTATATAAAAAAACTCTAGAAATAATTAGGAAAAAGAAAAGTAAAGAAACAATGGACAAAGATGAAATCCTAGTGGTTAATACATACAAGAATTCTCTTAAACTAAGTCTTAGGACTTAGGGGAACACAAGTTAAAAGAAGAGCACTTGTTATGATAAGCATTAAGTGTTATATATAAGTAATGAATCACTAAATTCTATACCTGAAAACAATATTACATTATATATTAACTAACTAGAATTTAAATAAAATTTTGAAAAAACAACAAGATACCATTTTTTCACTCATCTCATATAGAAACAATAAAGCAGTAAGAATACAGTGCTGATGAGAAAATGGATATATAATCTCTGATATGTAATAATTAGTGAATTGCAATTACCTTTTTTGGAAAGTAACTAGGCAATAGCTGTTAAAATTGTAAATGCTTACCACTTCTGACCCACTAGTGTCAATTTAGGAGTCCACCCTATAGAAATAAAAAATCCTTGTGTTACATGAACAAAGAGGTCTATTGCAACAGTATTTTATTATGACAAAATAAGAAAAAAATAAAGGGTCACCAACAGGGGAAATGGTTAGCTAAATCAGGCTTCCGATCTATACAAGAATCCATACTTATCAAAAAGAATAGATTAGACCCGTGACTCTCAAAATCTGGCCTTTTGACCCACAGTCCTGTCATCACCCCAGGAACTTGCTAGAAATGCATGTTCTTTGGCCCCACCCCAGACCTACAGTATTGGAATCTCTGAGAATGGAGCCTAGTAATGTGTCTTAAAAAGTTAACAAGTCATCCAGGTGGTTCTGATATATGGTTAGATCTACATCGATAGTCTTAAGAAATCTATTCATATGTTTAAATGAATATATTAATTCTCAGAGTAAAATATTTAATGTGATGCATTTCATAGAAACAAACATCAATAAAGCACAAATTTTTGACATGTACTCATATTTTTGTATAAGAAAGCAGAAGTTGCAGAATGATATACCTGCTGTCATTAACATTGATTAAGGTGGGAAAGGAGGAGAGTGGAAAAAATAACCTCTCTCTTCATTCATCTCTGCTTCATTTTTCAGTGGACACAATAAGCATACATAACTCTCCTAATCTCAAAAAAAAAAAAAATTTAAACAATAAAGTAAAAAAAAAAATAAACAAACCTAGTTTTTTACCTGACCTAGATCAAAGAGAACCCAAACTAATTGGATACCAATATTGATAAAAAGATTTTCCTTTCACCAAGCCTTAATTGGCCTTTAGATCTACCTAGTGATGGTTCTGGCATAGCCCTTCATTCAGAAAACTCTTTTAAATAGGTAGATGGATCAGAGCAAAGATTCTTGAATTTTGCATGAAGGACTAAAAAGCACAATTCCTCTGGATTAATTTCTCCAAACTACCTTTATTAAAGTTAAAGTTAAAACCCATCCATTCGGCCCTGAATATATAATCTGAATATAATCTGAAAAGATTATAGTCACTAAAACAAACTATGAAGATGTCAATATCTATAGTACAACTTTAGGCAATTTACTAAGTGTGGTTATCCCAATCCTTTCCCTGCTGCTTTAAATTGTACATTGTAAATGTGTAAAGCAATATTTCCTATTTAAAACCTTAAATTCATTCATCGAAATATTATTTTGAGAAGTAAGTTAAGTGTTGAGTTATTATTTTTCTAGCTAACATTTTCTTTCAAGGACAAAATATTTTGAGAGTATAACTTGAAACTGACCCTATCTATATCTTAAGTTTGATCAAAAATACATTTCCTTGAAAAGGTCTAACAAATCAATAAATACATGACTGTGGGATCCAAAATTACATCCTAGGAAGTCACAAAAGCTAATAACTTGGGCCAAAATAATCATGGATTTTAGGTAAATCTAACTTGTGATGTCAACTTCTTCCTTTTAATTACTTAGCTCTTAAATACAGTCAATAGTCTGATGAGCTCTGATTATGGAGAACTCAGCTAAAAATATCTGGAATTAATAATCAGCTGCAATGTGACATTAAGAATTCTAAAACTCTAGCCCTGTACCCCTCACAAACCATTCTTTTAACATGGCACAACTTTGGTGTTATAACTGAAGTGAATCTCTAATGATTAATGATGAGGTGATTTGATTCTTGCATACTGAAAGAAAATTAAGAAGAATATTTACTTGACTTTAAAAAAACTAGATCTCACTAAAAAGAACCTAGATTTAAAGCTTCTTCAGGCTCAAAAAAATACTTCCATAACCTAATATGTCATCATGGTCTAAATGATTTCCAAGACAATGTCATGAAAAAAGAAGCTTTTTGCCACTAAACTTAAAATGATTAGATCTATATAATTTGTTTAACAAAGTCCAGTGTAATACTTTAGAAGTAAATCTCTTTTAATCTTTCAATTTTATTGGCTTCATTACTGTTGCAAAGAATTTCTTTTTTTTTTTTTACCATTTGCATTATATCTCCTTTTTTTTTTTACTTTTAATTTTTAATTTTTTATAAACATATATTTTTATCCCCAGGGGTACAGGTCTGTGAATCACCAGGTTTACACACTTCACAGCACTCACCAAAAGCACATACCCTCCCCAATGTCCATAATCCCACCCCCTTCTCCCAAACCCCCTCCCCCCAGCAACCCTGTTTGTTTTGTGAGATTAAGAGTCACTTATCTTTTTTTTTTAATTTTATTTATTTATTTGACAGACATAGCTCACAAGTAGGCAGAGAGGCAGGCAGAGAGAGGAGGAAGCAGGCTCCCCGCAGAGCAGAGAGCCCGATGTGGGGCTCCATCTCAGGACCCTGGGATCATGACCTGAGCCGAAGGCAGAGGCTTTAACCCACTGAGCCACCCAGGCGTCCTGTTGCAAAGAATTTCTAACCTATGACTACATCTATGCCATTCCATAGAGCCACTCAGAGTCCTGAGGGGGGAAAAAAAACAAAAACAACCAATTTTACTATATGCTTTAGTTCTCAGCAGGTACCAACAGAGAAAATCCTTTCTGCCTCAGCTCTGACATGTTTGCACCGAATTAACATAACACTAGTATAAGCAAATATTTTTTTCTTCCTTTAGGCAAATATTTGAAAACCTACTATGTGCCAGTTCTTGATAAGCACTTCAAGTGCATGAGGAAAATCAAGGCAGGGATTTGACAAAAGTAGTTTATGCTACAGTGAAGATTTCTCTCTAAAATAGTTTGTTAATTTTTTTTTGTTGTTAACTCAATCATTACTTAATCATATGTTTGACTTAACACCCATGCTATTTCCTATCCTGTTAGTAACTGATTAATCCATTTTACTATTTGTTATGAATGTTTTACCACCCTCCACAGTGTTCCTGTAGATACTTCCCTTCATTGACCAGTTGGTCACTGACACCTGATAAAGGAATAGATCCTATGTACCTCCCAAAATTATTTTATTTCATTTCTACATCACTTTTTCTTTTATCAAAAAGTGTTTAAATGCTAGAACGAAGGAGAATGTTCTTACTTAAATATTGGGAATTTGCTTCTACATAATTTAAAGAATATCTTCCCCTGAAACGATTTACATGTTGTACTGAGAGAGTTTACCAGTTTTATTTGTGGTCTTAATAGAAGTTCAAACTATTAAATTGGGTTTAGATATTATATTCATGGTCGGCATTCATAAGAAAAACAGCAGACAATTGAATAGATTTGGAAACTATATGTTCACAACAATGAGCATATTAAGTATGAAGAAAAAAATAATGTGGTTTTAGGAAAAAGTCTTTCTAGCTGAAACTCTCACCCATGGCCTTGGGATTTTCTCTCTCTCTCTCACTAAATCTTTGTCTGTCCCATAGTCCTTAAAAGACTGCTCAGTAGAGGAAGAAAACCAATGTTGAAGAATTCATGTTACTAAAATCCCCACCAGTTGTTAATTTCCCTCCAAGGCCATGGCCAGATTTTGCATGTTGTCAAGATCCTTTAGTCATCTTCTGGGTTTTGGATTATTTTAGTTGTTTGAGAATACCTTTCGATTTAGAGTCATGTCTACAAAATTCCTCCTGTTAACTGGAGGAATCACAAAACATTGAGACTGAAAGAATTAAAGTTCACCACCCCCATCAGATAATAGATTCCCCACATTTCCAGATGATTATCCAAAACAAACTTACATACATTTACAACAACAACTTTTAAAATTTTTTAAAAAGTACTTTAAACTCCACAGTAGAATTCTTGGAAGGGAGTTCATAGAATCCACACCAGGATTTCGTATTAGCTCTACAACAAAGAAAATATAAACCACCATCTCCAACCACTGGTTAGGAATGAAGATGATGGAGTTCAATGCCTGAGTTTGATACCACCTGTGTAGTCTTGTACATATCACTCTTTCCTTCTAATCTCTCTAAGCCTCAGATTCTTCACATATAAAATGAGGATAAAATTAATGCCTATCTCAAAGGGTTTTATGAAGATTAAATAAAATAAGGTCCTTAGTACAATGCCCAGCACACAGTTCCACTCTATCAATTCATGATTCAACACATATGAATATGCTACTCTCTGTTCATTTTCAATACTTTTACCTCCTCTTTTCTTTAATAGATTTACCAGTCTTAATAACAACACATAGTTTTAAAGAAACAAATTAGTATTTATCTTCTGTAGTATTTTTTTAATTTTTGTTTTCTCATTCATAAACAGCATCTTTTATCTCTGTTTTCTTCTTCCTGCCTTATCTGGTTATTTTGGTTTTTTGTTTTTCTAACTTCTTAATTCCTTCATTTTTCCCTCCTCTTATAGGCACTAGGACTTTGATTACAGCTCCTGTAATCATCCATAGCTGGGCTTGAAAAAGAGCATAAAAGACACTAGAGAATCTCTTTTTGCAGAAATGAGATCTAATCAGGCTGAAATTCAAAATCCTATAACTAATATGGAGTCTAAATTGAATGTCTAATAGTGAGGGTAAATGAGGCAGAAGAGAAAGTGAGTGATCTAGAAGATGAGTTGATGGAAAGGAAAGAAGCTGAGGAAAAGAGAGAAAAACAACTCAGAGCCCATGAAGAGTGGCTTCAAGAAATCAGTAATGCCATGAAATATACCAGTGTCAGAATTATTCAGGTATCTGAGGGTGAAGAAAGAGGGAACCAGAAGGTATATTTGAGCAAATCATAGCAGAGACTTTCCCTAATCTGGGGAAGGAAACAAGCATTTATGTCCAAGAGGCAGAGAGGACCCCTCCCAAAATCAATAAAAAATAGGTCAACACTCTGACTTACAATAGGGAGGCTTGCAAATTTCAGAGACAAAGAGAAAACCTTGAAAGCAGCTCAAAACAAGAGGCTCCTAACCTACAGAGAAAGGAACATCAGACTAATATCAGACCTATCCACAGAACACTGGCAGGCCAGGAGAGGCCGACATGATATATTCAGAGTCAATACTAGATACGAAGAACATGCAGCCAAGAATACTGTATTCAGCAAAGCTGTCATTCAGAATGGAAGGAAAAATAAATAGCTTTCAGGACAGAAACTGAAAGAATATGTAACCACCAAGCTACCCTGGCAAGATATATTAAGGGGGATTCTGTAAGCAAAGAGAGACCCCAAGAGTAGCATAGACCAGAATGAAACAGAGACAATCTACAGAAACAGGGACTTTATAGATAATACAATGGCACTACATTCTTATCTTTCAATAGTTACTCTGAATGTAAATGGGCTAAATGCTCCCATCAAAAGAAACAGAATATCAGATTGGATAAAAAAGCAAGATCCATCCATATGTTGTCTACAAGAGATTCATTTTAGACTTAAAGACACCACCACACTGAAAATGAGGGGATAAAGAACAATTTACCAACCTAATGGACCTCAAAAGAAAGCTGGGGTAACAATCTTCATATTAGACAAATTAGATTTTAAAACAAAAAGTGTACTAAGAGATGAAGAGGGACACTGTATCATACTTAAATTGTCTAGCCAAAAAGAAAGATCTAACAACCATAAATACTTATGGCCTCAACATGGGAACAGCCAATTATATAAATCAATTAATAACCAAAGTAAAGAAACACATTGACAATAATTCATTAATAGTAGGGGACTTCACCACCCCACTCACACAAATGAACAGATCTAAACATATGATTTAAAAAGGCAGGGGCGAGGGCACTTTGCATGACACACTGGACCAGATAGACTTCACAGATATATACAGGACAATCCATCCTAAAACAACAGAATATTCATTCTTTTTGAAAGCACATGGAATTTTCTCTAGAATAGAACACATACTTGGTTACAAATCAGTTCTCAACCTATGCCAAAAGATTTGGATTATTCCCTGCACATTTTAAGACCACAATACTTTAAAACTGGAGCTTAATCACAAGAGGAAATTGGAAGGAAGTCAAACACTTGGAGGTTAAAGAGTATCCTGATAAAGAATGAATGACCCAACCAGAAAATTTAAAAAATAAAAAATAAAATAAAAAATAATTTTAAAAAATTCATGGAAACTAATGAGAATAAAAACATATTCATTCAGAACCCCTGGGATAGAGCAAAGGTGGTCCTAAGAGAGAAGTATATCGAAATGTGAGCTTCTCTAAAAAACTTTGAAAAATCCCAAATATACAAGCTAGACTTACACCTACAGGAGTTGAAGAAAGAACAACAAATAAAGCCTATACCAAGCAGGAGAAGTGAAATAATAAAAGATCAGAGCAGAAATCAGTTAAACTGAAACAAGAATAATAGAACAGATCAAAGAAACTAGAAGCTGATTCTCTCAAAGAATTAATAAGATTGATAAACGTCTAGCCAGATTTATCCAAAAGAAAAGAGAATGGACCCAGATTACTAAAATCATGAATGAAAGGGGAGAGATCATGACCAACACTAAGGACATACAGACAATTTTAATAACATATTACAAGCAAGTATATGCCAAAAAGTTAGGCAATCTGAGAGGAATGGATGCATTCCTAGAAACGTAAACTACCAAAACTGAAACAGAAAGAAATAGAAAGTCTCAACAGACCAATAACCAGCAAGGAAATTGAAGCAACACAAAACAAACTGAGGGTTGCTGGGGGGAGGGGGTTTGGGAGAAGGGGGTGGTATTATGGACATTGGGGAGGGTATGTGCTTTGGTGAGTGCTGTGAAGTGTGTAAACCTGGTGATTCACAGACCTGTACCCCTGGGGATAAAAATATATGTTTATAAAAAATAAAAAATTATATTAAAAAAAAAAACTCCCAAAAAACAAGAATCCAGGGCCAGATGGCTTCTCAGGGGACTTCTACAAGACATTTAAAGAAGAAATAATACCTATTCTCCTGAAGCTGTTTGAAAAAAATAGAAATGGAAGGAAAACTTCCAAACTCATTCTCTGAGGCCAACATTACCTCGAACCAAAAGCCAGAAAAAGACCACATCAAAAAGGAGAATTACAGACCAGTATCCCTGATGAACATGGATGCTAAAATACTCACCAAGATACTAGCCAATAGGATCAAAAAGTATATTAAAAAGATTATTCACCAGAACCAGGTGGATTTATTCCTGGGATGCAAGGGAGGTTCAACACCCACACATCAATCAGTGTGATAGATCA
This sequence comes from Mustela putorius furo, assembly GCF_011764305.1. NCBI lineage: Eukaryota > Metazoa > Chordata > Mammalia > Carnivora > Mustelidae > Mustela > Mustela putorius. The sequence goes on along the minus strand of NW_025421294.1, from coordinate 45,877,146 downwards.
TATTAATAAAAGACAAGACAAGAAGCATAAGATCCTCTCAATTGATGCAGAAAAAGCATTTAACAAAATACAGCATCCTTTCTTAATTAAAACTCTTCAAAGTGCATGTATAGAGGGAACAAACCTCAATATCTGCTGTGAAGTGTGTAAACCTGGTGATTCACAGACCTGTACCCCTGGGGATAAAAATATATGTTTATAAAAAATAAAAAATTTAAAAAAAAAATAAATAAATTAAAAAAATTTAAAAAAAAAAAAAAAAGCCATCTATGAAAAGCCAACAGTGAAAATTATTCTCAATTGGGAAAACTGAGAGCTTTCCCCTAAAGTCAGGAACATGGCAGGGATGCCCATTCTCACCACTGTTGTTCAACATAGCACTACAAGTCCTAGCCTCAACAATTAGGCAACAAAAAGAAATGAAAGGAATTCAAATTGGCAAAGAAGTGAAACTCTAACTCTCCATAGATGAAATGGTACTTTATGTGGAAAACCCAAGATATTGCTAGAACTCATAAAGCAATTCAACAATGTGGCAGGATATAAATTCAATGCACAGAAATCAGGTGCATTTCTATACAGTAACAATATGACTGAAGAAAGAGAAATTAAGGAACTGATCCCATTTACAACTGCACCAAAAAACATTATACCTAGGAATAAACCTGTCCAAAGAGGTAAAGGATCTAAAAACTATAGAACACTTATGAAAGAAATTAAGGAAGACACAAAGAAGTAGAAAAACATCCCATGCCCATGGATTGGAAGAATAAATATTGTTAAAATTTCTATGCTACCCGGAGGAGTCTAAACATTTGGTGAAATCCCTATCAAAATACTATCAGCATTTTTCACAGAGCTGAAACAATCCTAAAGTTTGTATGGAACCAGAAAAGACCTTGAATAGCCAGGGGAATGTTGAAAAAGAAAACCAAACCTGGGGGCGTAACAATGCCTGACTTCAAGCTCTATTTCAAAGCTGGGATCAAGATAGCATATTAGCACAAAAACAGACATATAGATCAATGGAACAGAATGAGAGAGCTCAGAAATGGACCCTCAACCCTATAATCAACTAATCTTGGACAAAGCAAGAAAGAATATCCAATGGAAAAAAGACAGTCTCTTTAACAAATGATGTTGGGAAAATTGGACAGCCACATGCAGAAGAATGAAACTGGACCATTCTCTTACACCATACAGAAACATAAACTCAAGATGGATGAAAGATATAAACGTGAGACAGAAATCCATTAAAATCCTGTTGGAGAACACAGGCAGCAACCTCTTCAACCTCAGCTGCAACAACTTCTTGCAAGACACATTTATAAAGGCAAGGGTAACAAAAGCAAAAATGAACTGTTGGGACTTCATTGAGATAAAATCTTTTGTACAGCAAAGGAAACAGTAAATAAAATCAAAAGACAACTGACAGAATGGGAGAAGATATTTGCAAATGACAGATCAGATAAAGGGCTGGTATCTAAGATCTATAAAGAACTTATCAGGCGCCTGGGTGGCTCAGTGGGTTAAGCCGCTGCCTTCAGCTCAGGTCGTGATCTCAGGGTCCTGGGATCGAGTCCCGCATAGGGCTCTCTGCTCAGCAGGGAGCCTGCTTCCTCCTCTCTCTCTCTCTGCCTGCCTCTATGCCTACTTGTGATCTCTCTCTGTCAAATAAATAAATAAAATCTTTAAAAAAAAAAAAGAACTTATCAAATTTAACACCCACAAAACAAATAATCCAGTCAAGAAATAGGCAAAAGACATGAACAGACATTTCTCCTAAGAAGACATACAAATGGCCAACAGAGACATGAAAAAAATGCTCATCAGTTGTCATCAGGGAAATACAAGTCAAAACCACAATGTGATACCACTGTCACCAGTAATAATGGCTAAAATTAGCAACACAGGAAACCACAAATGTTGGAGAGGATGTGAAGAAAGGGGAACCCTCCTACACTATTGGTGGGAATGCAAACTAGTACAGATACTCTAGAAAACAGTATGGAGGCTCCTCAAGAAGTTAAAAATGGGAATTCCACCAAGATAGCAGAAGAGTGAGGGACTCCTTTTTAACTGGTCCCCTGAGTTTAGCTAGAAATCTACCAATCCACTCTGAACATCCATGAAATCCACCTGAGATATAAGATCATATATGTCTGGATCTCCATAGGGGCAGATTATCATCAATTGAGAGGGTGCACCGCCTGGATTGTGGTTGGTATTTTCAGCTGTACATCCCCTCAACCACAACTCAACAGAATGACTAGGAGGAGGAACTCCCAACAAAGACAAGACCCACAGACAGTGGCCTCTCCTGTAGATTTAATGGATATGGATCTAAGTAAGATGTCAGAAATAGACTTCAGGGTAGCAGTTATGAAGAAAATAGGCTGGAGAAAACTATTAATGGCAACATAGATTCTCCAAGTGCAGAAATGAGAGCAGATCTGGTAGAACTTAAAAATGCCATCAATAAGATACAATCTAATCTAGATACTCCAACAGTTAAGATAAATGAAGCAGAAGAATGAATTAGTGATCTTGAAGACAAACTGATAGAAAAGAAGGGAAAAGAGAAGGCCTGGAACAAACAGCTTAAAATCCATGAATGAGAAATAAATGAGACCATGAAATGTTCCAATGTCAGAATTATTGGGATCCCTGAGGGGGTGGAAAGAGAGAGAGCACTAAAAGTATATTTATCTTCCAAGAACTTCCTTAATATGGGAAATGAAACAAGCATTTGTATCCCAGAGGCAGAGAAAACTGCTCCCAAGATCAAAGAGACCAGACAATGCCCAGGCATTTAATAGTAAAATTCCCAAATCTTAGAACCAAGGAAACCATCTTAAGGGCAAATGTGTAAGGGATTCCTTACATACAGAGGGAGGAACATCAGAATAATGTCAGACAACCTGTCCACAGAGACCTGGCAAACCAGAAAGGACTGGCAAGAGATATACAGGGTACTAAATGAGAAGGATATGCAGCCAAGACTGTCATTCAGAATGGTTGGAGAGATAATGGTTGGAGAGAGCTTTCAGGACTGGGAGAGACTGAAGGAGTATATGACCACTAAGCCAACCCTGCAAGAAATATTAACGGGGTTTCTATAAAAGGAGAAAGACCCCAAGAGTGAAATAGAACAGAAATACAGAGAGACAATCTATAGAAACAAGGACTTCGTAGGCAACATGATGACAACAGAATCTTATATTTCAGTAATTGCTCTCAGTGTGAATGGCCTAAATGCTCCCATAAAATGGCACAGGGTTCCAGATTGGATAAAAAGACAGGACCCATCAATATGCGGTCTATAAGAAACTCATTTTGAACCTAAAGATACATCCAGACTGAAAGTGAAGGGATGGAGAATTATCTTTCATGCTAACAGACCTCAAAAGAAAGCCAGGTAGCAATTCTCACATCAGACAATTAGATTTTAAGCTAATGACTATAGTTAGAGATACAGAAGGACACTCCATCATTCTTAAAGGGTCATCCAATACAAAGATCTAACAACTGTAAATATGCCTCCAACATAGGAGCAGCCAACTACATGAACCAACTGTTAACCAAAATAAAGAGACACATTGATAAAAGTAAATTAATAGTAGGAGACCTCAATACTCCATTCTCAGCAATAGTCAGATCATTCAAGCAGAAAATCAACAAAGAAACAAGAGCTTTGAATGACACACTGGATCAGATGGGCCTCAGAGGTATATAGAGAACATTCTACCCCAAAACAGCAGAATACTCATTCTTCTTGAATGCACAAGGAACTTTCTCCAGAACAGACCACATACTGGGTCATGAATCAGGTCTCAACAGATACCAAAAGAATGAGATTATTCACTGCATATTCTCAGACCACAACACTTTGAAACTGGAACTCAAGCACAAGGAAAAGGTTGGAAGAAATTCAAACACTTGGAAGCTAAAGACCATCCTGCTCAAGAATGTTTGGGTCAATCAGGAAATCAAAGAAGAATCTAAACAATTCATGGAAACCAATGAGAACAAAGATACATTGATCCGAAACTGATGGAATATGGCAAAGGCAGTCCCTAAGAGGGAAATACATGGCTAGCCAAGCCTCACTCAAAAAAAAAAAAGAAAAAAAGAAAAGAAAGAAAGAAAAGAATGAAAAATCCCGAATTCACAGACTATTTTTACACCTTAAAGCTCTGGAGAATCAACAACAATTTAAACCTAACCCATACACAAGAAGGAAAATAATTAAGATCAGAGCAGAGACCAATGAAATAGAAATCAGAAATACAGTAGAACACATTAACAAAACTAGAAGCTGATTCTTTGAAAGAAAGAATTAATAAAATCAATAAACCACTGGCCAGACTTATCCAAAGAAAAGGACAAGGATGGGCACCTGGGTGGTTCAGTGGGTTAAAGCCTCTGCTTTCAGCTTGGGTCGTGATCCTAGGGTCCTGGGATTGAGCCCCACATCGGACTTTCTGCTTGCCAGGGAGCCTGCTTCCCTTCCCCTCTCTCTGCCTGCCTCTCTACCTACTTGTGATCCCTGTTTGTCAAACAAATAAATAAAATCTTTTAAAAAAAGGGGGGGACCCAAATTAATAAAATTATGAATGAAAGGGAAGATATCACAACTAACAACAAGGAAATAAATGCAATTATCAGAAATTATTATCAACAGCTATATGACAATAAATTAAGCAATCTGGAAGAAATGGATGCATTCCTGGAAACCTAAAACTACCAAGAGTGAAACAGAAAGAAACTGACAACCCTAACAGACCAATAAGACCAATAACCAGTAACGAGATTGAAGCAATAATCAAAAACCAACCCCCCCCCCCAAAAAAAGAGCCCAGGGCCTGATGGATTCCCTGGGGAATTCTACCAAACATTCAAAGAAGAAATAGTACCTATTCTCCAAAAGCTGTTTCAAAAAATAGAAACAGAAGGAAAACTTCCAGACTCTTTCTATGAACCCAGCATTACCCTGATCCCCAAACCAGGCAAAGACCCCACCAAAAAGGAAAATTTCAGACCAATATCCCTGATGAATGTGGATGCCAAGATTCTCAACAAGATCCTAGCTAATAGGATCCAACAGTACATTAAAAAGATTATCCACCATGCCAGGTGGAATTTATCCCTGGATGCAAGGGTCATCAACATTCACAAATCAATCAATGTGACAGAACAAATCAATAAGAGAGGAGAGAAGAACCACCTCGTCCTCTCAATTGTTGCAGAAAAAGCATTTGACAAGATACAGCATCCATTTCTGATTAAAAATGCTTCAAAGTATAGGGATAGAGGGAATATTCCTCAACTTCATAAAATCTATGAAAAACCCACAGCAAATATCATTCTCAATAGGGGAACTGAGAGCCTTCCCACTGAGATTAGAAACACAACAAGGATGTCCATGCTCGCCATTATTGTTCAATATAGTACTACAAGTCCTAGCAACAGCAGTCAGATAACAAAAAGAAATAAAAGGTATTCAAATTGGCAAAGAAGAAGTCAAACTCCCTCTCTTCACAGATGACATAATACTTTATGTGGAAAACCCGAAAGACTCCACCACCAAATTACTAGAACTCATACAGCAATTCAGTGATGAGGCAGGATATGAAATCAATGCACATAAATCAGTTGCTTTCTTATACACTAACAATAAAACTGTAGAAAGGGAAATTAGAGAATCAATTTCATTTACAACAGCGCCAAACCCATAAAATACCTTGGAATAAACCTAATCAAAGAAGTATATAATCTATACTCCAGGAACTACAAAGCACTCACAAATGAAATTGTAGAAGACACAAAAAGATGGAAAATATTCCACATTCATGGATTGGAAGAATAAACATTGTTAAAATGTCTCTGCTGCCCAGAGCAATCTATACTTTCAACACCATCCTGATTAAAATACCAAAGGAATTTTTCAAAGTACTGGAACAAACAATCCTAATATTTGTATGGAACCAGAAGAGACCCCAAATCACCAAGGAAATGTTGAAAAAGAAAAAGCTGTGGCATCATATTGTCTGATTTCAAGCTATATTACAAAGCTGTGATCAACAAGACAGCATGGCACTCACACAAAAACAGACACAGAGATCAATGGAACAGAATAGAGCCCAAATACAGACTCTCAACTTTATGACCAACTAAGCTTTGACAAAGCAGGAAAAAATAACCAATGGAAAAAAGAGAGCCTCTTCAATAAATGGTGCTGGGAAAATTGGACATCTATATACAGAAGAATGAAACTGGACCATTCTCTTACACCATTCACAAAGATAAACTCAAAATGGATGAAAGACCTCAATGTGAGACAGAAATCCATCAAGATTCGAGAGGATAACATTCGCAGTTGCCTCTTCAACATTGGCCATAGTAACTTCTTTCCAGACATCTCCAAAGGCAAAGGAAAAAAAAAGGAAAATGAACTTTTGGGACTTCATCAAGATAAAAATCTTCTGCACAGCAAAGGAAACCATCAACAAAACAAAAAGGAACCCACGGAATGGGAGAAGATATTTGGAAATGATACTACAGACAAAGGGCTGATAGCCAAGATCTATAAAGAACTTCTCACACTCAACACACACAAAACAAATAATCAAGTCAAAAAATTGGCTAAAGACATTAACAGACACTTCTCCAATGAAGATATACAAATGGCTAACAGACATATGAAAAAATGTTCATCATCATTAGCCATCAGGGAAATTCAAATCAAAACCACACTGAGATAGCACCTTACACCAGTTAGAATGTCAAAAATTGACAAGGCAAGAAACAACAAATGTTGGAGAAGTTGTGGAGGAAAGGGAACCCTTTTACACTGTTGGTAGAAATGCAAGTTGGTGCAGCTACTTTGGAAAACAGTGTGGAGATTCCTCAAAAATTAAAAATAGAGCTATTCTATGACCCAGCAATTGCACTGCTGGTTATTTACCACAAAGATACAGAAGTAGTGAAAAGAAGGGTCATATGCACCCCAATGTTCGTAGCAGCAATGTCCACAATATCCAACCTGTGGAAGGAACCAAGATGTCCTTCAACAGAGGAATAGATAAAGGAAATGTGGTTCATATATGCAATGGAATATTACTCAGTATTCATCAGAAATGATGAATACCTACCATTTATATGGATGTGGATGAAACTGGAAGATTTAATGCTAAGTGAAATAAGTTAGTCAGAAAAAGACGATTATCATATGGTTTTACTCATATGTGAAATATAACAAATAGTATAAAGGATCATAGGGGAAGGGAGGGAAAATGGAATGGGAACAAATCAGAGGGCAAAACAAACCCTGAGAGACTCTTGACTATGTGAAACAAACTGAGAGCTGCTGGAGGGGAGGTGGATGGGGGCATGGGGTAACTGGGAGATGGGCATTAAGGAGGGCACAGGATGTGATAAGCACTGGGTATTATATGCAACTGATGAATCGTTAAACATTAAATCTAAAACTAATGATGTACTATATGTTAGCTAATTGAATTTAAATAGAAAGTAATAATAATAATTCTGGTGGACCTTTAAGAATTTCCAAGAAAATTTTCATAGGCTCTGTAGCACCAGTGCTGAGAAGCATGGAACAATGGGTCAAATCAAAAGGAAATCCAGATTTTTAATTTTCTTTTGAGGAACTTCCAAGCTTCCATACTGTTTTCCAGAGTGACTGCACCAGTTTGCATTCCCACCAATAGTGTAAGAGGGTTCTCCTTTCTCTGCATCCTCACCAGCCTCTGTTGTTTCCTGACTTGTTAATTATTAGTTTTAGCCATTCTGACTGGTGTGATGTGGTACTCCAGTACAATTTTTATTTGTATTTCAATTCTAAGGGGAACATGAACCCCAATGTTTATAGCAGCATTAACCACAATAGCCAAAATATGGAAAGAGACCAAATGTCCATTGACTGATGAGTGGGTAAAGAAGATGCGGGGTGTGTGTGTGTGTGTGTGTGTGTGTGTGTGTGTGTAAAATAGAATATTACTCAGTCACTCAGTCATCGAAAAGAATGAAATCTTGCCATTTGAAACAACATGGATGAAACTAGAGGGTATTGTGCTAAGCAAAGTAACTCAGTCAGAGAAAGACAAATCTCATATGATTTCACTCATATGTGGAATTTAAGAAACAAAATAGATGAACATGGGGGTAGTGAAGAAAAAATGAAATAAGATAAAAACAGAGTGGGGGGCAAACTATAAGAAACTCTTAACTACAGGGAACTAACTATGGGTTGTTGCAGGTAAAGTGGGTTGGGGATTGGGGTAACTGGGTGCTGGGCATTAAGGAGGGAACTTGTTTTAATGAGCACTGGCAGTTACATACAGGTGATGAGTCCCTAAATTCAATCTGTGAAACTAAAACTACATTATATGTTAACTAACTTGAATTTAAATAAAATCTTGAAAGAAAAAGTATCCATATTTGAATGTCTAGGTGTTCAATCTATGTTGCTTTATTATAAATTTTAAATATTTATTAGGGATCAGATGGGGAGAAAAAGTATTTCCGCTTGCTTTTACACTTTATTCCTTCCAGTTTAATAATAAATCTCTATAATTTAAGTCAATACAGGGACTTGTCTGGAAATAAAGTAATAAAATCCAAGCATCAAAGCAGAATGTTCAATGTAAAACAGGACCAGCAAACTGGCTACTCCGTACAAGGATACAGATAATAAAAGTAAAGTCTATGTTGAAAAAAAAAATAAGAGCATCATCTAAACAATATGTATGAAACATTGGGATAAGGAAACCCTTCCATGGGGTTCCTGAGTTGCTCAGTTGGTTAAACGACTGCCTTCAGCTTGGATCATGATCCTATGGTCCTGGGATGGAACCCCACATCAGGCTCCCTGCTCTGAGAGGAGCGTGTGTCTCCCTCTCCCTCTGTCTGCTGCTTCCCCTGTTTGTGCTCTCTCTATATATCAAATAAATTATTAAATTCTTAAAAAATGAACGAAAGAAAGAAACCCCTATCATTGTGGTACCCCTGCCTCAAGGAGAAAAAAAAACAGAACAAGTGGCTTAACTTCCAGGATAATGGCCAATGACTCTAGGTGCAGGAACTTCACATTTGTTCTAGAAGTTTATAATCTAATCTTCAGTCCAAGAATAACAAAACATTTTACCGTAGACCCAGGGTTTCTCTCTAGTTTTATGTAGGGTTATAAAAAGAAAAGACTATTTTCACAACTTAAAGCAAGTGGTTCTAACTAAACCTTAGTTTCCTCATCTACTAAGTAACTGGGTGGCAAGGGGCCTGATTACATAATCTGTATGGTTATATTTGGCTTTACCATTTTTTTTAAGATTTTATTTATTTATTTGACAGAGATCACAAGCAGGCAGAGAGGCAGGCAGAGAGAGAGGAGGAAGCAGGCTCCCTGCTGAGCAGAGAGCCCGATGCAGGGCTCGATCCCAGGACCCTGAGATCATGACCTGAGCTGAAGGCAGCGGCTTAACCCACTGAGCCACCCAGCTGCCCCTGGCTTTACCATTTTATAATTCTATATGCTGATTAATATATGTCTATTCTAAACATTGAAAGCATTTTTTAAAAATCACAAATAGCCAGATTATAATAGACCTTGCTAAAATAGTTTTGTTTTTTTTTTTTAAAGATTTTATTTATTTATTTGACAGAGAGAAATTACAAGTAGATGGAGACGCAGGCAGAGAGAGAGAGAGAGGGAAGCAGGCTCCCTGCTGAGCAGAAAACCCGATGCGGGCCTCGATCCCAAGACCCTGAGATCATGACCTGAGCCGAAGGCAGCGGCTTAACCCGCTGAGCCACCCAGGCACCCGCTAAAATAGTTTTGATCAAATATACAACACCTTGAAGTAGTACATAAGACTAATTTTGAAATAATCCTGTCATTGATGATAAATTAAGTTTTCAGATATGAAGATTAATCATGTCAAAAATTATTTTGTGATCCAGAAATTTTATTTACTGGAAAAAATAAGAAGTAAACTTTTAAGTACCTAAAATAGGCCAAGAAATATGGGCTAAGTATTTTCTATGTGCCAAATAACTGGGAATCATGAAAATTGTGGACTATCATTCTTTAGCAGATGCTGTTGTTTCCCAGTCCACATCCCTTGGGTCCTGTTACTTCAGCTTGGTCCTGCACAAATACCAACTGTCAGTATCTGCATCCCTTGGCCAAGAGTCTCTGAAGCCTTGGAAGGCTGCTGTGCCTATATTCAGCAGGCCCAAGGTGCCAGGAAACTAATGCCTCCTCCCCAGGGGACAGCCTAAACCAATGGCTGAATGGAATTGCTATATAGATGCACAACTTGGTCACCCCACAAGAGTTTTACACAGTTTCTCAGAATTTCCCAGAGGTGTTAAATCTGATCACCAGTGGCAGTGGCTGCCTTGATAGTGTTTCCTACACTGGCTACCTCACTTTCCCCATATCTCTTCCCTACTTCCCTACTTCCCTACTCATTTATTTGCACTTGAATCCTTGTCTCAGGATCTGCTTGTGGGGGCACCCAAACGAAGACTACCAGAAACAGATTGACCTCACAGTGCAAGTAAATTTTCCAACGTTATAATTTTGACCTTTACTACATCCTTACATACACACTCATGCTCTTTGCCCAAAATTAGAAAAAAAAAAAAAAAGTTCGAATGAAAAAAGCAATACAAAAGAAAAACAAATGTGGAAATTCAATATCTACTCTAGAAACAAAGAACATTACAGGCACTTTTTCACAAATGAAGAAATTATAAACTGGAGGGACGGGGAAGAGGGATTGGCTCTTTAGTTACCATTTCCCTGCTCTTAGGAGGATTTTGAAGATAAAGACTTAGACAAGAAAATTTTATTAGACTTGGTGTGAGTTAAGGGCACATTCTGCTGAACACTGATTCTGAATCTAAAATCAAAATTCTGGTATAGACACAACATGGATATAACCTTAACCTAGTGCAGTGGCTGGAACATAATAGAAGCTCAGGATGTATGTATAAGAATATAGTGAGAACTTGGGGCACCTTAGTGGCTCAGTCAGCTAAGCATCTGGCTTTACCTCATGTCATGATCCCAGAGTCCTGGGATCGAACCCCACATTGGGATCCCTGCTCAGCTGGAAGCCTGCTTCTCCCTCCCCTACTTCACCTGTTTGTGTTCCCTCTTCCATTCTCTCTCTTTCCCTCCCTCTGTCAAATAAATAAATAAAATCTTTAAATATATCTCTATCTATAGACATAGTAAATATAGATGATATAGATATAGATAGATGATAGATATAGATACAGATAATGAGAACTAAAATGGATTAGGCAGGCTTTAGAGACTAAGAAAGAGGAAATTTGGGAGGGAGACAAACCATAAGTGACTCTTAATCTCACAATACAAACTGAGGGTTGCTGGGGGGAGGGGGTTTGGGAGAAGGGGGTGGGATTATGGACATTGGGGAGGGTATGTGCTTTTGGTGAGTGCTGTGAAGTGTGTAAACCTGGTGATTCACAGACCTGTACCCCTGGGGATAAAAATATATGTTTATAAAAAATTAAAAATTAAAAAAAAGAAGAAAGAGGAAATTAACTTCCTATAACTAGCTCAAGACTCTAGGAAGAAAATTCAAAAGAAACTTCAGTGTTTCTTCTGTCATCCAGCTCAGCTCACCAAGTTAGGAAAGAAGCCCACTTATTCAAAAATTCCATATACACTGCCTTTCAGGAGCTTGGAGATAACAACAGAAAGAAGAGTGGGGATACTCCAAAAAAAGGGAAACTTCCACCATCCCAATGTTTTCAGTATAAAGCCCACACAAAGGGCAAAATTTAAATTTTCCCTTCAGAATTACTAAAGAATTAATTACTTAGTAATATCTTGGCTTTCATGTGTAAAAGTCAAAATTATACCGTCCCAAATGTCAATTTTCATGTCTCTGAATTACTTGTGAACACACTATAGGTTACAGGCATGCTGCTTTTATCTAGCTTGACCATTGTGGAGCCTCTAATATTAATACGTCTGACCCTAGGTTAAAATTATTCTGATGGAGCTAAAAAGAAACTTGACAATTGACTGATCCTAGATTTCTTACATCAACTCCATTCATAACTAATTTGGTCTTTTCTGCTCATAGTTTTTCCCTTTCTTCTTCTCTGATCTCTTTCAAAGTGAGTGTTCTTGGTAAGCCTAGTCCCCAAGATTTTATCATTCTGAATTTGGAGAATAGGTGTAGTAATTCTGATTGGATGAAAGGGAATGCTTCAAAAAAACAACAACAGTCTGGGGCTTCAAAGGACAGGAAGTAAAGGAAGAGAGTCAAAGAGAATCAGGGACTACTATGGTATAAGAGAAATAGAAAAATTGAGAGAAGAAAGGATATTTTATAGAGTTCTTGAATTATAGGCTGTGATTCAAATATAAATCACTCAAATACTCATCTGGAAGTATAAGATTATAGCATAGTTCAGTATCTGTATAGCATAGGAAGTATTGTCTGGAATACTAGGCTAAGCTGAAGCTGTTTACAAAGATATTAATAGGTCCCCACAGCACTAGCTGGACAATTTTCAAATAACCTATTAGAAAACCAAACCACCAAACAGGCATTAAGTTATCATCTTTCCATCAACTATAATATCCTTTTGTCTCTGTCAAGACAGACGTTAGATTCTATCTGGGAAAAACTGGGAATTTTATTTTAGCTTTCTATGCCTCATTAGATTGCTGGAAATCATGGAAACCTAAATTAAATATATAAGCTATTTCATGCACTGAGACCTCTTGTAGGAAGAAAGCAGCAATCAAATCAGTCAGTTCAAATCATCCTCAACATTAGCAAGGTAGCTGTAGGATCATTTTAAGAAATGACTTTCTGCTCCTATTAGCAGACTGATTATGTTCTAGCTTCTGTTCCAAGAGCATATCACTACAACGGTCTCTCAAAATGTGTAGTAAAAGAATGTATCTTTGCCAATGTTTATATTCAAGTCAAAGTTCTAAAAAAAAAAAAGAAGAAGAAGAAGAAGAATACAAAAAAATTGGAGCCATGGAAGTTTGCACCCTTCAGCAAAAGCAATCATCAAGGCAAATATTTACTGTTTGGGTTGCTGAACATAGATATGTGGACAGAAGTTTAATGTCCATGCAATCTGTTTCCAGTGCATTAGCCATCACATTACAAACAACAAACAAGATTCTTTCTTGTTTAAAATGTGTCCCACATGCTCAGAATCAATCTTGATCAACAGACTGCAGTATAATTTGGCAGTTTAGAAATGACAAGATTATGGACACATTTCAATTAAAAAATAATTTCAGAGAAGGCAACTTATATGCATTATGCATCTAACAATGCTTCCAGAAAACATTTAGGAATCTACCATATCAACTATGATCAGAGAGTCTTGGTCTCCTTTGTCAAACAATATAATGTAGATGAATTACTTATGGAGAAGCTACAGGCAACTTTCCATTTTTTTATATAACAATTTTTTTAAATATATTCAAAAGTTAAATGTGAAAAATAAAATGGTCTGTGTTAAATCTTAGCTCCACAAATTACTAGTTAAAAGATCTTAAATTACTTAACATCTCTGATTCATACATTTATTCATTCAGCAGCCTGTTATATGTCAGGCAACATTCCAGGGTTTGGGAATGCATAAGTCAACAGAAGAGTCTACAGCCCCTACCTTCATACTTTCAAGTAAAGGAAGCAATAAAAAGAAAAATATATAACACATTAGAGCATACTAAAAGTAGAAAGAAATTTAAAATAAAGCAGAGAATGGAATATGAACTATTAGAGAGGTATTAGGTATATATTAGATAGATATTTTATACAGAACCAGGTAAGATGTCACCAAGAAGATGACTTTAGTGATAACCTGAAAAAGTCTTGTTGACATCCATGGAAGGAAAGAGTGCTCCACCGGTGGCAAGTGCAAAGGCCCTGATCCAAGACCAGGCCTGACAAGAGATGAGAATAGCTAGAGTAGAGAGATGAAAAATAGAGCAGTAGAAGATGAGGTCAGGGAAGTAATGAGATCCCAGCTGGGGAAGAGGCCATAAAAACCTTTTAGTTAATAGCAAGGACCTTCAAGGTAATAAGAAGTTCTTAGATGATTTTGAGAAGTGATATTATCTGGCTTACATTTGACAGAAATAATTCTTGCTCATAGGTTTATTGTAAAGATGAAGTAAGATAATTGACACAAAATATTTCCCACAGTACATGACAAATGCTAAACATAAAATATTAGCTGCCATAATTATTTTTGTTAACTAGACAGAGATTAGAAAAGCATGATCAAAACTGGAAGTCTGTGCATGGATGTGATTCTTATTTTTTTATTTGTCTCTGTTCTTCAAAAATCAGAATAATAATCTGAGGAGGGAAAGTAATAAAGAGATACTTCTGCTTAAAGATCAGGTGAAGATAATTTCTGGAACATTTAAGTGCTTCAAAAAAAAATGGAGGAAAAAATCTTGAAGTACGAAACAGAGGAATATTAAATTTTCCAGGTAAATCTCTCAAAGCTCTAAGTACAGAAATTATTGGAAATCGATTTAAAGCTATTCAAATAAATGTTTCTTCCAATTTAGGGCCAAGAAAAAGAATCCAAAACTGTTTGGATGACTTTTGGCAACGTGTTATACTCAGCAAATAGAAAGAATTTGTTGTAAATAGATTCCAAGAAAGCTACTAATAGGCCTCCCTGCTGGCTGAGCAAGACTGTTGAAATAAAATAAAGCAAGGCAGACGGTATCATTGCCTACTTAAGCAGTGTGGCATAAAAATTAATGCAGTAGCTAGATATCAGAGAAAAAATAAACAGATCATGCTCAAAACATCATTAAGAGGCAATATACCTCACATCTCTCCCAGGAAATCATGACAGGTGTACAATAGGCGTGAATGATACAAAGAATGGAGGATTTATGATTTGAACTCTCAGAGAACCTTCAAAGTGCAGGACCTCATTTCACACACAGCCCAAGGAATAATATATAATATCTTTAATTTTTATCACATTTTATGTATTCCATTCCTTTTAAAAGCATTTATTGATTATCTATTATGTGCAAGGAGCTGTGGAAAACAGAAAATTGTGTAAGACATGGTCCTCACCACCCAAGAAACTTACATTACTGCAAAGGAACACAAGGCACAGACTGTACTCATTCAATATAAGACACTGTTGGTTTAAGTTAAAAAAATAATTTTATGGGAAGAAGAAAATCATTAAGTATACATAGAATTTTTAAGATAAACCCCAATTTCAGAAACATTAAAAATTTGAAAGAAATGAATACCTTAATACGTAAAATGGGATATATAAATCTCTACACTGAGAAGAAACATAAGTCTCAACAGTGGCTTTTGGAATAAGTAGGTGTTAGACGAGCACAAAGGAGAAAGGTATTAGTATTGGACCACAGAGGTTAGCAAAATATGGATGATGTTAACATTTCAGCTGAGCTTTAAAAAAAGAACTAAAAAGCCTATAGTGGAAATGGTGGGTAAAAAACACATCCTAAGTAAATGGAAATGGAGGGTAAGAAATGCATTCCCACCAGATGAAATAACACACATAGAGGCACAGAGCAAAAATTACTATGTACAGAGCAGCAGCCATAAATTCAGATGGACTAAAGAAGGTTCATATTGGATGCAGTTGTAAGGATAGTAAACATTGCGATGCCAGAAACTAGGAAGTTTTGAAAGCAGAGAACAAATGCTCTCATGTGCATGATTTAAGAAGATTCACAAAGCAACAGTCCACAAAAAACAGTAGAGGCTTGACTGCAGAGTGGAAGAGGACTAAGGAACCTTTCATAAGACCCCAGGCAAATGAGGTCAAGCCAAACAGAAAGGTAAAGCAGTGGGTCGAAAAGACATGGATGTGTGTCTCTATATTAGCGCTTTTACTGACATGATCATGACTGATACACAGTAGTGTGACATTGAAAGAATAAGAATTATTATTCCGGTGTTATTCTATGGCTGTTTTTAAGACAGAGAGTGTGTCCTCAAGCAAGCACAAGCCGGGGATGGTGGCAGAGGAAGAGAAAGAATCATAAGCAGGTTCCATGTTCAGTGCAGTGCTTGACCTGGGGCTCCTGAGGGGTCTCGTTGCAACAATCCTGAGATCACGATCTGAACCAAAATCAAGCTTCAGATGTTTCACTGACTGAGCCACCCATTATTCAGGTTTTATAAAGGAAGAAGCCAAGAGAGAAAATTTGTGACTTCTTCTTCTTATTATTATTATTATATCCAATGTTAAAAGATAAACTGAGACATATTGAAAATTTATTGAGTTTTTTTGAGAAAAATCTATTATAATTAGGGAACAACATACTGTAAGTAGTTAGGAGTGCTTATCAGACAAGAACTAGAGTAAACACTTACATAGCTAATGTGTGGTAGCAAAGAAAGGAAATTACTTGATTGGCTAGAGCTTAAAGAGAGTCTAGTTGGCTGTTTGTGATTGGTCATAGTTGGCGTTTTGATTTTGAAAGCTTGAGGCATTACAGGCTTAGATTTTTATTTGTTTACATAGGCCACCGTGGCATGAAAGCCACCTCAGTAATGTCCTCCTGTTTTCAAAACTAATGCTAGGAAGTAGGGGTGGCTCAATTGGTTAAGCAACTGCCTTTGGCTCAGGTCATGATCCTGGAGTTGGGGGACGGAGTCCTGCATCAGGCTCCCTGCTCAGCAGGAAGTCTCTTTCTCTCTCTGACCTTCTTTCCTCTCCTGTTTTCACTCTCACTCTCTCTCTCTCAAAAAATAAATTAAATCTTTAAAAATTTTTAAAAAATAAGAAAAATCTAATACTAGGAAATAAAAAATATCAGTGCCAGAAAACAATCTGCCTCAGAGGACAGATCTGCTATTTTCTTCATAGCACATGAATTAATTCTCATGTAGGTTTCTGGTCAGGAATTAAAGAGTGTTTTGGGATGAACTACATATTAAAACTTGAAAGATAAAAGCAGTATAAGATGAATTCTTAGTATAAGATGAATTCAATTCTTTGCTAAACAAAAATGGCTCTAGTGACTGAGCACTTCAGTCTCACAGAGCTGTTGACATTGTGGCCGTGACAGTTTGTAAAGACATTGTGTCCACTCTCAGCCTGTGGCCACATCATTAGAAAGCTAAGACAGAATGCTAGGTCACTTCATGGGATGAGAGATGAATCAAAATTTTGGCTACTTCTTTAACAAAATTGAGTTTAGGGTAATCTGCTTATTCTAATTCCTATTTCAAAGAATAAGATATTTCTGAAAGAAACTGGACATTAAAGAAATTTCATTTAATGATAATGGACAAATTACAAATCAAAATAAACTAAATTCCCTAAGCATCACTGGCTTGATGAACTCTGGTTCTCAATTTCCAAAGAATTTCTTAGATACGTGGTACAGTTCAAAAACAATGGTCTTTGAGACAACTTTATCAGAATCACCTTGGGTGATCCATAATTCGGATTATAAATCAGGTATACTGAAGTTAGCCTTGGAAATCTTGGCAACCAGATTTGGAAAACACTGTTCCAAGAGAGAGTGTGACCAAGAGATAGTTCACACTCAATCTAAGAGAACAAATTTGTTTTTATCTTTACATGCCATAATGACTTAATGTGTTTGAATCTATTCCAAGCCATATTCTTTCATAGGCAACCAATTACTATCTTTTGAGATAATTATATTGATGTTGATATTAAGGACTTAAGAAAAGCACATAACCTTTTTTGTTTATTTCAAATATTTTTCCACATATTCTTTTCTGTCTGGCATCTTTTAAGATGATCCAAGTTATTGTATGTATCAAGTAGTGTGTTCCTTTTTACTGCTGAGTATAATTTTTTAAAAATTGAGAAAAGGGAATTAATCCTGATCACAAGTAAGATTTTCCTTCAAAATATTAACACTGACTAGTAAATATTTACATACCTACATGCATATATACAGACACAGCCATATATGCATGCTATAAATTTCATGTATGATTTCAAGATTATTCTACTTGTAGTTATACAGTTTGTGATTGTATTTTATTGGCTTTGAGGAACCTCCATTTATTAATGTCTCCCAAAGAAAATAACCCAAAAGCCTCGTTTTGCAACTTCTTTGCAGGATGGAACTGTTCGGTTAGAACATTAGTGATGGATCTACTCCACTACTCTGGTAAAAGGCCTTGGTGGGTTCATGATTATTCTAGTGAACAAAACACAACTGTTTCATAGGAATTTTGTACAAATCCTTAAAAAGCCATCAGGGAATGTGTCATAAAAAAAAAATATTTTAAACCAAGTTTCCATAAAAAGCCAGACAGTAAATAGTTTAGGCTTTGTGGGCCATATGGTGTTTGTCATAGCTATTCAGCTCTGCTGTTGTAGCATGAAAGCAGCCACAGACAATATGTAAATGAATGAGCATATCTATGTTCCAGTAAAATTGTATTTACAAAAAGAGACAATTAATAACGCATATCAGAATGGTCAAATCCAAAATGCAGGCAATGCCAATGACGGGTAAGGACGCCGAGCAACAGGAGCTCTTATTCATTGCTGGTGAGAATGCAAAGGGGATGAAGCTACTTTGGATGGCAGGTTGGCAGCTTCTTAACAAAAGTAAGTGTGCTCCTACCATACATTCTAGAAATTATGTGCCTTGGCATTTACTCAAAGGAGTTGAAGACTCAGGTCTACACAAAAACCTGAACATGGATATTTATAGCAGCTTTATTCATAACTTCCAAACACTCAAAGCAACCCAGATGTCCTTCATTAGGTGAACCACGAAACAAATTGTGGGACACCCATACAATGAACTATTATTCAGTAATTTAAAAATGAGCTATCAAGTTATGATAAGATGAGGAGAAACTTTAAAGACATCGCTAAGTGAAAGAAGTCAATCTGCAAAGGATATATATTGTATGATTCTGACTACATGACATTCTGGAAAAGGAAAAACTATGGAAACAAAAAAAAGATCAGTAGCTGCCTAGCATGGGGTGGAGGATGACAAATGAGTGGAATACAAGGACTTTTTAGAGCAGTGGCTCTAACTCTTCTGGATAATATCTAATGGTGGATACAGGACATTAAGCGTTTGTCAAAACTCATAGAATTTGTAACACAAAGAGTGAACACTAATCTATAGACTTTAGTTACTAATTATGTACCAATATTGGTTAATCAATTTTAACAAATATACCACACCAATGCAAGATGTGAATAGCAAGGGACACTGTGGAGGGGCCGAGAGTATAAGGAAACTCTGTTCAGTTTTTCTGTAAACTTAAAATTATTCTAAAACAAAATAAAACAAAACAAAAACAGGCAATGAGCCAGATTTTGCCTGTGGGCTACAGTTTGCTGATCCCTGCTATAGAGAATGAAAACATCATCACAGAATCACTTGGAGCTCATAAAGTTGTCTTTGTGAATTCTCACTAACTTCAAGAAATTCATTCAATAAGGTTTTCAGAATTTTGTTAGGAAAAGCCGGGTTCTCATAATAGCACTCCTGCCAATTACATTCATATTCTTTTTCCTATAGCAAAAAGTTATCCATTATAATCATGAAATAAATCCATTCACTTTCTATACAAGCCAACAGTTAAGCCTTTTCTTCTCACTCAAGCCTTCGGGGACCATGTACAGCCCACAGAGCCCCTGTCCTGGGAAACAGAGCACATGTGACTGCAAGGACAAACCCTGCTCCAATCCCAAGTGTCTTCAGATTAGGTCTTCACCGGGGCAGCTCAAAGCTTTGCCATGGGAGGGGTGCCGGGGTAACTGGGTCAGCTGAGTGTCTGACTCTTTGTTTCAGTGCAGGTCATGATCTCAGGTTGGTGGGATACAGCCCAACAAGGGCATCAGGCTCCTTGCTCAGCAGGGAGTCTGCTTGAGATTCTTTCCCTCTGTCCTCCCCCAAACAGCTCCCACACTTTCTCCCTCGAATAAATAAAATCTTTTTTAAAAAATTTTCCATGAAAATCCGTATTTTACTGCCCTCTTAAGTAGTCCCATATTCTATATTTTAGAAAGCTTCACTTTCTAGAATTTTCACCTGTTATGTTATATCAGCATTACAAGAAACAACCACAGCATTTTTTTAAGAGTGCTATAAACTCAGTCTTCCTTCCTCAGTCTCTGTGACCACTTATAGCAGCAATGTCTATTGCATTTTTTAAAAGGTTTACTTATTTATTTGAGAGAGAACACAGCAGGGGGTGGGTGTGGATGAGAGGCAGCAGAGGGAAAGGAGAGAAGGAATCTCAAGCAGATTCCCCACTGAGTGTGGAACCCGATGTGGGGCTCTATTCCTCGACCCTGAGATCATGACCCAAGCAGAAATTAAGAGTAAACCTGGTGATTCACAGACCTGTACCCCTGGGGATAAAAATATATGTTTATAAAAAATAAAAAATTAAAAAATAATAATAATAATAAATAAATTAGCCAATAAACATATGAAAATTTAAAAAAAAAAAAAAAGAGTCAGACATTTAACTGACTGACCCACCCCGGTGGCCCTGTCTATTGCATTTTTGAGGATACTGATCAAATTTATTTTAATCAAAATAGTGACATGTGTTCTTAGTGACAATATTGTAAGTGATCTGTTTAGCACTTAATGTAATAACAAAAACATATTCAGTTTTTACTATTTTAAATATTTAGTTGTTTTTGTGTTTTAAAAGGCAGCAATAGGTAGGGAGAGGGTGGCTGGTTTATGGACATTGGGGAGGTATGTGCTATGGTGAATACTGTGAAGTGTGTAAACCTGGCGATTCACAGACCTGTACCCCTGGGATTAATAATACATTATATGTTAACAAAAGGCAGAAATAACTATGTTAATTGCAATCACAATATAATTATGATATTTTATTTTCTTATAATTTGTCATAAATCATAAATAATGGAATGCATAAACATACAACTGTCCCTCTTGGGAGAAGTTTGCTTTTATCCTATAATTTTAGTGAGATCTGTCAAGAGTCAAGATAAAAATTTAAGCTAAGGGGCACCTGGGTGGCTCAGTGGGTTGAGCCGCTGCCTTCGGCTCGGGTCATGATCTCGGGGTCCCGGGATCGAGTCCCGCATCGGGCTCTCTGCTCAGCAAGGAGCCTGCTTCCTCCTCTCTCTCTCTGCCTGCCTCTCTACCTACTTGTGATCTCTCTCTGTCAAATAAATAAATAAAATCTTTAAAAAAAAAAATTTAAGCTAAATCAGTATCCCTCTGCTGTTAAGTGACATAGGACACATGGAAAACTTATTTTCTTTAGAACAAGCTAGTTGTTATTTCCAAGGTATACACACAGAAAAGCTATGGTTGCTCTGAGAATCATAACATGCATATTTCTGCCTCTTTTTTGTTATTTCCATGGCATACTCACTAACAGTGGGAAAGCAGCTCAACTTCAACCATTTAGCATAAGGATCAGATTGAGTAGCTTCCAAAGGTAGAATGGCTGAAGTGGAGTAAAAGACTTAACCTCTCAATATCTGTACACATAAGCTATTTGCCATTCATAAAAGATTAACAACTTTCTTTCCGACCATGTCTGTAACTAGGTTAACAGCCATTATGAAAAGAAATATATGTATATATGTATATTGTGGAGAAAGCAGAACAGTAAAAAAAAAGAAACCTGGGGTGCCTAGGTGGCTCAGTCCATTGAGCATCTGACTCTTGATTTTGGCTCAGGTCATGATCTCTCGGTTCTGAGATGGACCCCACTTGTCCACAGTGTAAACTCTACTTGGGGCTCTAGAGTGGCCATGGAGCCTGCCTAATATTCTCTCTCTCTCTCTCTCCCTCCCTGGCCCCCACCAACACTTACACACACTCTCTAAAGAAAGAAAGAAAAAAGGAAAGAAAGAAAGCCCAGAAATATCCCTTTTAAATAGAAGCACCAGCATCTGAGTTATGATGAGAGTCTATTTGTCAAGTGATCTAATCATGAGAAAATATAAATAACCTTTATAGAAGTAATAGAGACATTTACTTTCAGCTGTTTGCCACATACCATGATATAACAGAAGCTAATCCATAAACAAAACAAGGTTAAATACAAAAACAAGGATCCAGTGCCACATAATTACAGTCTGTCCTAACAATCTCTATGGGATTTTTTGGTTTGGGGGGGAAGGGGTTGTCTCCAATTTCTGTGTGTGGGAGGAACACAAGGAGGGAAGAGCTTGCAAGGAGAATTTTGCCTTGTTATTTTGCTAATTTAATGTTCAGCATCTGGTTCACCTGCTGCTGTGCATGAGCTACGGTGATCTGACACAGATCATGGAATGCTGATTCAAAAATAATGAAGAGTTGATTTTAGATTGAAATTCTTCGCGGGTGAACTAACAACATTCGAGCTTATTAAGACCAGTCAATAACTAACTAAATTTTTGCTTTTGAATTATTTTAACAGATGGCCGCTTTATCCTGTTTCATATATCTTTCATAAGCTCACAAACAGTGCTCATTTGCATTTTCTTTCCGTCTTAGAAAATAATTGCTGTACTTCTTCACTTTTATTCCCTTGTGCATTTAAGTCAAAATTTTTATGCTGAAATTTTAGCCTGAACTTTTTCACCATATAGTCGCAAGTTTAGATTAAAGAATTAATAATGAAGTGTGGATTAGGGGCATGTGTAAATTTCAACATATGCCTCAGAAATTCAAGGCATAGGAAGACGTGCCACCCATTTCTTCCACTGCAAAATATGAGATTCTTTGCCAGAGAATGATCTGCTCATATAAGGCAATTTTTCAAAATGTTATAAAACTTAAAGGCAATAAGGGGCGCCTGGGCATCTCAGTAGGTTAAAGCCTCTGCCTTTGGCTTGGGTCATGATCCTAGAGTCCTGGGATCGAGCCCCGCATCGGGCTCTCTGCTCCGCAGGGAGCCTGCTTCCTCCTCTCTCTCTGCCTGCCTCTCTGCCTACTTGTGATCTCTGTCTGTCAAATTAAAAAATAAATAATCTAAAAAAAAAAAAACCTTAAAGACAATAACATAAATTTCTGTAATAGTGACAGTGACATTTTATAATTGCAAACAAGTATTTAAGTCATTACTGATAGTCACATCTCTGAGGTACTTACAGGGCAAATTTTTTCAATGGCTGTGTGCAACATATATACCATCTTAGATGTAAGAATCTTTAAGCAAGTGTCATCATTTGCTGTAGCACATTACAACAACACAGAATTTATCCCAGTCAGTAGATATTTTTTCTCCTCTTGTCTAGCCTAAGGTATTTTAGAAATACTTGAAATTTTTTCTCACCTATAGATAGGACTTCCCTTTAATCATGGATAATATCTGCTATATGAGAGAAATAGAAGCCTCCATCTATTAAAATGAAACATAAAGGCTCATATTGTGAGATGCAGCCAATTAACTGCAATATTCATAAAACTTCTCAAAAAAATAAAATGAAAATTGGTTTCAAGTCTGAGAATACCATAATTACCATCTGAAAAAAATAAGCAAACTAGTTTACATAGAAACTAGTTTGATAATTCTACAGCCAATGAGTCACAAACAATGCAACCAAAGCTACCTAAAGTACTCAAAAGAACAGGGCTTATTCTTGCTATACTCTCTAAACAAAAACAAATCGGGTGTGGTAATTCGATTTCATTAATGGTCCCACATAGTTACCTCCCTAACCCCTGGTCTTTGCCCTTAGCTGTGTTCTTCTCTCCCATACTGACTCTGCCATCTGACTTATTTTCGTCAAAAGGGATACTAGCCAATGTGCTGCAAGCAAACACTTGAAAAAGACATGTATGTTTCTGCTTGCCCTCTTACATGACAGTGCTGACTCGTTCTTGGACATTTTCCACCATCAAGTGAACATGGCAAGGCTTATCGGATGAAAAGCATGCGAGAGACTTATAGACTAAACCAAGTCACGACAGTTCTCTGCCAACCTGCCAGATGACCACAGATGCATGATCTAGCCCAGCTCATATCAACACAGCCTATATTGACATAACTGCCCAGTAAGCCCATAGACTCCTGAGAAATAATAAATGTGTGCTTGTTCTGGGGTGATTTGTTACACAGTATTGTTATGTCAAGAGATCACTGACATACATTATTATATTCTGGAAATCTGAACACTTATTAACCCATTTCTTTTTTTAACCCTGAATATGTTGACTTGCTGAGCACAATTTTCTCCATTTGTCTCTTCTTCCCACAATAAACTGAAATTAAATGTTTAAGTACAGATTTAAATATCTGTTGTTATTATTACTTACATTCAGATGTGACATGTCGGTTAACTAAAATTACTGTCGATTTCCAGGTCAAGTCTTTGCAGTTATCCAATATACCTTTTACCAAAGGTAGTCTTAGGACCTGAAGGGATATTTCTAAGTTAGATGTGGCTTAATCTGAAAAGTAAAATATCCCATAAGCTTTGAGGAAACAAATAAACAAAAAAGAAATAAAATCTATTCTGGATATCAAATAAGAGTTTGCTTAGAGTATATGTAATTCCTTGCTGCTACATTTTCTCTTTTTGAGTTTTCAATAAAAGTCAGCTTGATGACAACTAGAATCAATCTATTTATTTCTTATTGCTACAAATCAAAGGTCATTTTAAAGCGACTTTCCACTTCTTGCCAAGATTTCTATACCTTTCCCAAGGACAGTATCATATCAACATTAATATAATATGCTCATCATGTCTTTGCATTCAGAGATTGGAAATCTTCAATATATTTTTCTAATATAGAAAAGAAACCTGGGGCATTCAAGAGGTGAAGTTATTTGCTATTTCTTCAACCTCTCAGGATCTTGTTTCTCCTTTTACCACAGGTCAAATGATGTTACACAGAGAAATGTTTGGGTATAAACAAATAACTATTCTTTCCTCCGTATTTCTGTGAAAGTAGAGAATACCATGAATCAGAAAACAGAAATGGTTTGTTTTTATCTTACAGTCATCAGCCCAAATAAAGACATGCATGGAAATTTAATGTAAGAAAGTGATAAGTTCTAAAGTTTTAAAATAAGTGTAGGATACCTTATTTCCAGTGGGCTTATAACATGCCGTAAGAGTATAGCATATAAACAAAGAGAGGTGAGATTGCCAAGTAAGCACTTCTTATTTCCTTGCTATTGGTAATGACAATCACTACTATATGTCTGCTTATTCTAAGTTAGACTCTCTGCTAAGTGCTCTCCAGATATTTATTTCATGTTTCAACAACCACATGCTTCAACAACAAAATATACAACTAATTGATAGATCCAATAACCATTTCTCTCTCCCTTCTCCCAGACTAGCTTCCACTGTAGTGGAGAGAAGAGTAAAATATTCATTTTTCCAGCATTCCTTGTACTAAGAGACGGACATGAAACAAAGTTCTGGCTAATAACATATAAGCAGAAGTTGGTTTAAGGGATTTCTAGGCTTTTGTTTTCCTGACTGAAACAGATTCCTTATTAATGATTCATTCTCCTTTCTTCCTGCTTTGAATGTTGATTTGATGCCCAGAGCTGTGGCAACCATATTGTCACTATATGGAAAAAACCAAGAAGATTACAGAGATACCATCTCTGATATTACTAAATCACTAGCCCAATTCTAGAAACCATCTACCTCCATATTTCTTGTCATAGAAAAGAAAATAAACCCCCATTTATTAAAGTCCCTGTTAGTCTAGTGTTTCACTATTTCATCTTATAAATATTCCCGATAGAAATGTCAAATCCTATGTCTTTTTTTCCAGTTTGTAGATAATTTTCTTTCAGTGATTTCAAATAACTTAAAGTCTAAAATAAATCCATATAGTCAATTAAAATTGTATAATATCTAAATTTGAAATATCTCAGGGAGATTTTAATTTTTGCTTTAGTGTTCAACAAATTGAAATTAGTCTGTACTAAGATATCCAAGTAACTTCAAGCATTAAAACAATCTATTAAGTTTGAATACCCATTCATTCTAAATATACACAAAATATGTAGGGAAGTATTGATATCTATCTAGAAACTAAGAGAAGCTGTGATGGCATAATTGAAAAAAATACCTTTAAGTAAATATCTTCTACTATTAAAAGTATAGATTAAAAATGTAAACATTAAAAAAAAATGAAAAAATCTGTGTAAAATATCCAATCCAGAAGGCACACTTGATATTTATTCACCTACTTGTCACACATATAACAAAATCCCTCATGCCTGGGAAGGTGCTTAATATTTCCATTTGTTATTAAATCCCAACTTCTTAAGCAAGCCAAACAGTGCCTCCTATCTTCCTGTACTCACTGTTAAAGTAAATCTTGTATTGATAATCTTTCCACTAAACCTTTCCAATACCAGTCTTATTCTAGCTTTCCAGTGCATGTGAGGTACTGTTTGTAAACTGAGATCACTTGATTGCTGATTTAAGTATGAGCACCAAGAGAAGCAGAATTAGTAGATATAATTACAAAAATGTTTACTTTTTATTTGGCTATAGAGAGCTTTAAAGGAACAAAGACCACGACTGACATTAAAGTATAAAATGGGAGACTTGCAGAGAACACATTCACCCTCTTGTCTCTGAGGGTACTACAATCCCCAGACAGCTCCTAATTTAGAGAACTGTGGAATTACTAAAATGATTTGCTTTGGATT
Source organism: Mustela putorius furo (assembly GCF_011764305.1). Lineage (NCBI taxonomy): Eukaryota > Metazoa > Chordata > Mammalia > Carnivora > Mustelidae > Mustela > Mustela putorius. The sequence continues at coordinate 45,850,471 of NW_025421294.1, read as the reverse complement.
TTGAATTGGGAAGACAATGGAAGTAAAACTGCACTCTCAGATTTTGGTATCAAAATCAGAGTTCACACTTGAAAGCCAGATGAACATTTACTAGCTTACCCACCTGGGGGGTTTACTTAACATCTTTGAGTTGTGGGATCTCATCTGTAACTCACAAGGAAGTTGCAAAGTAAATATATCATTTCTCTTAAGTGCTTGGTATAGACAATGGCATATATTAAATGTTCAATGAATGACTGCTATTTTTACTAACTTGATTATCATTTTGATATATTATCTTATTTTGTAAGTGTCCTTAGACAAAACTAGAAGATAAATCACAATATATTCAGATAACTTCATATTTATTCAAAATAAGTAAATTTAATCTTAAATTAATCTTAAAATTAAATATTCTTTTAAAGACTATAAGTATGAGACAAGGAAATTGTGGTGAGAACAGCCATTGATCTTGACAAGGTCCCTGACCAGGCTGAGGAAACCTTGGATAAACTCCAAGTTCAATAAAGATGGAGAGAAAATAAAATAAAACCACAGTAAATTATGTTTGCTCCATCTGCCTAATATGTGAATAAAGTGCCAACATGGTGTCCTATTAGCTTTCATTTTATTTGTATAGTAAATGTAAGATTGGTCAAGAAGTCCGTGGTACATCTGACAGCCTAGGTCACAAAATGTTAGCTATAAATGAAAAACAAGATCTTACACCCTCTTTATAGTCATCCTTCCCACTAGACTGTTCACTTAACAAGTATTTGAGCTCCTTTTGTTTGTTAGACACTGAGGATACAAAGGTTAATAAGATACAGCTCCTGCCTCCACGAAAAGCTCCCAGTATGGTTAGAGTAAGAAAGCTTTAAAAACTGACTTCTAGGGGCGCCTGGGTGGCTCAGTGGGTTAAGCCTCTGCCTTCGGCTCAGGTCATGATCTCAGGGTCCTGGGATCGAGCCCCGCATCGGGCTCTCTGCTCAGCAGGGAGCCTGCTTCCCTTTCTCTCTCTCTCTCTCTCTCTCTTTCTGCCTGCCTCTCTGCCTACTTGTGATCTTTGTCAAATAAATAAATAAAATCTTTAAAAAAAAAAACTGGCTTCTAGGGCAACCATGATGAGCAGCAAGGAGGGCTGAGAATGAGTTGTTTGTAGACATCATGGAAAATAAATGTTTGATAGCTCAAGTTCCTTATCAAAGTTATATCAGGAAGGGTCTCCCCCTCTACTGCCTCCCTGATAAAGCTTCCCTATGTGAGTGTCAAGGCTGGGAGACTGGAATGAGGCAGAAAAGATTACCCGGGCTTGGACTGAACTAAGATTACGAGATCAATTTTATTAAACAAAGAACTACGGGTCCTCTGCCACATCGAGCTTGATTCAGAAATTCCAGATATCCACTCTATGAAGCAGTCCAAGTGGACAGCCTTCGAGTCTAGCTCCTATCCCCATGAGGTGGCCTTATCTCCAGAAGGAATGGTAGTAAAGGTGACCTGATAACAAATCAGGAAGGCTCTCTGGTTGCCAAATCTGACTAGGTACACTTTGTCTATGGCCATCATGCTTTTCTTCCATGAAACACTGGAACAGAGATGGAAGAATAAAAGTAAAGTAGACATGCAAATAAGTAATTATAATACAATGAAATGTGGAAGTGCAATTAGTGAGCAATTAATCCATCTCAGTCCTGGGATCAGATGCTCACAGAAAATTCAGGAGACTTGTCACATGCTGGTACTCGAAAGAAGATACAGAGATTTTGCGAGCTGGTATGTGGAAAGGGGACTAGGAAGAGAGCAGGGGGTAGGAAAGTGATTGATGTGCTCTGGAAAAGATAATGTGACATAACAGGAGGGCAAGTGCTCGGTACATGTAAAAGGTATGGGTAGGGGGTGGTATAGCAGTAGGTAAGAGTAAAGCAGTAAGACATAAAAAGAAAGTTAAAAAGGTAAAGAAAAGCTGTGGGCAGGACATCTTGGGCAAGGTATATGAGAATATGTTAGGAAATATATACTAAATATCAAGTGAATGTATATTTTACCACTATCATACTCTTTTTGTTAAAATGTATATTAATGTAACAACTTTTCATATTTACACAATCGGAATTTAGAAAATTGCTCTTTATGCTTTTGTTGCTTTTTTAAAGCTAAGATAAGCTTTTCAGTACTCTTAATCAATCGATCGATCAATCAATTCAGATTGGGTATGGCCTTTGGTGCCTGAGTGAAGAGTCAGACAAACCCATGCAGCTCAAATTTGCTCCATGAAGTAAGACAGGTTTTTAATTTCCTATAGATTACACAAAGGGACACTTTTACATAAAAATTCCCATTTATGTCTTTTCTTGAAAACTTAAATGTAGCAATAATCATGGAGGTGAGGTTCAATGGCCTTTGGCATGTGACATCTAATTGGCCACAGATTCTGCCCAGCCTACTTCACTTACTTTGTTTCCTACCAGACCTTGGAAGGCAGATGAATATTTTGCCCCTGCACTCAGTGATGGAAAATAGCAAAAAAAATTTTATAGGAGACTGATAAGATTGCATTAGCTCTATGTTCAACACTGTGAGCAAAGAAGGAAAGGAGACCAAACAAATTCTACTAATGCCAGACAGCATTTTAATAGTTTAAAAGTCTCTCACTATTACCTATACAATTTTCAGTAGTATATAACTGGACCTCTGAAATTCAGCTTTCTTACTTCCAACTTCTCCTTTTCCTCTTCATTTGTAAAAAGATTTTTAAATCATAGAGACCATCCTTAGAAAGCCATAGAAGATAAGCTATTCTATTGTGCTGAATGCCTTTAAATTCATATCAAAGTAAACAACTTAATATCACTAATCTATGATCTGTCATTGTATATTAAATACATAGCTTTGCTCCAGCTGATTAAACTTTATCCTAAATTTGCAGTTTATAGAACCCTTCAGCAGATGTGTTGCTGCAGTATGTGGCCTTACTACTTGATGGAGATTTGGACTCAACCCCCAAGTCAGAGAAAAGTTAAGTTTAATAATATCAGAATACTTCAATGCAGTGCACTGAATTAAAAACAAATTAATATTTTATCCTCAGGTAACTCTTACCATAATCCAGAGTCTTATTGAAAGAGATTTAACAGAACAAGGAGTTTGGTTGGTTTAATTTAGCTGTGCTTTTATTAAGTTTGCTAATCAAAGCTGTTTTGAGATTCTCCAAGATGCATATCTAAGATGCATAAAAATGTCAGGCTTTCAAGGAATTGAGGTTGCAAAATCCTCTAAAGAAAAATATTGGCCAATGGAAAATATGAACAGATACATCCCAGGTCATCACAACACATAAACACAAGATGGAAAAACGTAACTGACAATGGGTTAGATCTCTAATATCTACTGAATATCTTCTATATGTCAGGTATTGTTTTGGGCCTTTTATATACTGTACATTTAAACCTTACAACAAACCTATGAGAAGTTACTGTCCCCAACTTACAGAAGGCTTAAGTAACATATGGGAGATGATACAATGGTAAATGGCACTCATTTTTTAAAAGATTTTATTTATTTATTTGACACAGAGAGAGATCACAAGTAGGCAGACAGGCAGGCAGAGAGAGAGGGGGAAGCAGCCTCCCTGCTGAGTAGAGAGCCCGATTCAGGGCTCGATCCCAGGAGCCTGAGATCATGACCCAAGCCAAAGGCAGCAGCTTAATCCATTGAGCCACCCAGGTACCCCAATGGCACTTACTTTTGAACCCAAGACTTGTCTGATTCCAAAGCTATGCTTTGGAGAAAAAGTCAAGTCTTAGAAATTATCTGGAGTTTTACCAATCATTGCCCAATCCTGCTAAAGGTCTGTTGCCAGTCTCAGCTATATCGTAGGATCTGAACCTAAGTGTATATATGGGGGAGGAGAGATTCATGAGTGTCTCATATCTGTTCTTCTGTTAAAGGGTGCTCCTGCACAGTTACACACACACACACACACACACACACGCACACACGCACACACACAGGCCACACAGAATCCAGCTAACAGCAGTCCCATATGTATAGGAGGTTTTAAGAAAATGGGTTTTCCTCCCTGATGGATGTTTAGACTTTCTTAAAAGAGCTCAAACGTTGGACATCTGGACAAAGAGTGCTCCTATGATCATCATGGATGAATATATAAGATCCTATTATAATAAACACCAATAATCACACTCACAAGCTGTCCGTCTCTGCCAATACCATGAACTGAATTGTCTGAATTGTGCACCAGAGGCTGTTGAAAATCTTCTCTAAAGAAATCCTTACACCACAGACATTCTTTCAACTTGTTTAATTTTTCAGTAGATTTGAGAAAAAGCAGGCCAAATCACTGTACCAAAGGAGCCATAACTCTATCCAGATATTCTTGTATGCAAAGGAGCTGTCAGACTCAAGGGTAAGAATAATGATGCTGCCAAGCAAGACGGATGTAATGACAACATGAAACTACATGATAACTGACCAAAGAGCAGACTGAGGGCTAAATTACAGAGGCCAGTAAACCACAGGTGGCTTGTTCGGACCGAACTCTAAATGTTCAGATCGGGTCCCATCAAAAAAACCAAAAATAGGCTGCTCTTTCTGAAGGCTTCATTTAATTTATGGACTCACACAGGTACACGCCTACTTTCAAATCTTGCTATCTGCCTAGCATGAAAGAGCAGAAAGGCAATAATACTCCAAACAAATCAAAACAAACAGGTAATAGCAGTTATCAGAATTTTAAATGGAATCATTATTCTACTTGATGTCAACAACTCTGCTATAAACAGGCACATTTCCAGAATCTTAACACTTATTTTATGTCCAGATTTCACAATTTTTCCCAGTTACAATAGTATTTGCAGGGAGCTCTTTTCTTCCTGACTATGTATTGTCTTAGATTTTAAACTCCTAGAGGCAATGATATATTTTACAATAAATTCTTAGAACTGGCTGCACTTTCTTTTGTATAATAGCTCATTGCTTTTATAAAAGAGTATATACTTCAATAGAATTTTCCATTATATCATTTTATTTGACTCTCACTCTCTTGTGGGGGTGAGCAAGATGGTATGATTGCCCCAGTTTTAGGGACAAAACTTTAAAATATTAAATAGTTTCTCAAGAACACACAACTATTCAACAGAAGGGTTGAGGCCAGGAGGATTGAATATTCTGAGTTAAAAATGAACCCAACTTTTGGACTACTTTATTTTTCAAAGAAGAAAAAAGCTACAGTGATTTTCACATAATTTCTTGGCTACTCAGCCTAAATCCTGTGTCAGACACTGGGAACCCATGAGCAAAATCTTTAGGACACTTGTTGCTTGGTCTAAATACTGTTTATAAGGGGCAATATAACAAAAAACAATCCACTATAGCAGAAACCTTTTCCTCATTGATGCTGATAAGTAAAACTAGCTAATAAAAATAGTCAGGAAAACTAATGCAAACTGGATACTTACATAACATTTGAATTTTCCTGATAAAGGACAATATACTGATTACCAGCATCTCTCCAGTTAGGTATCTCCAGTTACAGTCTGTTTTCTTAACATGTCTTTCAGTATCTCTGCTTCTGCTTTGAAAGACCGAGAACTTCTCATTTTTATAGGGATCCCAATTTTCTAAGGTTTTAAAGCTCCCTTTGAATAAGTTAAAGTAGGGATATTTCAACATCGGGAGGTTTTCCTTGAAATGTTTAACTAGAACAAATCACTCTGAGACGTATATGGACGTGCAGCCCTCATGTGCCACAAACCCACACGTTGCCAGGTGGAACTAAACTGACTTAATCTGGAGCCCATGGCCATATTAACAGATGTTTTCCTTTGTACTGTTTAGTTTCTGCATATTTTTCTGTTCTCCTTAGCAGAGGTTTTCAGTATTTAATGAGCATAAGCATCACTTGAGGTGCTTTTTTAAAATGTAGGCTCTTGGGTTTCTAGTGATTTGGATTCTTTGTGTCTAATGTTGAGTTTGTGAATCTGCATTTTAACAACCCCCACCTCCATCCTATGAGGCCAATGCAATATTTACAACACACTGGTATGTGGGATAAAATTTCAATCCCTTATCACAGCATACCCAGACTTCCTAAACTGGCCCTTGTCTACTTCTATAATCTGTACTTCTCACAACCCAGAGGGAATGCTATGGCTCTAGTTGAACTTGTAAATTTCCATGGTATTTCAAATATTTGTGCCATATTTCATATTACTTCCTGGAATACATTCCCTCTAACCAATAGTTATCATTTTATTTTTCCCATCATGCTTCATGTCTCCTGGGAATCATAGCACCCTGGAAGGGGTTGGGTATGTGCTTTTATCCAAACATATTCTAATAAAATCTGCTAGCCATCGTACCTGTACTCTTAGCCTCAGTGCAATAGGAGTGAGTATGTGAGACTGACTAGATATTTTTCCTAAGATTTTTTGAATGGGAAGTTTTAAAAAGCAAAAGCCTTTATCTAGTGAAAAAAAAATGAGGAATGTAAAGGTCAGGAGCTATGTGAAGACTTATTTCTTGAAAATGGAGGATGACACTCAAACAGAATAAAACTAATACCCAGAAAGTAGCAGAGTTAGATAATAAATGTGAATTAGTCAACATATAATTCTGATACAGATGAAAATTGCTAAATATTTTTAAGCTAAATATCCTGAAACAGTTATTACTTAGTGATAGCCTGCATGGGTATGTTTTCTGTAGGAAAAATGTATTTAATTCTAAAATGTATTTATGACTGTAGCATTGTCTATAGTTTAGTTCAAAATGCCCATAGTATCTTAATATGGTAACATATATTAATAGCTATGATAAATAGTGTCTCATAAATGGTCCTCAATTGACAGAACATTATAATGTTTTATGGGATCACAGATCCCTTTGAGAAACTGATGAAAATTATAATTACTCTTGTGGCAAAAAAATGCACATTTACCCAAATTTTGATAATTTCTGGAGATGCCCCTAAAGCCCAATCATGGCCCTCCTTAGAAATCCCTGGGCTCAATGAGGCTTGCTAATGTTCTGTTTTCCACATCTGCTTTACCAACCTACCTGTGTACATAAAAATGGATAAAGTAAATTGGCATTTGTAAGAAAGGAAACATATTTAGTATTCTGATTGACAATGGTACACAATAAAATGGATGAGATATTTCCAAGTGGCAATTAAGATTCAAAGAAAACCTTAACCAATTTTAAAAAACATCTCTCTTGGTTTTGTTTGGTTGGTTTAGTTTTTGCTTTATTTTTTTGTTGTTAGTAAAGTTGCTTTTTTTCTCATGATATCTTAATGTATTCATTTTGTCTAATGTGAAATGCAAATGCTTTTCATTTGATTTTTCTTCAGATTTCTTTATTATCTGATACAAAATGCAAGTGCTTACCCTCCACATACCAGGTACTTTGTCTTCATATCTGTTGACTATGCAGATAGGGCAATACTTTCAAATGTAATTCAAGATTAAATAGAGATTCTATATAACAAAGAGAGATTCTGAACTGTCTTTACCATCAGCATCTCAAGAGAGAATATTGACACTATTTCAGGAGTCTGACATTTAATAATACACTTTATACTGTTTTCTAATGACTACATGCCTGTTAATTTTCTTTATCTTACTTATAGAAAATTAGTGGTAGGTTCCATATCTTCTGTTTCCCATGTCATATTCACAGAGTATTTTGGTCAATATTATGAGCTGCATGTGACAAAAACAACTCAAACTGCCACAAAGGAAAAATGGATGGAGGATGGTGTCATTGTCTTCACAAACTAAAGAGCTCAGTGTTAATTCTTTCTTCTGATACAGCTGCATACAGGGGTTCAGACAATGATGCCAGGCTCTATCTTTCCACAATTTGTACAGCTTTCCTCTCTATTGGCTCTAACATTTGATGGGTTCTTTCCATATAGTTGCTCTCAGCAACTCCAGGCTTACACTGCCCTCAACTTCTCTTTCCCATGGTAATTGGCACATTCCTAGAATGGAGTACCCTGTACCTAATTTGAGTAATATAGCCATCTCTGAAACAGTCTGGACATAGAGATCAACTTTGTACAAATTATACAAGTTAAGAAGTGAAACGAGGTACTTGACCAACAGAAACTCAAAGTATGATCATCAAAAGCATGTCAATGATCCGAAGTAAATGGGTACAGGACAGGAGAAAACACCATATATCCACTACACAGAATGTATTAGCTTTAAGCACATGTCAAACACTCAACATCCTCTGTCATTCAAGACTGAAGATAACAAATCTTTTTTTTTTTTTTTTTTTTTTTTTTTTGGCCAATGTTAGATAGTGTCCATTTGACTGCAAAGCACAAACCCCCACCCAATATACTTCAAGGAAAAACTGGTTTTATTTCATTCCTAACCAGTATCACTATACGAATTACAGGAGGGTTTCCAGAAAAAAAAAAAGTTGTCAGGCAGCTAGGTATGGGTGGGGGGTGTTGGGGTGAGGGCTATAGGGTAGAAGAGAGAATATGCCCCTTATATTCTATGTCTTTGTGCATTTGTGTGTCTCTCACTCTAAACTAGCTTCTCACTTAAGTCATTTATCCTATGGTTTACAAATGGCCTCCCTCATCTAGACCATCCAAAAATAGAGAACTCAACACCAGAATTCACAGGGACTGTTTATGGCCATACCATCCTGAACACACCCGATGTTACCTGATCTCAGAAGCTAAGCAGCATTGGGCCTCGTTTGTACTTGGATGGAGAATGGACAGGGACTTCCAGCTCAGCTGCCCACTAAAGTCTTATCTCTCTAACCCACACCTGATGGTCCATCCGGGGAAGGTCGGGGATCCACTCCTGGCTCCCCCAATGAGTTATCTGAAAGAGGAATAGGAATAGAAATGGAGAGGTTAAGGATAAAAGTCACATATCTCAAAGGACATCCATCTCTAGTTGGAACTAGAGACAGAGCAGATCTATGGGGGCAAAGAGGATATTACTGACAGACATCTTTAAGGCAATTTGATACAAAATTTCATTCTGCATTTTATCTCTCAACTACAAAAGAGTAACAAAAAGGAAATAAATAGAATAAGGCTCTAGTAATGGAAATTCCATTCTATATGTCAGGCAAAAAAAAACAAATTTCCATTTAAGGAAAAAGGTAAAGAATTAGATGATCTGTGTATAAAACATGAATTTCATCCATCCATTTGAAAGCCAGCTTACTAAAAATGTTTTCTTTATGTATTAGATAAGTAATAGTTACTATATATATATATATATATATATACACACACACATACTATATATATACTAATACAAATATATATATATTAGGTAAGTAAGTAGAATTTGAAGTTTCAAGGGATAATAAAAGTTACAAACTTTTTAAATTTTTTATTTTTTTATTTTTTATAAACATATAATCATCAAAAGAAATGAAATCTTGCCATTTGCGACAACATGGATGGAACTAGAGCCTATCGTGCTTAGCGAAATCAGTCAAGCAGAGAGAGACAACTATCATATGATCTCCCTGATATGAGGAAGTGGTGATGCAACATGGGGGGTTAAGGGCGTAGGAGAAGAATAAATGAAACAAGATTGATTGGGAGGGAGACAAACCATAAGTGACTCAATCTCACAGAAGTTACAAACTTTTAACTCCCACCAAATGTAAGAATTTCTGACATAAAAATATATTTATATTTCTGTATCTTTTAAATTCATGTTAGTGTTAATACCAAACTAGTAGAGAATATCTAAATAATGCTACGTTAAAAACAGCAATACAATATATATTATAATCTCAGCTCCTAAAGAGTCACTAACAGCAAAAGTAGGGGGTTTTGGGGGCACCTGGGTGGCTCAGTGGGTTAAGCCTCTGCCTTTGGCTCAGGTCATGATCTCAGGGTCCTGGGATCAAGCCCTGCATCAGGCTCTCTGCTCGGTGGGGAACCTGCTTCCCCCTCTGTCTCTCTGCCTGCCTCTCTGCCTACTTGTGATCTCTGTCTGTCAAATGGATAAAATCTTGGAAAAAAAAAAAAGTAGGGTTTTTCTTTTTGTTGCCTTAGCTATATTTTCCTTTTGCTCTGAATCTGCTGATATTTTTTTTAAAAATGGAAATGAGCACATTTTTCCATTACATTTGAGTAAATTGAATCAACCACAAAGAAATGTGTGATTTTGGTATATGCTTCTTTTCAATATTCCATTTAAAATTAACCAATTACCCAAGAAAAGACAAATGCCATTTAACGATAGTACCTTCCAAAAGAGGAAAAGCAAAACTGATTTAATTCATTATGAAGCAACATTTAGGCCATCTAGCAGGAGAAAATCTACCAAATGTTTTCTGTTTGTTTTTATGACTAGGTACATAGATGTTTGTATTCCTATATGGGGTAGGTAACTAACAGTAGACTATAAGGAAATAATATATCACTTAAATCTTAAACCTTTCCTTAACTTTGTCAGTTTAGGGTCACTAGTTATGGTCATCATAAACCTGTTGTTGTGAAATCTCTAATATGTGAAGAAAAAAAAATCCTAAAAATTGTCTGGAAAATGCATCATCTCCAATTCCCTGAGACTCTGGGATTATCTTTTTGGAATTTTCACCTCCCAGGTCCCCTATTAACATTCATCATTCTGAGGAAACAATTTTGCAAACCAGTTATGGTAAGGAGTTTGAAGTTAAACAGAGTAGAGGTTGAGTTCCCCACTCTCCACTTACTGGTTATGAGATCTGGGACAAATTGCTTATCTTCTCTAACCCCATTTCCTCAGCCACAAAATGAGTGCTGACCCCATGGTGGTTGTGTGGATTAACTGAGATAAAGTGTATAAAGCACTGAGGATGGGACCGACACTAAATGGTCACTGGTGGCCACTGTTGGGAAAGAATTCATTATTAAAAAATAATAGCAACCACAGGCCCATTCTTACTTCTGAACTTATACTGTTTTTATACTACATACGGTAATTATTTTTCTATATCTGTCCTACCCACCCTCCCTGGATGGTAGACCCCTTGAAGATAGTGATTTTATCTTATGTTTTCATATTTAATCCAGATCTAGGTACATAGTAGGTCTTAAGGAACTGCTTGTAAATGGAACTGAACATAAAATCTCCCTCAACCTCATTGTGCCTTCTAGAAGGCAGAGCTATGTAGCTCTTTATTCTACTTTATGCAGTTGAATGCATAAAATATATTACCCTCTGAAACCCTCGGTCAGATGCTGGAATAAAAGAGGCAGCTGGTAGGGGCGCCTGGGTGGCTCAGTTGGTTGGGCGACTGCCTTCGGCTCAGGTCACAGTACTGGAGTCCCGGGATCGAGTCCCGCATCAGGCTCCCAGCTCCATGGGGAGTCTGCTTCTCCCTCTGACCTTCTCGCCTCTCATGTTCTCTCTCACTGTCTCTCTCTCAAATAAATAAGTAAAATCTTTAAAAAAAAAAAAAAAAGAGGCAGCTGGTAAAACAGGCTATGCAGTACTTTTTAACTAGGTGAAGGAGCTCAAACTCTCTAGGCAAGTACTGAGTTAATGTCTAACAAAACCTGACTGCTATTCCATTTTAAGTACTGACAGTGTTCTTAGCAGTCAGTACAGAAGAAAGAGGCTGCAACAGTCTTTGAAATATTGCATCAGAATTTTTGGTTCTGGGCTTCAACCCTCGCTGCATCAATTTACATTCTGAAGGTTATCTTCAAAGCCAGAAGGGTGAAGGACAGAAAGGTTTGAAATAAAAAATTTCTAGGGGTTAGTATATCTAAAAATCCTTCTATTTTAAAATTGGCTTCCCCTTGATAATAGGACTCTGTGCTAAGAAACAGCCTTAATTCTTTTCCCCTTGAAAATGTACTTTTCCACTGTGGCAGAAAGCACTGAACTACTTTTAAATTCATGCTCGTGGATATTGACTGCAAAGACTTGCAGGTCCTGAAAGGGTTAGCATTTCTTTTCCTTTAGTATCCTGACTCAACTCTTGGGTCAATAATCAGCAAACTAAACCGAATCCTAGTTAGGAGCTTTGAGTACCTCCCCCTTGTTTCTGAAGATGCCTCAGGGTCTTACCTGTCCTAGAAAAATAAAGCAAACACTGAAGATGGGTGCTAAATTACAGAGTAGGGAAAGGTTGACCTAACACCACCTGGAGAGTAAAGAATTTCTTCTTTATTTATTCTGATCTAGGGACAGAAAATAGGGTAATAAGATGAGCTTGCTACACTATAGAAGAGAAGGAATTTCTTGGTAAAGGATAAAGAGCAGAGGAGAAGGTCGTCAGTGGTCACTTTGGGTAAGAGTTCCAATCAGCCATTGCAAAACATCCCAAGCTACAAATTCCCCTCCTCTTGACAAAGCAGATGCCCCTGTTTAAAATACACTCCAGCATTCTTAGACTTGACGATGTTAGGCATACTTTGGGTTCAGTCCTGGGTCCTCTTTCCTTTCCCTTCTATAGTCCCTTGCACTTAGCCATCTTTTGCAGGCTCATGTCATGAATTAATTCGTGCACCCAGAAGACTCAAACATTTTTATCTTCTGAGCTCCACCTCCCTGCTTACCATTTCAGTGTGGGGTTCTCAGCCACCTAATTGTATCACCTCCAATGCAGAACCCTTGATCATCCCATAAAGTCTGCTTCACTCCCATTTTCCTTGACTCGGTAAATGATGCTATTTATTTGCTTCTATTTTCCCTGACAACACCCAAATCAAAGCAATTGTTCTATTTTATCTGGATAACTCTATCTGTCACCCAAATGGTCTTCCATAGCCAACTTTGTCCACTGGCATTCATTGAGGGTGATTGCTTTGTTCTTTCAAGGAATAGGACTTGGTGGTGTCACATTCTAAGTAAAGGTTTTACATGATTTACCTTCGCTCTCAGAATCTAATCTCAAATTCTTAATGTAGCCTAATGGCCCAACATAATCTGATCCCTTTCAATTACGACTTTTCTGACTTTTCCTCTCCCTCCATACATTCCAGACACACCAATACCTTAAACATGCAAAGTCTTATATGAGTGCAGAGACTTCGTAAACACTCCTTTTCCATGCTAACCCTCAAACACCTTCGCAGGGTAATTCCTACTCACTGCTCAAGACCGAAGTTTATGCTAATCTCTTGCCAGCCTTCTCTATGTCTTGGACCCAGGTGAAGTGTGTCTTTTAGTTTCCCTCTCCTTTACCTATGTTGTAAATGTAAGACTCTCGCTATATTTTTGTATTGTCAATCTCGCTCTAGTCTGTGAGCTTCAACAGAAGCAGGGGCAGTATCTGTAGTGTTGTGTACTGAATGTTCAGCAGCTGGCATAGTGCCTGGCGTGCAGTTGGGGAATAGTAAATACAGTATTTTGGGAGAACTTACTAATGAAGGAAGCAAGTATATTAAAAGATCGACTAAAGACAGCAACTCTATGAGTCAGGGTCCTCCAGAGAAACAAAACCAATAGGAGAGAGAGAGAGAGGAAGATTGAGATTTATTGTAAGGAATTGGCTCCTAGGACTATGGAGACTGGCAAATCTGATGACAGGCAGGGTGAAGTGACAAGCTGGAGGTCCGGGAGGGCTGATGGTTTAGTTTCTGTCCAAGTCCAAAGCTCTAAGAAGCAGGAGCACCAATGTCCTTGTTCAAGGTCATCAGGGAAGAAGAATTATCTCTCACTCAGAAGAGGCAGTTTTTGTTCTACTCAGGTCTTCTGTTGATTAGATGAGTCCTACCAACACCATGGAGGGGTAATCTGCTTTACTCTGTCTACAGATTTAAATGTTAATCTCATCCCAGAATACCTCAGAGACACACACTCAGGATAAGGTCTGACCAAATACCTGGGTATGTCCTGGCCCAGTCTGGCTGGCCGAAGAAATTAACCATTGCTTTGGCTAAATGGTCCAAATGAATTTGCCTTCTTATTGGACATTAAATGGCCTTCTGTCTCCAAACTATTCATGGCAAAGCCAAAATCCTAACACACAAAAGGTTTCAGCAAAGTCAAATTGTCTGACATGTGGCCAGACAACTCTGTCATGACTTCCTTTTCCTAATTGCTGGGCTGCATTTTATTTCAAAACCTAAAAGTCAAGAAAAGAGTAGTCTAGCGAGTCATGTTAAATGGTCCATGGGCTCTCTCTATATCCCCACCACTACCACATAAAAATTCCCTAAAATCCTAGCACAAGTCTATGTGTTTTTATCAGACTTTTCTGAAGTTCTGCACACAATTAAGATGAAGTAAAGTAAGTTATAGTGAAGAAAACAAATTTATACCTGGATCCTAAATACAATTTTTCCCGTAGTCTGAGGGAAAAAATTATAAAATAAAAGTTAACTACTTACAGGTGGCTCTCTAAGTCTGATGTACGGTCTCTAGCTTTATTTCCTGTAAGTCTGTCCTCTTCTCAATCCTCAAAAATGAGTCCCTTCAAATAAAAACCCCAGGACACCTGCATGGCTCAGTCGGTTAAGCATCTACCTTCAGCTCAGGTCAAGATCCCAGGGTCCTGGGATTGAGTTTCCCATCAGACTCCTTCCTCAGCAGGGAACCTGCTTCTCATTGTGCCTGCCATTCCCCCTGCTGTGTGCTCTTTCTCTCTGACAAATAAATAAATAAAAATCTTTAAATTAAAAAAAAAATACAAATCCCCATTCTCATTTGGAAGAAATCCTCAAACTTGTCATAAGATCCATTGTCTTCCCCTATTCAAGGCTTACAGTGAAATGCAATTAAGCACTCCAGTATGTATTTCAGAAGTTCATTCTAGAAAAAGGTGTTGGAGGGCTCCAGCAAAACATTCCACATGAAAGAGAGTTTTCACACTCCAAATCTAGTTGAATTTGATGACTTTTAACATATTTGGTTTTTTCATCAGTCAGTTCCCCAAATGCTGTGGGCTGAATGTTTGTGTCCCTTCAAAATTCACATTGAAATATCCTAACCCCCAGTGTGATTGTATTAAAAGATAAGGTCTTTGGGAGGTAATTAGGGTGTGAGGGTGGGGCCTTCAGAATAATATTAGTGTCTTATAAAAAGACACAAGAGAGCTTGCTTTCTCTCTCCTTTTTATGTATGGAGGCAATGTGCCATGCTGGAGACCTAATTTCAGACTTCCAGCCTCTAGAACCATAAGAATTAAATGTCTGTTGTTAATAAGCCACCCTGTCTATGGTATTTGTTACAGCAGCGCATGCAATATTTATCATGTCCCTACTACATGCCAGGCACTATGTATTTTGAAGCATCACCCCCAATGGCAAGGCAAAGATATGCCCCTTCATGCTTTCAACTATCAGAGCACAATACATACACACATATATATGCAGACACACTCATGGGAAAAACAGTATTTTCCCAAATGCAAATTTATTTGCAAAAGCTTTTTCTGCCAATAGTGGAGACAGTATTTTACATTTTAATGCAGAGCAATTTCTCTTGTTCACACCAAGTCAGGTTCTATCTTTGCCTCGGAAACTAGCAGAGAACAGTGCACACACATGAGCAACATAAACATCTGTCTCACATCACCACCCCTAGATACAAAATGACTTAAAAATACATATTTAAAATGTTAATTTGTCTTGTTGTTTTTCCTTTTACCATCATCCAAACTCCCCCTAATCCCACTACCCCACAACTGGTTTCTATACCAGAAGAATAGAAAAAGGAAAAGAGGATGGGCATTTCTTCCAGTGGTACAAATAGATACTATGTAGATATATATATAAATAGATATATATAGAGATACATATAAAAATACATCTAGTCAAACTTGATGTATCTTAAAATAAAATATAACTTGGAAGAGGAAAGCTCTCTTCCAAATGCAACTTTGCAAGAGGGATTTTTAAAATAGGATCATACTGCAGTCACTGGGTTCTTGAAAGGTGACCTTCACCCCCAACTACATTAGTCAGCAATTCAATTTTCTCAGTATCTTAAAGAGGTGATAATAGCTGCAAATTGTCCTGACATATGCTACCAGCTGCTGCTTTAAAGCAACAGTTATACAACTTCGTTTCTCTCAATTTGAATTTTTAAAAAATGTTCTTCTGCAGCAGTTGTTTTACATTTTCAAACTCAAGTTTGGAATTGAAAGTTTGGAATTCATATATACAGAAGGATCCAACAGCCAGACCTGACAAAACCTATTAAAGCCACTATTATTGATAACATAATTTTACCTTTCCATAATCTCATTATTTTTTAGATAACTTGAAATGCTGTCCTATTTGATCATGTTTTTGTCATTTGTCGTTGCAATGTCACCCTGCATCTGAAATAACACCATGTTTTTTCAAAAATGTTCACATCTCTCACTTCCCAAAAGCCTCACAACTACTGGGAATACAATATGTGGTATATAATATTAATCACAGATCATAGTAGGAGAAATGGAAGCTCAAAGAAATCAGAGTGTGACTATTTCCAATAACTCTGTCTTGACCCCTGTTCTTCCATTACCCCAAATTACTCTTGTACCCTATCTTCACAGATTCAACACTCAACTTTATATGATGGCCTCAGAAAATTCTACCTTTAATTCCTCCCATTTATCCTAGCTCTTGCCAAACGTCTCTTGACTATTTCTTGGTGTATATTTGACCATAATTCAAACTGAACTGAACATGTCCTACAATCTTTTTCTCTTTCACTAATTTCTGTTGCAATCACCTCAGTAGCCTACTGTACTTAAAAACTCAGATTTTTAGGGATTCACCCATCTCTTTCCACAAATAAAACTACTGTGATATCTTCCAGATTTTTCCCCAGAAAATGTCAGTAGTCCCCTCATTTCCTACCACAACTGGCTGAAATTTCTCCCAGGCCCTTCATATCCTTTAACAACAGGTTGGAATCATTTTTTTTACCTACCTCATTGCGGTTGCTCCCCACCCCATTTCTGGTTCTAATCAATCTGTACACTTTACTACCTTGTGAAGATATCAGAGTCATTCTTGAATGTCTGCTTTTATGCGTTTCCATTAACCCAAAATACTTTCCACCAATGACTCATTTGTCACCATTCCTTCCTCATAGGCCTACAAAAATTAATGCTTCTTCCAAAAATTAGGTTATTCAAAATTTTGGTATGGTATATTGTTTCCTGAAATTTTTCTCATCCTTGAGCTCCTTCAAGACAATATGAAAACAGATAATGGTAACTTCTATATGCTTTCCAGAGTACTCTAGCCCAGAGATTAGACATATTGAAACAATGTAGGTTGTAAAGGTAGCTCTGGACTAGGAACCTGAAAGCTTAATCTATTAGCTAGTAGGGTGATTTTGGTTTAGCCTCCCGAATTACAAAATCCTATCTATAAACATAGGAATATTAAAACAGGGAGGAATATCCCTCAAAGCTCACTCATTTCCCATCTTCACGATTCACCTACTCAATCATTTCCATAAGTATATAAATAAGTAGTGATACCACCATCACTCAAACCCCACATTACCTTCCATTTATCACTCCATTTTTCTCATCCCCTTTATGGTGAGGCTGCTCAATTTTTTTTTCCAAAATAAGAGAGAGAGAGAAATCAAGAAATAGACGCTTAATTATAAAGAACGAACTGATGATTTCCCAGGGTAAGGGGCTGGGGTGATGGGTTAAGTTGGTGATGGGGATATTTGTCATGATGAGCACCAGGTGATATATGGAAGGGTTGAATCACTACATTGTACACCTGAAACTAATAATACACTGTTTGTTAACTAACTGGAATTAAAATAAAAACTTAAATTTTAAAAAATTCCATTCTTTCTGGATCTATTTATTTCCATGTTTTTCCTCAGCCCATTCTAATCAGGCATTTTTCTCTCTTGCACACTAATAACTATGTTTATCAGGGTAATAAATTATCTCCATTTACTAAATCCAGTGATAACTCTCAGTTCTCGTTTGACAGACCTATCAGCAGCATTTAACATAGTTGATCACTCTACCTTTCTGGAAATACACGCTTGTCATGCTTCTATGATACCACACTATCCTGAGATTTTCTCCTACCTCACTGGCTGCTCCTTCTCAGTCTTCCTATTGGTTTCTTCTTCTTCTTCCTATTGGTTTCCTATTTTAAAAATGTGATTTTAAAAGTCACACTACTCCAGGGCTCAATCCTCGCTAGTCACACATTCGACATTAAATATTATCTATACAGATATGCTCAAATATATACCCCTCTGTAGCCTTTTATTTGCACTTCAGATTCATATACTCTACTTCTTATTAAATATCACCACTGAGATGTCTAATAGGCATCTCACTTTTAACATGTCCAAAATAAAACCCTTGAACAAAAAACCTGCCCTCCTTAAAATCTCCAAATCACCTCCTCCCTTATGCTTCCCCATCTCACAAAGTGAAGATACCTCTCACCCAGTCCTTCAGGTCGAAAGCCTTAGGAGACATTCTTGACTTCTCTCTTTGCTTCAAACCATACATCTAATATATTAGGAAGCTCTTGACACTTATCCTGAATCCACTCTCTTCTCCCCCACTGTCATCATCACAGCCACAGGAGAAGTAGGGATGCTGCTGGCCTAAAACTGTCATTGTGTAACATTCTAAAAGGTACTCACTTTGGACAGGCATATAACTGGATGAAAAACTGGAGCATCTGGGAGATTTAGAAAACTACGCCCCTTCTGTGAGAATACGGCTTGATTGAAGATGACCTTGCAAAGATTATAAAAGGGCTTTCTCTCCTCTAGGTGAGAACAACTCTGTGCCAGGACACAAAGCTCAAGGAGCAGAGCTCTAGCTATATTTCAGCTCTAATTTAATTCTCAACCCACACAACCATACTTTCCAGCCAAACCACATTGGTTGATCACCTGGAGCACTAAAATAACCTGTTATTCACCCTTTACTTCAACTCATGTCCCAGTATATATGGTTCTGTAAAAATTTCCAAAGTGGCATTTCTAAATTGTAAAGTTGACAAGGACTCTCTCCTTGATAAAACTTGAGTCAGGCTCCTCTGAGCACTCTTCTTTCTCTACTAGGCTCCAAACTTGGGCTCTATCCTTGGCCTGCTGAGTCCGGTATAACAAGAATCCTAATGGATCTCACCCTCAATATGTAACCAAACTCCTCATCTTTGACATTTTGGTATCTAGTCACACTTTATATTTTATCACTCTGGCCAGCCTTCAGCAAGAATGTTGTCAAATATTTCTAGCCAGAAGTCCCTTATCCCCTGATGTTTCCTCCCAGTAATTCTCCATCCACTGACCCCATCTTGCTTCTTAGATATAAATTCCTGGTTGTCCTTTTGTATTGGGAGTTGGACCCAATCTGTATCCGTTTCTGTAAAATGTCTGTTAAAACTTACTGCAAAAACAAAACAAAACAAAACAAATAAATGCAGAAGTCCCTCCTAAATGAAGTCTTCCTTATCATCACCATAAAGGCATTTTTTAAACAAAGCAGATGTTGGCACAACCTGACTTAGAGATCTCCAACAACTTTCCATCACACACAAAATGCAGTGCAAACTCCTTACATAGTTAACAGACCTTGCCTGATGTCACACTTCCTCCTCCTTTACTTCATCTTTCTACACTATCTGCCATAGGGTTCACTCATGCCAAGTCCCATGGCTTTCTTGCTACTTCCCTAGCACGTCAAGTTTATTCTGCCTCAGGACTTCCTAGTTCTTGCTCCTTCTATGTATAATCACCTTGTCCAAGATATTTGCATACATTACTCCTTCAATTTATTCTAGTCATCTTTAAAAAAAAAAAAAAAACCTGTATCCTACATTTAAAATAGTGAATGTACCCACACACACATTTTACTCTCTATCCCCTTACCCTGCTCTGTTTCTAGAATTTATCACAACATGATATATTTTATATTCATTCTTTTATTTTTTCCTTATTTTCTTTCCCCTCTAAGTTGTAGAGTTGCTAAAGGGGATCATATCTATCTTATTTATCATAACTTCCTCCAGTGTCTAAGATAAAGACTGTTACTAGTATTTACTCAATACTTAATGAATGAATGATATTACCATGTTGATACACCATTTTTACTATTAGTTACTGAGTTTTACCTTAAGTGAATTAAAGAGGATACATGATGTGATGAGCACTGGATGTTATACCCAGCTAATGAACATTATATCAAAAACTAATGATGTACTATAGCTTGGCTAATTGAATTTAAACAAACAAATAAAATAAATTGAATGTCTTTGTTACTTAAATGGCTGTATTTCAAATGGAAAAAAAAAAATGAAAGTAACCAATTCACAGTGCATTTGCCAAACCTGACAAATGGATATGTTGAAAACAAAATAGTATTATGGTATTTCAGTTAGCTATTATTCTATTGAAGACTGAGTTTGGGCCTCCTTCTGTTTAAAAAAAAAGGCGGGGTTATGGACATTGGGGAGGGTATGTGCTATGGTGAGCGCTGTGAAGTGTGTAAACCTGGTGATTCACAGACCTGTACCCCTGGGGATAAAAATATATGTTTATTAAAATATATATATATATATATATATATATATATGATCATTTTAAAAAAGAGACATAGAAAAATAAGCAATATCAGGAACACAAAAGGGGCATAGCTAGAAATAAAGTGGAGACTTTAACAATTACAGGAGAATACCATGGACAGTCTAATAAAAATCAATCTGAAACCTTAAAAATATTAAAAGGACACATTCAGGGAAAATACAAATTACCAAAACCAGCCCAAGAGTAACAAGGAATGTTGAATAGACCAAAAAACACTGAAGAAATTTTATTAATATCCAAAATTTTCTAATACCCCCCAAAAAAAACTCCCAGTGATTTTATTGACGTATTCTATCAAAGCTTCAAGAAAGTAATATTTACACATAAATGAAAAGTTCCAGAAGTATATAACAAACTGATAATAATGGTTGCTTCCAGAAAAAGCAGATAGAAATTATGTGTAACAAAGATATAATAAATAATATCTTTATTTTTATAGAAAAAAAAGGGGGGGGGGATATTACAAGGTATTGGAGAGATCACAGAGACACACCAAACACCAAACTCAGACTTTTTCCTCCTGAGTAAATCAAAGTAATCAAGAAGAAACTAACATTTTTGCTTATGAGATTCAAGATTATTGAAACCCATGCCATCAGGCTACATGATATCATCAAATCCATCATCAGTAATTGATCTGTGGCATGTGGGGATGCCCTGCACTAAATGGTTAAGTCCCTCACACATAGAACCGTATGAGTACTAAGCACATTGCTCAGGCTCACACACCTGCCTAGGGTAGACGAATAACTGAAATCATGTTTTCTCACCCTATCCCAGGGCTCTGTCCACTAAATTAACCATCTCCCTTATTTGACACCAATTCTTATTCTTTCCATCTTTCTACACACCTGTAATCTGGTTTTGGCCTTCCCTAAAGTGATCTGATATTCCAAATCTCTGGACATGAATTGCACTCAAAATGTACCCATGGGTTAAATCAAGCCCTAGGGGAATAAAGAACTTTATAATCCTTAATATAAAGTCAAATACATTATGGGGCTCCTTTGTAAGGAGCTTGTATCATTTGCATATGTAAAGGAAGTTGAAATACAGTCAAAATGACAGAAACAGATGCTTCTGCCATCACCTAATATGAAACATATTTTTCCATGCTGGTGAACAGAAGGCTATCAACTGCAGAGGCTATAGGTGAAAAGGGTCTTACATTTTAGAACCCATTGAATATAAAATGTCTGAAGACTGTTCCCAAAACACATTTTGTTTTATTCACTTGAACACTAAACTTTCCTGCATTGGGTTAGGTTACAAACCCCATTGCTTAATGGTTTATATTTTCACTCTGCTCCTAAGATAAATATCCAGATTGAAAACCTGAACTTCCAATCACTTTAGGCCTGGTAAGCAGTGGTTTATTACAAATGGTTGTCATAGTAATAAGCATAGTATTATAAAACTGAGATAAAATGTTACAGCCACATAAAATTTAGATAACTTGAAATACCCAACCAAGAATACTTAAGATAAAGTTCTAAAACTACTATTGTATAACAATGAGTTAAATGTTCATATTTAACAGGTTTTCCAGCCTTAATTTATTCATTTACTCAACAGTCATTTGTTGTTAGGAAGCAATATGATATGGTCAATAGGGCAAAAAATGTGTTACATAAACTGGGTTCATAGCTTATCTCTCCCACTTACTAGTTTCATGGACTTGCATTAGAAATCTGACTCTTCTGAGACTCTTTTTTCTTTTCTACATAAAAAAATAGTAGTGCCCTTCAAGGCTCTTGTAGAATTAAATTAAATTAAAAAGTAAATTAAATCAAATAACACGTGATCCATTCTCAGTGTTTGACAACTAGTAGGTAACTAACAAATGTCAACCTACTCATAAACCCCTCTTCCTTGGAGGCAACTTCTCTTACTATGTGATACAATATGTATTATAAACCCAAAGATATGTGGCATAATTGTTAATTCAGGAGTTCTCACTGTAACAAAAACAAACAAATTTTTAAAAAGTCAAATACTTTCTACCTTATGCCATACAATATGATTTGTCAGACTGGAAACCTAGATACATTTCTACTATCCTCTGGTGTCTCATTCATTTTTACCCTTTGGAACTGCCTTAATGTCACCTCTGAAAAGAAGTCTATTCTGACTGGCTCCTAACACATATAGCTAGCCTTAATTCCCAATGACCTGTTTATTTCCTTCATGGTATTTATTACAGTTTATATAATTGTGGGGGACAGGGTGGGTGTGTGTTTTCCTCTACTGCTAGAGTATAAGAGGGCTGACTATACATTTTTCTTCTTACCAATATCCCCAATTCCTTTTCTAATAACCTAGCACTTAATAACATTCAAAAATATTTTTTCAATAAATGAATGGGATACAGTGTTGAACAATAAGAACATACATCTTGGGGTGCCTGGGTAGTTCAGCGGGTTAAAGCCTCTGCCTTCGGCTCAGGTCGTGATCCTGGGGTCCTGGGATTGAGCCCCACATTGGGCTCTCTGCTCGCCAGGGAGCCTGCTTCCCCATCTCTCTCTCTGCCTGCTTCTCTGCCTACTTGTGATCGCTGTCTGTCAAATAAATTTTTTTTAAAAAATCTTAAAAAAAAGAACATACATCTTTCACATATAAAAGTAATATTCTAAAGTGAAAAACAAATCTTCAACAACAAATTTAAAAAGTTGTTCAACTACAATTAAGAGTATCAAATATGGGGGTGCCTGGATGGTTCAGTGGGTTAAAGCCTCTGCCTTCAGCTCAGGTCGTAATCCCGGGGTCCTGGGATTGAGCCCCACATGGGGCTCTTTGCTCAGCAGGGAGCCTGCTCCCCCACTCCACCCTCTGCCTGTCTCTCTGCCTACTCTGATGTCTGTCTGTCAAATAAATAAATAAAATCTTTTAAAAAAAGAAGAAAAAGAGAGTATCAAATATGAAAGAGACACTAAGGGCACTTATTTTTGAATAAAGAAATATCTATAAGATAGTGATGAGCACTATGATCAAGAAAGGCTCCAAGTGCTTCACGGTGAAAGACTTACTATAACCAGTCAAAGGAGGAAACCTAAAATTTCATGCAGCAACAAACATTCTAGACTAAACATAAAGTATTGCCCTGTCAAAAGCTTAAAGGGTAAAAGAATATTTGATGATGGAGGCCTTATAGTAAACAAATTCACATCTTCCATAGAACATTTATGGAAAGGTAGAAAGAAATGCCAAACAGGATGGGGGGAAAAAAGAGCAGGGATCGAAAGTAACTTAACAGGGAAACCTTTAGTGTTAGCTCTGACGTGGAAAGAGTTTGGAAGTCATCATTTCTACCCAAAGGTTGGAAAAAGTTGAACACGTGGCCAAATCAGTCACTTTCCTTGGGCTTACCAGAAAACTGAGCTTGCAGGGTAAACCACCAGCCCAAAATCTCAAGAGACAGGCTCATTCAGAGAGAGAAAGCCAAGATCTGGACAAAAGCTGCTAAAGACATTAATTTAAGTGCTATATTACTTCCTAAAGCTGCTGTAACGTATTACCACAAACTTGGTGGTTAAAACAACAGAAATTTATTCTCTCACAGTTCTGAAGGCTGGAAGTCTAAAATCAAGGTGTGGACAGGGCCACTCTTCCTTGACAGCCTCTGGGGAAGATTCCTTCCTTGCCTTTCCCTACCTTCTGGTTGCCAGCAAACCTTGATATTCCTTGGCTTATGGCTGCATCATTCCAATTTCATTCTCTGTCTTCACATGGCTGTCTTCCCTCATATTTCTCCATGTTCTCCTTCTGTATAGTGTCTCTGTGAAATATACGTAGGCTAAGATTTTTCCAAGTTATCAAGTTCTGGTTTCTTTTGCTTGGTAATTTCTTTCTCAATTTATCTCTCTCCTCTCACTTTTTACCATATTCAGAAATCTCCATCTTTTTTCTCTTATGAAAATCCCAGTCACCCAGTATAACCCCACCTTAATATGATTAGATCTGCGAAAACCCTATTTCCAAATAAGATCACATTTGGAGGTAAAGGCATTTAGGATTTAAACATATGTTTGGGGGGGCACAACTCATCCCACTACAGATGTCCTCTGGCCCCCCAAATTTATGTCTTTCCCACATGCAAAATATATTTACCCCATCGCAACATCCCTGAAAGTCTTAACCCTATTCCGCATCAAATCTAAGTCCAAAATCTCATCTAAATATCATCAACGTAAAAAGTCCCAAGTCTTGGGGTGCCTCGGTGGCTCAGTGAGTTAAGCACTTGCCTTTGCCTCAGGTCATGATCTCAGGGTCCTGGGATCAAGCCCCACATTGGGCTCCCTGCTCAGCAGGAATTCCGCTTCTCCCTCTCTCTCTGTCCCTCCCCTGACTGCTTGTGTTCTCTCTCTCTGTCTTTCAAATAAATAAAATTTTTTTTAAAAAACTTCCAAGTCTCACCATCTAAATAATCTAAATCAAGAATGAGTGAGACTTGGTTTAATCCTTCCCAGGGCAAAATTTCTCTCTACCTGTAGACATATGAAATGAGAAAATGATATCTGCTTCCAAAATACAACAGTGCAACAGGCATAAGGTAGGCATTCCCAACCCAAATGGTTGCCCAAATACACCCTTGTCACTCTACCCAGAACATGTTTTAGTATATTTTGCAATATATATAGACTGAGATTTTTCTAAATCATCAAATTCTGATCTTTTCACTTAACAATTCCCTCTTCAATTCATCTCTTCTCTTACTCTTATCAGTAAGGACAAACCAGGGCCATGCCTTCCATATTTTGGGTGTAAATATCCTCAGCTAAATATCTAAGTTCATTGCTTATAAGTTCTATTTTTCACCCAAAAGTTAAACTCAATTCAGCCAAGTTTCCTGCTACTTTATAACAAGGATGACTTTTCCAGTTTGCAGGAAAATGCTCTTCAAGTCCATCTGAGACCTGAATAAAAACACCTTTAACCTCTACATTTCCATCAAGTCTCTTCAAGGCAAATGAGGCTTTTTCTATCATGTGCCTCAAGTTCTTTCAAACTCTACCATTATCCAATTCCAAATCTGCTTCCACTTTTTTTTTTTTTTAATTATCACAGCAGCATCCACTTGTCAGTTACAAAATCTGTACTAGATTCTTAGGACTGCCATAAAAAAAAAAAAAAGAAGGAAAGAAAGGAAAAAAAAAAAAAGGAAAGAAAGAAAGACCAACAGACCATGTAAAACAACAGAAAGTTATTCTGTCATAGTTCTGGAGACAAGAAATCTGAACTCAAGCTGTTAACAAGACCATATTTTCTCTGAGAGCTCAAGGAAAGAATCCTTTCTTTTTTCTTTCTACCTTTTGGTCATTGCCAGACACTGTGGCATTTTTCGGCTTGTAGTTGCCTCACTCCAATGTCTACCTCTGTCTTCACATGGCTGCTCCTCTTTGTATGTATCTGTGTCTCTGTGTTCAACTCTCCTTCTTTTTCCTTCTAGAAAAATACCAGTCACTAGATTTATGGCCTACCCTGATCCAGTATGATCTCATCTTCACATCTACAAAGACCCTATTTCCAACTACTGTCTCGTTTACCACTACATGGGTTAGGGCTGGAAAGAGCTAAGGTGTGCTGAAAAGAAATGAGCTGTCATGTTTTAGAGCAGCCAATTGAAACAAGCCAAATCAAAGTGACAATCAAGCCCTTAATCTCTTACTGCCATAGTATAAGGAAGAGCCTATACCAGAGAAAGCACTGACTATCCCCTGTTCTATTTTTCCCCATAAGACAGTATTTGTGGAGGGGTAGGTGGATCAGCAGACACAGAGAGCTTTCTGACTGCTGAGAGAGCCCCTAACAATAAGCTCCTGAATTTTTTTTTGACTTGGGGGCCAGAAGGATAAGGGGAAGGTCTGGGAATGGAAAAGTACTGAGTACTCAATCAGAGTAGGAAAAGGCGTCTTCAAAGGACCCTCCCCTAAGTAAGGAGGTTTTAGCAGATATGCCTGAAGAGGACCCTAATAAAAAGGCTTTTGAATTCAAGTACCTAGGCTAGGAATGCAGACATGTGCAAGAGAATACTTGGCCAGAAGGGCCTAAGGCCTTAAGTGCAGCTTCCTTCAGAGACTTCAGTTCACTGACTGTGCACCAAGTCTGGTGGAGGGAACACAGATTCTCCTCATTAGGCTTGGCAGGTAAATCTTTGGTAAACTGCTTACTGCTGGGCCTGAAAAATCAGGCGTAAGTTTTTGGACATGAATGGACTCCTCAAGGACCTGAACATTATCTTTTTGGGAAAACACAATTCAATCCAATACAAAATCCAGTTTTGGCAGGAGACTGAGTGTGGTCAGGTATGAGAGTAAGAAACTCCTGAGGCTATAATCTTAAGGCAAAAAGATGCATTTATGAGCTTTACATCCAAGAATGCCACCAGGTGCTTACAGTGAAGATCTAAGAAAAAATCTCCTCTTGGTTCTGGCAGGGAAGAGAAACAGTAATCAGTATGAAATATACCGAGTCCTCTCCATAACAAAGATCTTTTCTCCAGAGCAAGTCTTTACTGGAGCCTTATGCTAGTTCCAAGAGGGCGTACCTCTCACCCCAGCCTCACTCTCTCCCATAAAGCAGGAACAATCATAATCAAGACACCTCAAAGCTTCAAGGAAATAAACTGGGAATGTTGCAGCCAGAGAAAAAAATAGGGGACAGCGAGGATAAAAGGTATACTTTTGGAAAAACCATTATGAATGTCATGATCCCCAGACACAGGCCACTAAGAGACTGAAATTTGAATAACTATGATTAATACATTAAATACACTTATGGAAAAATAGAGTACATATATGAAAAGATAGATAATATAAGTAGAGAGATGAAAACTCTAGAAAGAAACTTTAAAAAATGCTCAAAGTCAAAAACATAGTAATAGAAATAAAGAATGCTTTTGATATCTCATCAATTGACTCAACAAAGCCAAGAAAAGAATTAATGACCTTGGGCGCCTGGGTGGCTCAGTGGTTAAACCTCTGCCTTTGGCTTTGGTCATGATCTCAGGGTCCTGGGATTGAACCCCACATTGGGCTCTCTGCTCAGTAGGGAGCCCACTTCCCCCTCTCTCTGCCTGCCTCTCTGCCTACTTGTGTTCTCTGTCTGTCAAATAAATAAATAAAATCCTTAAAAAAAAAAAATGACCTTGAATACAGGCTAATACATACAGCAAAGAGGAAAAAAGGAGAAAATAAAAATAGGACATCCAAGAACTGAGCGGCAACTATAAGAGGTTTATATTGTTGGGATAACAGAAGAGAAGAAAGAGCTAACGGGACAGAAGAAATATTTGAAATAATAATAACCAATAGCTGTCCAAATTAATGAAATACCAAACCATGTATCCAGGAAACTCAGAAAACATTAAGCATGGTAAAAATTAATTAAATAAATAATTAATATCCCTAAATAACCCCAAATTTAAGTAAATAAATAAACAAAAATAAAAATAAAATATCCATACCTGGACATGTCATATTTCAACCACACAAAAGTAGAAATAAAGATAAAATCTCAAAAGAAACCAAAGGGGAAAAATATGAATATTTCTAAGTGAAAGAAGCCAGTCTGTAAAGGCTACAGACTGTGTGATGCTAACTATATGACATTCTGGTAAAAGCAAAACTATAGATATAATAAGAAATATCAGTAGTTTAAAAAAATCAGTGGTTGCCAGAGGTCTGGGAGGGTAGGGAGGGAAGGAGGGATGTGTAGGTGGAACACATGGGATTTTCAGGGCAGCACAACTATTCTGTATGATACTGTAATGACAGATACATGACTCAGTGCATTTATCAAAACTGACAGAACTGTGTAGCACCAGGTGTGAACCTTGATGTATGCGAACTTTAAGAAAAATCATTTAGGAGGTCAGGGATGACAGGATAGAAAGCAGTATGTGACCAAAGAATCCAAAAATATTACAAGGATATGAAACAACTTCACTGGAAAGGATGGGGGGTAAGGTGCTGACTCTGGAACTTTAAAAATGAGTGGAATTTGAAATACAAAAGGTAAAGGGAACTATACATAAGCACTCTACTCCAGTTGACAAAGTAGCTTCTTACAGGAGTATAACCTAACAATTTTGAAATTACACTGTAATGGAAAAATTAAGTAAATGGAAAGTGGATGGTAAGAGCCAGGTTTTTCCTTTTTAGAATTGGATGTTAAAGAAAAACAAGAAGAGAGGGCTAGCATGATCCCTGCAATAATAGAGTTGAAGATATCATATGAACTCAAGTTTAGCTTAATAAGAGATTATTTCAGGGATGCCTGGGTGGCTCAGTAGGTTAAGCCTCTGCCTTTGGCTCAGGTCATAATCTCGGGGTCCTGGGATCAAACCCCACATCGGGCTCTCTGCTCAGCAGGGAGCTTGCTCCCACCTCTCTCTCTGCCTGCCTCTCTCCCTACTTGTGATCTCTCTCTCTCAGTCAAATAAATAAATAAAATCTTTTAAAAAAATAAGAGATTACTTCAACATAGAAATACTTGTAGATATGTATATACACATATATATTTCCTTGGTCTTTTGGCTGAGAGGGCCTAGGGACCATTGTAGGTAGCAGGCAGATCTTGGCTTCTACCACCATTCTCAATGATAGGAACCAAGACTACTTAGAGAAATGACATGAGTCTAGGAATATGGCAGGAAACATACACAATGAGCCTGGAGGACCTTGTAGTGCCAGAAAGCAAATACTAAACACACACACACACACACACACACACACACACACACACTAATGGAATTATGTCCAAGGGAACAGGACCAACAAAAAGCTCCCAGTAGCTGAAACTAGAACAATCTGAGAAACTAAAAAAATACTGGATTATAAGCCAAGGTATAAAATGCATATTCACCAGTCTATACTGATATTAATAAATGATTAAATAAAGAAATGGAGGAGAAGAGACAAATCCGTTCAGAATTCCACATAATTTATACTGCTATTGCTCCCTCAAGGAGATAAACATGAACACCCTACTCTGTAAGCTATACATAGGGTCTGTTTCCCAAAGAGCAGAGTATGACAAGAGGGAAAAATGATAATTTTACTTGGAGAGATGTCGGTGCCTGAAGGGCTTGTAGCACATGCGCGGTGATGCTTCTGGGCTCCACCGTGCCTGCTGGTTGCCTTGGCTGCTGCTGCCTCAAGCCTTC
Organism: Mustela putorius furo; assembly: GCF_011764305.1. Lineage (NCBI taxonomy): Eukaryota > Metazoa > Chordata > Mammalia > Carnivora > Mustelidae > Mustela > Mustela putorius. Next base: position 45,820,792 of record NW_025421294.1, on the reverse strand, counting down.
GCTGCTGCCAGTGGCGACGGTGCAGAGCTGCTCCAGCTGGGCCCGCAGGGGGCCCCGGGCGCCCCACGACTTTTTCGGTGCCCAAAAGTAAACACGCCATTAAGATGGCGGCTGGATGCGAGCCAGTAGGCGGAACTTAGGATTTTGTATCTATGTGGCTGCAAGTGATTGGTTGTGCAACCTTGGTATATATAGACATGCACGGGCGGGGGAGAGAGAGATCCCAACAGCTAGCAGACATAAAGCTTGCTTCGCTGAAGTCTCCTGGTCGTTCTTGCTGGCGAGAGCGACAGAGAAACCTGACAAACACAGGTGCTGCCTGGTGATCAAGGTAAATATCAATAGTGATAACCCATGTTGATAGTGTATTCCCTTGATACGATGTGATGAGAATCAGAATTTACCTCTCTGTTCTTTCTCCCAAGAGCACATTCTTCCAGACCAATCATGAGCAAAACATCAGACAAATCCCAACTGAGTGATTTCTACAAAGTACCTGACCAGTACTCCTTAAAACTGTGAAAACTGTAAAAACAAGGAAAGTCTGAGAAAATTTAATGGCCAAAGTACCTGAGAAGACATAACAATTAATGTGGTATGATGGATGTAATCCTGGAGCAATGATAACAAAAAGACATTAGAGTAAAACAAACAAACAAAAAAATCTGAATAAAGTATGGACTTTAGTTAATACCAGTATATCAATATTGACCCATTAATTGTGACAAATATATGATACTTAGATATTAATAACAAGAAATTGAGTTTAGGATATAAGGGAACTCTACTGCTTTCACAAATTTTCTATAAATCTGAAACTATTGTAAGGTTAAAAGGTTATATCAAAAAATAATTGGGGGTGGTGGTGTGATGGGTGGCTCAGTTATTGAAGCATTTGCCTTAGACTCAGGTCATGATCTGAGGGTCCTGAGATCAATAGAGCCCCCACATCAGGGCCTCTGCTGGGCAGGAAGTCTGCCTTTCCCTTTCTCTCTGCCCTTCTCCCTCTGATCATGCTGTGTTGCTTTCTCTCTCTCAAATAAATAAAAAAAAAAAGTCTTTAAAAATAATGATAATAGGGGAGGAAGCAAGATGGCAGAGGAATAGGAGATGGAACTAGCATTAGGTCCCAGGAGTTCAGCTAGATAGTTATCAAACCATTCCAAACTCAACAGGAGATAGAAGAGAAGAAGAGCAACAATTCTAGGAACAAAAAATCAACCACTTTCTGGAAGGAAGAATGTGCGGGGAAGTGAATCCAAAGTGATGGGAAGATAGACCATGGGGGAGGGACCAGCTCCCAGCAAGTGGTGGAGCACCAGAGCACAAAATTAGAACTTTCAGAAGTCTGTTCCACTGACATCGCTCCAGAGGCTAAGCGGGGGGTGGAGTCCTCATGGGGACAGTGTGGTCTCAGGATGCACGGGATCACAGAAAGACCGGGGGTGTCTGATGCAGCAGAGCTGCCAGGTATCAAAATGGGGAAGCTGGAAACAGAGACAAAGCCGGAGCCAAGGAGTGAGCTTTCAGCTTGGGGTTACCTTAAATGATGATCTTAGGCACAGTTGAGCCACTGCTCTTTGGGACCCCACAAGTGCCAGATCCAGAGAGACACCCTCCCTCCTCTAGGAGGAGCTGCAAGCAGTGCACTGCAGGAATGTGTAGGATTTGGAGACACAAAATGGGGCTGTGCACCAGAGAGAGAAACACTTGGTCACAGGCTAGGTGACCAAAGAGAGCAGTCAGAAACCAGGGAGATGGAAGGGATTGACCACTTTTCTCTATCGGTACACTGAGGAGTGGGGTCCCGAGCTCTTGGCTCCTCTGGACTGGATGTTGGGAGGCTGCCATTTTCACTCCCATCCTCAAAATCTGTACAAAAAGCATTCAGGGAACTAAAGCTACCAAGAGTGAACGAAGCAGATTTACTTAGTCTGGCCTCTAACAAAAGTGGTGTAATTCCACGTCAGGCAAAGGCATTTGATACTCACTGCAACAGGCCCTCCCCCAGATGATCAGCAAGAACATCCAGTGAAGACCAAGTTCACAGATCAACAAGAACTACCAAACTACATAGCTAGGGGAAAGCAACACACAGAATTCATGGTTTTCTTCCCATGATCCTTTAGTCTTGCAAAGTTAAATTTTTTTATTTTACTTTTTTCTTATTCTATTTTTTTAACTTTTCCTCTTTCCTCTAGTAACGTTTTTAACTATTTTATCTTATCAATACCCATTTTTTTTAAAATACATTTTTTAACTTTTCATTGCTATACTCATATTTTATCCCTTTACTGCATTTAACCTTATTTTTTGTTTACATATTTTTTTTTCCTTTAAAATTTTGGAATACAATTACTTCTAATAGACCAAAATAACCCAAAATCTACTGATCACATTCTCTCCTCTTTCTTTTTTTCTTTCTTTTTCTAACCAACTTATCAATTCCTTTTATAAAATCTTTTTTAATTTTCATCTTTACAGTAATATTCTATCCTTCATCATCTTAACCATTATTTTTGTATATATATAAGTTTTCCTCTCTTTAAAATTCTTGAAGGTAGTTTCTTTTAAGAAACCAGAATACACCCAAAAATCAAGTGGATGGCTGTGTTCTATGCACCACTCCAATATATATTGGAGTGGTGAATATATATATAAATTTCCCCCCACCTTTCTTCTCCCCACAGTTTCAGGTCTCTTCTGATTTGGTTAGCATATATTTTTCTGGGGTCTTTGCCAACCTCTCCCTCATATATTCTTATCTGGATAAAATGACAAGGCAGAAAAACTCACCACAAAAAAAAAGAAAAAGAAGCAGTACTGATGGCTAGGGACCTAATCAATATGGACATTGGTAATACATCAGAACTAGAGTTCAGAATGATGATTCTCAATGTACTAGCTGAGCTGAAAAAGGCATGGAAGATATTAGAGAAATAAAATCCCCTTCTGGAGAAATAAAAGAACCAAAATCTAACCAAGTTGAAATAAAAAAACCTATTAATGAGCTGCAATCAAAAATGGAGGCTCTAACTGCTAGGATAAATGAGGCAGAAGAGAGAATTAGTGATAAGGAAGACAAAATGACAAAGAATGAAGAAGCTGAGCAAAAGGAAGACAAACAACTACTGGACCACAAGGGGAGAATTTGAGAGATAAGTAATACCATAGTATGAAACAATATTAGAATAATGGGGATTCCAGAAGAGGAAAGAGAGAAGGGGCACAAAACATATAGAAGCAAATTACAGCAGAGAATTTCCCTAATTTGGGGCAGGGAACAAGCATCAAAATCCAGGAAGCACAGAGAATCCCCCTCAAAATCAATAAAAATAGGTCCACACCCATCATGTAATAGTAAAACTTACAAGTCTCACTGACAAAGAGAAAATCCTGAAAGCAGCTTGGGACAAGAGTCCTATAACATATAATGGCAGAAATATTAGATTGACAGCACACTTATTCACAGAGACCTAGCAGGCCAGAAAGGACTGGCATGATATATTCAGAGCTCTAAATGAGAAAAAAATTCAACCAAGAATACTACATCCAGCTAGGCTGTCATTAAAAATGGAAAGAGAGATTTAAAAAAAAAAAAAAAAAAACTCCCAGGACAAACAAAAATTAAAAGAATTTGTAGCAACCAAACCAGAAGGGATAAAAAAACCAAGACCCATCGATATGCTGTCTAAAAGAATCTAATTTTAGACCCAAAGACACCTCCAGATTTAAAGTGAGGGGTGGAAAACAACTGACCATGCTAATGGATATCAAAAGAACGTCCATTATGAAGTGGCAATCCTTATATGAGATAAATTAGATTTTAAGCCAAAGACTATAATAAGAGATGAGGATGGACACTATATCACACTTAAAGTGTCTGTCCAACAAGAAGATCTAACAATTTTAAATATCTGTGCTTCTAACAGGGGGGCAGCCATTTATATAAACCAATTAATAACAAAATCAAAGAAACATATCAACAATAATACAATAATAGTAGGGGACTTTAACACACACTCTTCACACTGAAATGGGCAGATCATCAAAGCAAAAGATTAACAAGGAAATAAAGGCTTTAAATGACACACTGGAGGGATGCCTGGGTGGCTCAGTTGGTTAGGCAGCTGCCTTCAGCTCAGGTAATGATCCCAGTGTCCTGGGATCAAGTCCCACATTGGGCTCCTAGCTTGGCAAGAAGCTTGCTTCTGCCTCTGCCTGCCGCTCTGTCTGCCTGTGCTCGCTCGCGCTGTCTCTCTCTCTCTCTCTGACAAGTAAATAAATAAAATCTTACAAAAAAAAAATTTAAGTGACACACTGGAACAGATGGACATCAAAGATATATTCAGAACATTCCACCCCAAAGCAACAGAATACACATTCTTCTCTAGAGCACATGGAACATTCTCCAGAATAGATACCATCCTGGGTCACAAATCAGTCTCAACCAATACCAAAAGACTAAGATCATTCCCTGCATATTTTAAAACCACAATGGTCTGAAGCTAGAACTCAGTCACAAGAGGAAAGTTGGAAAGAACTCAAATACATGGAGGCTAAAAAGCATCTACTAATGAATGAATGGGTCAACCAGGAAATTAAAGAAGAGTTGAAAAATTCATGGAAACAAATTATAATGAAAACACAACTTTTCAAAATATTTGGGACACAGCAAAGGTAGTCCTGCGAGGAAAGTATATAGTGATACAAGCCTTTCTCAAGAAACAAGAAAGGCCTCAAATACGCAACCTATCCCTACACCTACAGGAGCTGGAGAAAGGACAGCAAAGAAGGCCTAAACCAAGCAGGAGAATAGAAATCATAAATATTAGAGCAGAAATCAATGAAATAGAAACCAAAAGAACAGTAGAACAGATCAATGGAATTAGGACCTGGTTCTTTGAAAGAATTAATAAGACTGATAAACCCCTGGCCAGACTTATAAAAAAGAAAAAGGAATGGACCCAAATTAATAAAATCATGAATGAAGGAGGAGAGATCACAACCAACACCAAATAAATATAAACAATTATAAGAACATAATATGAGCAACTCTACGTCAACAAACTGACCATCTGGAAGAAATGGATGCATTCCTAGAGACATACAAACTACCAAAACTGAACCAGGAAGAAATAGAAAACATGAACAGACCCATAACCTGTAAGAACATTGAACAGTTATCAAAAATCTCCCAAGAAGCAAGAGCCCAGGGCCAGATGGCTTCCAGGGGAATTCTACCAAATATTTAAAGAATTAATACCTATTCTCCTGAAACTGTTACAAAAAAGAGAAATGGAAGGAAAACTTCCAAACTAATTTTATGAGGCCAGCATTACCTTGATCCCAAAACTTGACAAAGATCCCATCAAAAAGAAGAATTACAGGCCAATATCCTTGATGAACACAGATGTGAAAATTCTCATCAAAATACTAGCCAATAGGATCCAACAGTACATTAAAAGGATTACGCACCATGACCAAGGGGGATTTGTTCCTGGGCTGAAAGGTTGGTTCAACATCCATAAATCAATCAATATCTTAATAAAAGAAACAAGAAGTATATAATACTCTTAATAGATGATGAAAAAGCACTTGACAAAGTACAACAGCCTTTCTTTTTTTTTTTTTTTTTCAGCATCTTTTCTTGATCAAAACTCTTCACAGTGTAGGGATAGAGGGTACATACCTCCATACCATCAAAGCCATCTATGAAAAACCCACAGCAAATACCATACACACCATTCTCAATGGGGAAAAACTGAGAGCTTCTCCCCTAAGGTCAGGAACATGGCAGCAATGTCCACTGTCACTACTGCTATTCAACATAGTACTACAAGTCCTAGCCTCAGCATTTAGACAATAAAAGAAACAAAGGGCATTCGAATCAGCAAAGAAGTCAAACTCTTACTCTTTGCAGATGATATGATTCTTTATCTGGGAAACTCAAAAGACTCCATTCCAAAACTCCTAGAATTCATATAGGAATTCAGTAAAGTGTCAGGATATAAAATCAATGCACAGAAATCAGTTGCATTTCTATACACCAACAGTAAGACAGAAAAAAGAGAAATTAAGGAGTCGATCCCATTTACACTCACACAAAATACCATAAGATACCTAGGAATAAACCTAACCAAAGAAACAATGAATCTGTACACAGAAAACTATAAAGTTCTCATGAAAGAAATTGAGGAAGACACAAAGAAATGGAAAAATGTTCCGTGATCATGGGCTGGAAGAACAAATATTGTGAAAATGTCTGTGCTACCTAAAGTAATCTGTACATTTAAAGCAATCCCTATCAAAATAATCAAACTACCATCAATTTTCTTCAAAGAAATGGAACAAATAATCCTAAAATTTATATAGAGCCAGAAAAGATCCTGAATAGCCACAGAAATCTTGAAAAAGAAAGCCAAAGTTGGTAGCATCACAATTCCAGATATTGAGCTCTATTTCAAAGCTGTCATCATCAAGACAGTATGGTACTGGCACAAAAAGTATGGTACTGGCACAAAAACAGACACACAGATCAAAGGAACAGAATAGAGAGCTCAGAATGGACCTTGAACTCTATGGTCAACTTGTCTTTAACAAAACAGGAAAGAATATCCAATGGAAAAAAGTCTCTTCCACAAATGGTGTTGGAAAAATTGGACAGCCACATACAGAAAAATGAACCTGGACTATTTCCTTATACCACACACAAAAATAGAATCCAAATGGATGAAAACCTCAATGTGAGACAGGAATCCATCAAAATCCTTGAGGAGAACATAGGGAGCAACCTCTTTGACCTCAGCCACAGCAACTTCTTCCTAGACACATCACCAAGGGCAAGAGAAACAAGGGCAAAAATGAACTATTGGGACTTCATCAAAATCAAAAGCTTTTGCACAGCAAAGGAAACAGTCAACAAAACCAAAAGACAACCAACAGAATGGGAGAAGATATTTGCAAATGACAGATCAGATAAAAGGCTGTATCCAAAATCTATAAAGAACTTATCAAACTCAGCACTCACAGAACAGATAATCCAATCAAGAAATGGGAAAAAGACAGGAGCAAACATTTCTGCAAAGACGACATCCAGATGGCCAACAGTCACATGAAAACGTGCTCCACATCATTAGGCATCAGGGAAATACAAATCAAAACCGCAATGAGATACCACCTCACACCAGTCAGAATGGCTAAAATGAACAAGTCAGGAAACGACAGATGTTGGCGAGGATGCAGACAAAGGGGAGCCCTCCTACACTGTTGATGGGAATGCAAGCTGGTGCAGCCACTCTGGAAAAAAGCATGAACATTCCTCAAGGAGTTAAAAATAGAGCTACCCTATGACCCAGAAATTGCACTACTGGGTATTTCCCTAAAGATACAAACATAATGATGCAAAGGGGCACATGCACCCTAATGTTTATAGCAGCAATGTCCACAATAGTCAAACTATGGAAAAAGCCCAGATGTCCACTGACAGATGAATGGATAAAGAAGATGTGGTATATACATATACAATGAAATATTACTCAACCATCAGAAAGAACTAAATCTTGGGGTAGCTGGGTGGCTCAGTCGGTAAGTGTCTGCCTTCAGCTCTTGAAATGTGTAAATGTGCTATGAAATGTGTAAGCCTGATGATTCACAGACCTGTACCCCTGGTGCAAATAATACATTATATGTTAATAAAAATCATTTAATTAATAATGATAATAACAATTAGGGGTACCCGGATGGATTAGTTGGTTAAGAATCCAAATCTTGATCTCAGCTCAGGTCTTGATCTCAGGGTTGTGAGTTTAAGCCCTGCAAATTAAAAAAAATTAAATATTTTCAACTACTACCCATGAACAAGATCCTACATATATCATCAAAAACCCTAATTCTGTAACACTCCCAAATAGGTATAAAAAAAAATTAGTAAAACTCATATAAGGTTAGGGATACCAAAGCAATTATTTCTCAAAACTGCATTCTTGTCTTCATTCTTTTACTCACAAAAATGTCCCACCATACTCCTGAAAGCCAGAGAAAAGCCTTGTCTTGGAAGGAAGGGTTGAAAGGGAGAACAATATTTACAAAGTTAAATAAAAATTATGTACTTCTTTGTTTTTATACTAGGTATTCACCACTTTTATTCCAGTACTTCTGGTTGCCCATCTACCGGGAATTAGTCCTATTTTCATATATCCTGTCACAGTTTGCCTTGCCTTATAAAATCCCAAATCATCAGAAACTCAGCTTATCAGATGCTTTGAAGTTCAGACTTGGGCATGTGACACCATCTGGGGAATTTAGCTACGAGCCTTTGGGAATAGTTTTCCTTCCTAACCAAAAGATATATAAGGCAAAACTCTTATATATGCATATGTTTCATGGATGAAATTGTATGAGGACATAATATCTAGAGCTAGAGTAACCATGTAGCAATCACATAGCACTAATCCTAACAATGAAATGTCAAACCACCAAAAATGGTGGTTCATTAATCGCTAAAAAAGTGTCATTATTGATGGCATCATGGACCTGCTAAATTAGTGAATACTAGAATCTGCCCCACATCCAGAAATCCTGTTAAATATTCTTATGATTTCAGATTGTTTTAGTTGTGTATTGTTACTTAGAGAGGAGAGCACTGTAACTATTACACATCTAATTATACTCTTCCATAAGTGTGTTCTTCTCCCACAACCTATGTTTGTCTACCAAAGCTGACATGTTATTCGAAGTCCAATGGAATTTTCTCTTTTTTTTTCATTTTTTATGTACTTTCTTTTTTCAGTGCTCCAAGATACATTGTTTTTGCACCACACTCAGTGCTCCATGCAATACGTGCCTTCCTTAATAACCACCACCAGACTCACCCATGCCCCCCAACTCCCTCCCTTCCAAAACCCTCACTTTGTTTTCAAAGTCCACAGCCTCTCATGATTCATTTCCCCCTCCAATTTACCCCAATTCCCTTTTCCTTTCCCTCTCCTAATGTCCTCCATGTTATTCCTTATGCTCCACAAGTGAAACCATATGATAATTGACTTTCTCTGCTTGACTGATTTCATTCAGCATAATCTCCTCTAGTCCCACTCACGTTGAAACAAAAGCTGGATATTCATCCTTTCTGATGGCTGTGTAATATTCCATTGTGTATATGTACCATGTCTTCTTTATCCAATGGAATTTTTAACACCTGCCAAACTCATTTCAAGGAAATATACCCCTGCTCCAGTTACAGCTCCTTTATTATCCAAAGTAGGGGTGCAAACAGCTCATTGCCCATTAGAATCATCCGAGGAAATTGTTAAACATTTGGTTTCTCAGCTTCTACTTCAGACCTACTAAATCAGTCTCTGAAAGAAATCTAGAAATTTGTGTATTTGCCAAGCTACTAGAGTAACTGTGGTAATCCTCTAAATTTAGGAAGTACTGGTATGTATCACATTGATTCTTAATTCATATGTTCATTACCTGAACCCATAAACCAGACTTATAAGCCTCTAGAGAGCAGACACTAAGCCTTAGATGATGTGTTTTCATTTTCCTGGTATATTAAAGCATAGAACAAGTCCATGGTAGGTCTAGAGACATTTTATATGAAATGGAATAATGTGTTATGCTTATCTTAAAGATGTGACCTGAAATCTAATTTTAAGACAGCCTTTAAAAAGTAACAGGGACGGGGAGGGCACCTGGGTGGCTCAGTGGGTTAAAGCTTCTACCTTCGGCTCAGGTCATGATCTCAGGGTCCTGGGATCCAGCCCTACATTGGGCTCCCTGCTCAGGGGGGAGTCTGCTTCTCCCTCTCCCTCTGCCTGCTGTTCCCCCGGCTTGTGCTCTCTCTGTCTCTCTAAGGTTAGAAAAGTAGTGAAGAACTGATCTTAAAAACTTATTAGACCATTGAAAAGTCTGTGATATTGGGGCGCTTGGGTGGCTCAGTAGGTTAAGCCGCTGCCTTCGGCTCAGGTCATGATCACAGGGTTCTGGGATCGAATCCCGCATGGGGCTCTCTGCTCAGCAGGGAGCCTGCTTCCTCCTCTCTCTCTCTCTGCCTGCCTCTCCATCTACTTGTGATTTCTCTCTATCAAATAAATAAATAAAATCTTAAAAAAAAAAAGTCTGTGATATTTATTCTGAATGAAATGGGATGCCAGTTAGTGATTTTGAAGAGAAGAGCATGATATAACCTATGCTTTAAAAAAGTTACTCTGTTGAGTATAGACCAACACAACAACAACAAAAATGCTGTGGTGAGTATAGACCACAGGAGAAGCATATGTGAAAGTAGGGAGACCAGTTAAATAACCAAGACAGTAATGTGGACAAAACGTTTGTCAGGTGGAACTAAGGTGATCATAATGAAAATCGTAACAATTGGATTAATTCTGTACGTATGTTGACAGTAGAGACAACAGGATTTCCTGAAAGATTAGAAATGGGGTTTGGAGAAAATAGAACAAAAGAAAACTCTATTGTTTTTATTTTTTTTAGTTTTACTTTTTCTTTAGTTTTACTTTTATTTTCTTTTCTCTCTCTCTCTCTCTTTTTTTTTTTTTTTTAACTTTTGCCTGAGCAACGGGAAGAAAGGAGTTTCCCTCCATTAAAATAGCAATGTTGGGGAGAAAAGGGCAGAAATTGGAGTGCAGTTTAGGACATACACTATTAAGTTTGAGAAGTCTGCAATACAATGAAGTGGAAATGAAAAGTAGACATTTGAATCTATGAGTTCAGAGTTCAGGGAAAATGTTCAAGACTGGAGACAGAAATTTTGGAATGGTTAATATTTAGAAGATATTAAAGCCATGAGATCTGATGAAATCAAAAATTGAGAGACTGTGGGTAAAGGAAAAGCATGGTCTAAGAATATAGCCCTGAAACATCCCAAAGAAGTTAGGACAATGAGAAGAAGCTATTGAAGGCAGAAAAATACCCAGTGAAGTAAAAGAATCAAGGAAGAACGGTCTTCTAAAATCCAAATTGAAAATTAGAGAATAAACACCGGTGTCAAATGATCTAAAGGGATAAGTAAGATAGGAACTAGAGATTGGTCATTAGATCAGCAAAAGCAAAGTCACTGATGACTTTGACAACACTTTGATGGAATGAGGGGAGAAATGCTAAGAAAAAAATGGGGGGAGAGAGATTGCTCACAGGTGGTAATAAATTGTTTTCCTAGTTTTGTTACAGAAAAGCTAAGGAATGGGATGGGAGCCGGAGGAGGAAGTAAATGCAAGAGATTTCTTTATTAGTAGATAATATTCCATCATACCATTACACCGATGAAAAATCATAGTGGGAAAATTGTTTATAGGAAAAAAGAGAATTGCTAGAATTCTTGAAAAGCACAGGAAAATGGGTACCAGGGGAGGTGTTGGTCTTAAGTAAGATAACAGCTAGTTTTCCATAGTAACAGAAGGGAAGGCAGAATAAGTGGATACCAGTGCATTTGGGCTCAGACATGTGGTAGCATTGAATGTCACCCCATACAAGACCTCAAAAATCCTCAGAGTCCATATTTCATTTGACAGGGAGGATAGGCCATTATTCTATTTCTCTACCAATGACCTTTATTAGACAGTTTTAATTGAATTCAGATTCTGAATGAATATAGTTTTACAGAGATATTCTAACTCAATTAGTTGGAAAAAACCACAAAAAAGTAATGTTCAGATATGTAGTCACTCAAAACTATATTGTCTCTGAATGTTTCTTAATAATGAATGAAGAAAGGAGCAAAGTTTAAAGGCCTTCTTCCACCTGAGTATACCACTCTTATTATTTTTCATGTTATCCATACAACTGATAACAACATAACCCAATAACATATCATTTCATTCTGACTATAGTTGGCCCTACCTATAGGATGAGGCAATCAATTGTGGCCTGACTCAGTCAGTGATGACATATTTCTTTCAACTTTCTAATACAATTTGACTAAGGAGCCCCTGGGTCATGGTAAATTTGTTATCAAAATGATATTTTAAAAGCCTCTAGAAACATATAATATACTGAAAGAGTTCATATCTGGATGAGATTCAAAGGTGATTAGCTCTGCCTGCTACCCCACTTTAGGCCAAAGCTCCTGGATGCTGAAGCATCACTTCTTGGATAAGGGTCAGACTTGATCGATGTCCAAAATAAGTCAATGACATAGGAAACGTTGAACAAGATTAGCCACTAAGCCCTCAGAGAACAATTGAGGCTTACATTTCTCATTCTGATGAGCTAACAAAAAAAAAAAAACAGAATAATGAAACTACACAGTCTTAAATTTTAAGCTGATTTTTCCAGAGACCACAAGAATATGCAACATATTTTCAATATTCAATAGCTTAACAATAGTACCTATAAATGCAAAAACATCTTTGCTCTATTTGAAATATCTGATATTTATATATAGAACCAAAACTTTCCATATTAGATCCAAAAATTATGGCTGAACCAAGGCCTACAATTACTTGACTTACATTTGTTGCTGGGAATCAATTATTCTTCTGCTTCTGATCTAAGTGTTATATTGCTTCTGTCTCTTTCCAAATTAGCAGACCCAGAGTCACCCTAAAAGCAGATCAATTTTTTGTTTTTGCCATACAAAATCGAATTGTTTAATCTCCAAATATTGAAAGCTCTTATAAATCAAACCTAAACTTTACTCATCATACAGTCCTCTATCCTTCATTACAGCTGAGAATATAAAAATCTTAGCTCTGAAAAGAAGAAATGTAACTATGTAATATGCAATATTGTCACCTTTTGTACATTAGTTGATGAGTCATTAATAAATACACAAATCTGGGACGCCTGGGTGGCTCAGTTGGTTAAGCAGCTGCCTTCGGCTCGGGTCGTGATCCCAGGGTCCTGGGATTGAGTCCCGCATCGGGATCCTTGCTTGGCAGGGAGCCTGCTTCTCCCTCTGCCTCTGCCTGCCTCTCTGTCTGCCTGTGCTCACTTGCTCTCTCTCCCTCTGTCTCTGACAAATAAATAAATAAAATCTTTAAAAATAAATAAATAAATAAATACATAAATCTGTAGAAGGTATATGGCATTGGAGAAAAACAGGAAATATTTGAAAGGAATGAAAGCACCTGGCAATCAGTAGAGATGGTGACTTAAAGGCAGGTTGAGCTTTTCGAGTGATCTAACGTGTATGAATCATTAATATATCTTCAGGTATCTAGGACACAATTTTTATTTTTCACTCAAGGCACCATGAGAAGATTTATAACGGTCTTTTTAGTGGCTACAATAACGCTTCCATTTACCTAAATAAGAATATGTTTTGTTTTGTATATGTGTGCACAATCACATTCTGATACTAAAGACCAAGTACATAGTGCAGTAGATTTTGTAACATTAACCAATTTACTTTTATTAATCTATGAAAATATCAGAAAAGGACATTTTAATATTTTTAAATAACTGTGTCATGAGACACTGCAGCAGAAATAACTGGAAATATAATTATACCCATTAAAATTATCAGATACAGAATTCTACATGTAAAATATCATAATACAACCACATAAATGTTTCTAATCATAGTTTTCTACCCATGGGACCAAATCTAGCTTTTTTTCACTTTTTTCCTAACTAGAAACTGCACACTTTTTTCCTAACTAGAAACTCAAAAGAAAGCAAGGAGGGAAATGAGCTTCGAAACCTTTGAAAAAAAAGTTTAAAAAAAAAGTAACTAATTCTTTATCCATATTAATATAAAACAGTTCTGTCCTCTTAATGTCATCTAATACTATACATACAAAGTTAATAGCATAAGTCAAAAGCTTTTCACTAATTCTATAAACATTTCTTTTGAATTCAGAACCCCTTTCTTCACTGCTCATGCCCTGTTTGTAGTTGGGAGTGGGTGGAGGGTGCAGAATTCTCAGCATTGATCACAATCAGAACAAGGTCTATTTATCTGGAATCTGCCTTTTCCATTAGGAGGAGCTCAGCCCCACAGCTCCTGTGAACTGCATGGCTTAGATTTCATTATTTATGATTCATACTCCTATTAAAGCAACATTCAAAAAGCAGGATAAATGGAAACGCTTTTGAGTGTCCATTTGTGGTGTGAATACTGACAGCAGCTTGTAACATCCATTGCAGTGAGTCCTGGTAATTGTTCACACATGGCATACAGGGTCGGAGCAAGATATTGCTCAGTATCTACCAAAATATGAGCATAATTTCTTTCTCTGTTGTCTTATACGCTACACTCCAATAAGGTTATAGCCCATAGATATTCAGTCGATGACATATTCAATAATTCGTAGGCCCAAACACATATAGCAGTGTTTTCCATTAAAAGGTATACTTGTATTGTTCCCCCATTAATCAGTAATGCATTACAAACTGGTTTTTATAAATTTTAATGACAATATAGTTTAGCTAGAAAAAGATGACACTTATGATCAAAGACCTACAGCCTAACCCAAGCTACCAAACATTTATAATTGCAATCCTGCCATTTTTCAGGTTCCCTTGCTAGGATATGGGGATGGAACCTCATTGCAGACAAGTGCTATGGGATTTTGATAAAGAGAAAGCTAGATACATGTTTACAGCAGCCGGTCAAGGGCATCATACACTTTCCAGTTTATCGATTTGACATTCCTCCCTCTAAGGCCACAGGGAATAAGGCAATGACATTTGTGAGATACCAAGTTCACTGGAGATTGTCTTTGGGATTGAGTCAGGTCTCAAAGCAGAATTTAAACAAGTGTGTATCCCAGCAGTCCCAATCTGGTTATAGTCTTACCTGAACTTCTTTCAGCCACAGGGGGGATCTACCTATCACCTTTCTATCCCACTCCTGGTGGCTACATTGGACACCAGAGTTCACTTCTAATTGGCTTCTTCACTGACACACACACACACACACACACACAGATGGAAAGTCTACTTTTAATGAGGTTCAAGTTTCTTGTAGGTTTTTTTACCTTGTTCATTGAGGCAAAGATCAACAATCTAATAGGGGAAAAAAAAAGTCTGTCAAGTACAAGGTCCTGTCCAATTCCTTCTTGGAAAGCATTTTACTATAGAAAGTCTCTAATTAACCTTCATTTAAACTATTCACTCAATTAAATAGACCCAAGCCCTTCCCTCTGACAAACTCACTAAACTGACATTCAGGGCATGATAAACTTACAGGCATCTTCCTAGCCCTCTACCCAATTATGGGCCCACTAGTTGGGCTGTACCTTTACCAAGAGTCAATTGTGTTTGTTCCTACACTGTTCATACCAGCTAAAGTCATCAAGGTAATTAAAACATTCAATGAACTATAGTGTAAAGCACTGAAATACAAGTTTAAAAACAATGAAAGATATTTTTCTATAAAAACCAAGTTAAATGTTATGAAAAGATGTTCTAAAAAGGACCACTATCAAAAATTGCTATTGAATTAGTATGAATGAAATGGGGGAATCATAAAAATTCAGATGGAGTCTGGAAATAGGTAGCCTCATAAATACTTTTGAATTCTGGCTCTTTCTAAAGAAATGGAACCTGGAAACAGAATATGAGAGATACGGTCTCATGGATGCAGGTAAGTCAAGAAAACAGATAGAGAACTTTAGGCAATGGAGCTCCCCTCAAAGAAAGTCCTTATATTATGCTAACAAATCAGCATATTAATATATACCTAAATGTTTTACATTAAAATAAAATATTTAAGTGTGTATGTTTCATTTATTTATGATTCCCTCTCTAAATGACTTTTTCAATTAACCCACCACCCATCTTTCCTAATTGCTTCAGGTAAGAAGTCTGTTTCTGTTTTTCTAAACCAACCACATTTCACTTCCTTCTGTTACTCTGCTTCCCTGAAGGCAAACACCTCAGAATAGTATTTATTAAGAAATCTCCCTATAGCATGATGGAAAATCCTGGCAAGTAAAAAGATAGCAAGTCTTTGCATTTTAACAGTGAGTAGAGATAAGAAATCCTATCAACCTGCATGAATTAAGATTTCATTCTGGCTTCAATTTACTTCTAACCCTGTTATCATCCCGTGACATTTTGTACTACATGGAGGGAGAGGGTGGCTAAGTCATTGGTGCAGATGTAATTTATGGTAGTTTAAACTGAGTCAAGAAGTTAATAGCTTTAAAATAATGCATGCATCTCACACTGAGTTTAGGCAAGGTTTATTAAAAGATGGGTTACTTGTGCCTTTTTGCCCTCCACATATCCTTTAAAAACAAGTTTACCAGGAATTAAGCAAAAGCTCTCATAGTGCTCTTAATATTTTCTGAATTGTGAGCTTTTTATAAAATGACTTGTCAGAATGTAAATGGTTAAAAAAGATCCCACAGCTCACCTTCATCACTCTTCAGGTACATTATCAGCAAAAGGCACATTTCTCTTCACTCTAAAATTGTAGAAAATGACACTGTGGTGAAGCCTCTGGGACTCCTTACTAAACATGAATATTCGGCACCAAGAACAGAAGCTTCAGCACATCAAATTACATGCAACCTTAAGAAGAGCTGATCATTTTTAAGTCATTTGCACCTTTTCCCCCCAGATATCCCTTCTCAACTGTGGAAGATGAGTAGGAATCTCTACCCAATCAGCATGAATTTTACACACCTGAGTGAAGAGGCAAATGGTTGTCTTCAATGGGGCTCCAGAGTGAGGAGCTTGGGCTGGTCACCTGAAACAGCCATGAAACAATCAAATAGTCAGTGTTACATGGGATAAAGTTATCCCTGACAAGATTCACAGTACAGTTCATGTGCTGTAAGAGTAAGTATGGGTTAGGAGTTCTCAATTAGGATTGCTTATTTTGCAAGTATCAGAAATCCAACTGAAACTGGTTTAAGCAACAGCAAGAATATATTGTTAGGCTTAACCTGGAAGTTACAGAGGATGGACGGGTCTCAGGCAGGCACAGATGGTTGAGGGGTTCACACAGTGTTATCATGTCTCTCTCTCTTTCCCTTATCTCTGCTGTCCCAGGTTACCCTCACTATGTAAAGGTAGAGATAATGTATATGGTCCTCAGAGCTATACATTCAGCAAAAAGAGTGCCTCTCAATGTCTATGTCAGCTTCTTGATTGTGCCATCCCTATCTGGGTTATATGCCCATGTTTTTGGCAGGAAACTCAGTGGCAAATAATTAAGCACATTTTCAGGATTGCAGGGTATGGGAAAAAAGTTCCCAAAACAAAACATGAAAGAGAGGCAGAACAGACCAAAAAACAAAACAAAAAATTAAAAAAATAATAATAATAGCCGACATCTACAAATACACCTTAAAGGATCCAATAGGAGTTGTAGGCAGAGAAGATATAGGTGGGTTAATGAAAAGAATGCAAGTTTTGGAGCCAGAGTTCTGTCTTTGAAAACTGTTCCTACCACCTACTAGCAATGAGTCCCTAAGCTATTTCTCTAAGCAAATCTTCTCATCTGCAAAGCAAGTTCTAGTTTCCAGGATTATTGCAAGAATTACATATTCTCTTTGTAAAGCACATAGCATGGAGCCAGTCACATAGTAGACGTTCAGTAAAAGGTATTTTTTATTATGTGGATGAGGAAAAGAAGCCAAGATTAATTATAAATCTCAACCAAAAGGAAATAGAGAGTTGAAAAGATATGATTAAAAAAATAAAGTGTAGGGCTCAGTGGGGTGGGCCTCTGCCTTTGGCCCAGGTTGTGATCTCAGGGTCCTGGGATCCCCTGCATAGGGCTCCCTGCTCAGTGGGGAGCCTGCTTCCCCCTCCCCCTCTGCCTGCCTCTCTGTCTACTTGTGATCTCTCTCTGTCAAATAAATAAGTAAAGTCTTTAAAAAATAATAAAAAAAAATAAAGTGTATTTTCTCTAACAGGGAGTAAATAAATAACGATATTTGTTTTGAACTATTTCAAATAAAAATGAGCATAAACTTAAAAAATACAATTTAATATAAGTATCAATGTATTGTTATACGGTAAAGAAATATGGTGACTCATTTACAAACTGAGCATGTGTTCGGAGTGTGTAGATGCAATAAATATGCAGCAAATTTTTCAGTCTCACTATTCACATTGATATTTAATACACACTGAATAATTAGCACAACTCAAAATGGGCTAAATGTGTTTCTAAAAACAGAAGAAGGGGAAGGCAGCAGCAAAGGCTTATGGATGAGCAGGGAATGGAAGGCTATTTAGAGTTTGAAATCTCATTTTGACTCTCACACTAACCTCCTCTGTGACCTTGCCACCAGTCTATTAACTTCCCAATGCTTTCCTCATCTGCAAAAAAGGGAAATGCTGGGCCCTAATCACCTCCAAAAGACAGTCTGTGTTTGAGAACATCACATGAAAAAGATGAAGTTTTATTTCAATCTTTAAATTTTACCTCACATCCCAGGACAATTTTATTAAATGAGCAATTAATTAACACATGCCTGGCTTTCTTATTAGTTGCACATTTATGTTAATTGGGGTTTAATGTATAAGACCAAATCTATTAAGTAAGCATATTTTGTCGTTAATATGGGAATTCAAATCCAGAGGATCACAGAGCACTGGAACCAGAGGTAATCTTATAATTGAACTAGCGCAACCTCTTCATTTTACAGAAGAGGAGAATCAGAATCAAATCCGTATTTTCTAGGCCCAAAATTCTATTCTACTATTCCCCTGAAGTGAGAGATTTTTAAAGGTTTAAAAGCTTTTCTTTAAGGCAGGGTTAGGTCTCTCCATTACAAAGAGAGACAACCATAAATAAGAAAGAAAAAAAAAAAGAAAGAAAGAAAGATGTATGAGGCAGAACTGAACACAAATGATCTAGATTGGATCCTGAAACTGGTTGAAATGATGTCCTTGAGAAGGGAGACCTGGGAAAGCCATTAACCAAAGAGATGATTAGAAGAGCAGAGGGGGAAAGAGAGCCTCAGAGAATTGTCACTAAATAATCTCCATGTTCACAGAGACAGCACATCACTATCTACAAAGAATCACGTAAATGTAAGTCAGAGAAAACTAAATACTAGAATCAAAGAAAATATTCATTTCACTAACCAATGTAAGGTTACTCAATTAGCAGTTGATAAGGAAAATGTTACATGAAATGTTATCACACCCTACAAGTGTTTTGAGTGACCACCAACAAATTCTAAACAAAGAGATCATTGTTAGTAGGCAATATGTGTCAAATGCTTGGAGAAATTAACAAACCAGTTGTGTTTAATTACAAAAATTTTCAAAATATCTTAAATAAACATCCTCTGTAGCCTTATCTTTATGGCCCTGAGAACAACCGCTAAAAAGTGACTCAAGCAGGACTTTTGGAATACTGGAGTAAGGAACTCAACAGACCTTCTCAAAAAGCAATGATAAAAGAGAATGAAATTGCAAAAAAACTAACATTTTAGAATTTTTAAATGGACCAAAGGAACAATTTCACTGTAAACGGACCAAAGGTATACAAGAAATAGAGAAATGTTTATTCAAGAAGAAAAATCCTAAATTTGGGATAATAATTTTGGAGTCCGTGGTATTTTAGCCTGGAGCTGCTTCCAACCCCCTACCAACACTATCAGTTTCCTAGCTCTACTGGGGTGAGGCAAGTTGTGAAAACCAGCAGTTTTATTGCCTGAAACGAATGTCTTAATTTGGAGGAAAGGTCAGAAAAAGCCCATGTTCCTGGGCAACGTTAGAGAGAGTAGCCATATTGATGTTAAGAGAATGGGGAAGGCCTAGGTCACAGCTGGCCTAAGGTGATTGAAATGTCCCCCAATGATGGGTCTGTGATTAAAGGAGCAAGACTGATATAAAGCAAAAGTCAAACAAAGCCTTATTCCGCACCAAGCATCAAGAATCAAACCAACCGGCTGGCACCGTACCTCTTATAGAGAGGACCATGCACAGGTAGCCAATAAGACTGTACCACACAGAGAAATCTGCACAGTCATGCTAGGTCACACATAAGTGACCAATTGAATTACAATTTACCCTATAGTAGACATTTGAACTAGCCTATCACCTTGGTCAGAATTGACACCCAAAAGGCACCCAGAGGGCAGGGCCCATACTCCTTGGCAGCTAAGGAGACAGTATGCACCCCCACTGATTGGATATCTCCACCTGTCCTGACCCACCCTTGTATTTGGGCTTTGTTACCTGGGACTGGTTTCCCAGGCTTGCTCTTAAGTAAGTCCCTGGAGAGGGAGGGGGGGCAGGGTCAGTTTAAGTTTTATTGCATAAACAACAAAATCACTGTTTAACCCAAGATGGAATCCCCCTGGCTAAATAGGCCCTTACAGTGATGATGGTTGGATCCATCAACAAACTGGAAGTCTAGCTAGAAATCTAATAAGGAGAACCAGAGAATGAGACATATATATGAGGCCTTGATAAGAGATTACGTATCCTTTTGGTAGACTGAAAGGCTACACTAGTACAAGGTGAGAGTAGGGAGCAATTTGCATAACCCCTAGAAATCATGAAGTCATTCACCTAGGTAAAAAAGAAAGAAGAAGGCAAAGAGCAAGTAAAGTCAGGGAAGACTTTTAAACTGATGGAAAATTGAATGTATTCTCCCAAATCACATGTATATCCACTGGTAAAGGGTGGAAGTGTTATTGGCTTATGGTCTTAAAACACTGAAGGAAATCAAAATATGTCACACCAAAATATGCCACTTTAGCACAAGGACTATTTTGAACTGAAGGCATTTGAGAAGCCGGTATAAGAAAAGTTCCTTGCCTTCTCCCTATTTGCCTAAAAGCAGGACATAAATTTTCAAAGGTGTTCCTCCTCCCCTTTCCACCAGGAAGGACAAAAGCTGTCGGACTCCGGTAGGTTTTGCGGGCCGACAGGCACGAGGAGAGCGTCTGGGCCAGCCGGTAGCTCCCCTTGGGCCTGAGCGGGATGGCGAGTGTCGCGAGTCCAGGCACATTAACGAACCACACCAGACTCGGGGGATCTGTCGAAGCAGGATCTCACTTTATTGAGCGGGGTTGCAGCTATATTGGGTAGGGGATGGGAAATGAGGTCAGCGGGGAGAGAGCCTATGGGGTTTGGTTACGTAGTCAGTAACTGGGTAGGGTGTGTTGGGCGAGAAGAGGAAATATCAGAGATATGCGGGACCGAAACCGCCACGTTGGTGCCAATACTGCCACGGTGGCGCCTTTTCTAGCCGGAAGAGAAGGCAGGCCAGCGCCATATTTGCTGTGCCCAACAAAAAGCTAATCACTGTTTGACTTATTTCACTTCGCATAATCTCCTACAGTCCCATCTATGCTGATGCAAAAGTTGGGTATTCATCCTTTCTGATGGCTGAGTAATATGGAGGAGATCATGCTAAGTGAAATGAGTCAAACAGAGAAAGTCAATTATCAGTTTCACTCATTTGTAGAACACAAGGAAGAGCGTGGAGGATGTTAGGAGAAGGGAAAAATGAAGGGGGAGAAATTGGAGTGGGAGACAATCCATGAGACAACTATGGACTCCAGGAAAAAATACTGAAGGTTTTAGAAGAGAGGGGGTTGGGGGCTGGGGGGTGAGCCTTGTGACAGGTATTAAGGATGGCACGGATTGCATGGAGCACTGGGTATTGTATGCAAATGATGAATCATGGAACACTACATCAAAAACTAATGATGTACTGCATGGTGACTAACATAACACAACTTAAAAAATGGAAAAAAAAAAGTAATCACTGAAGACAACTATAGATCATACCCGCCTGGTAGCCTTTATCTACCAGTAATTTTTCATCTATTTTACCTTCCCATAGTTTGCTGATCTCAGGAGCCTAAAATGGCTTTCCTTTGTCCTGTCATTTCTTTACAAATTTATTGTTCCTTGTTGAACGTGCTATATAAACCTGAATTCTAAGCCACCTCTCTGACTTACTCTTCCCTGAGTTCCTCATATATATGCAGGTTAATAAACTCTGTTTCCTTCTGTCTTGCTATTCTGTTTTTTATTACAGAACCCCAGCCAAGAGCCTAAGATAAACAAAGGAAAATTTTTTCTTCTTCCCCTAAAAACACAACCTCTGACCAATTATTGGCAGAACACCAAGTCATGCCGACTCAAGGATAACCTCTAGGGATCCAGATTTTAAAATAAAAACAAGAATTAAGAAAACAAAAACAAAAACAGAGGAGATATCAGTGGCTACACATCAAAGGAGAGGTAGACTTCACAGAACTAGTCCAAGCAACCTATTCAGCAAAGAAACAAAATAGTGGCAGAGGGGGGGAAAAAAACTGAAGAGAATAAATCAGGAACCCAGAATTTCTACAACATATCAAAAATGTCCAGTTTTCAACAATAAAAAATTAGGTATAAAAAATAGGAAAGTTTGATTCCTACTGGGGAAAGAAAAAATCAGAAAATTGGAACTGTTTCTGAGGTTCCCAAATAGTAGACTTGGCAGAAAAAGACTATAAAACAACTATCATAAATATGTTCAAAATACTAAAAGAACCATGCTTAAAGAATTAAAGGAAATTATAATGACAATTATATACTAAATAGAGAATTTCAAAAGAAAATTTTTAATTGGAAATTCTGGAGTTAAAATGTATAATAACTGACTCAATGACTAAATCTGACTCTGGAAAAGAGAAAAATAGTAGTTTTTATTAATTTTTCCATATAATTTATTCCATGAGCCAATATTACCAAGGCCAAACAGAAGTACAACCAAAAAAGCTGCAGACCAATATCCCTTATAAATAAAGATGTAAAAATTCCTCCACAAAATACTAGTAAGCCAAATTCGGTAATGATGATGAAGATAATAATTATATACCATGACCAAGTGAGATTCAACCCAGAAATGTAAAGTTGGTTTAATATTTCAAGATCAATTAATGCAACATGTTTATTAAACTAAAGGACAAAAAAAATCACATGATCATCTTAATAAACATAGAAAAAGCATCTGACAAAAATTCAACATACTCATTATTTATAGTCTCAAGAAGGGAAACTTCTTCAACTTGATAGAGTAGCCAACATCAAACTAGACTTTGCTTTCTCCCTAAGTCTGGGAACAAAACAAGACTCTCACTGTCTGCTCCGCTGTCATCACTTCTATGCAGCATTATACTGGAGGTTCTGGCCAGTGCAATAAAGCAAATAATAATTATTATTATTGCTATATTCATAATAATAGAAAAAGAAAAAGAAGAAATAAAGCTGTAAAGCTTTTTTCACCTACAGATAATAAAATTTTGTAGAAAATCCTAAGGAATCTACAAAAATACTGCTAGAACAAGTAAAATCAGCAAGTTCACAGAATACAAGAATAATATTTAATAATTCATTATATTTTACACACTATTAATGAGCAATCAGAAAAGTAAATAAGAAAGAAATTTCATTCACAAGAGCATCAAAAAAGAATAAAATACTTGGGAATAAACTTAACAAAAAAGTGCAAGTCTAGTTTACTGAAAGCTACAAAATATAGCTAAGAAAAATTATCTAAATAAACAGAGGGGGCACCTGGTGGCTCATTCGGTTAAGTGTCTGCCTTCAGGTCAGGTCATGATCCCAGGGTCCTGGGATGGAGTTCCATATCAGGCTCCCTGCTTAGCAGGGAGTCTGCCTCTTCCTCTCCCTTTGTTTCTCCCTACTACCCCCGCTCATGCTCACTTGCTCTCACTCTCTCTCTCAAATAAATAAATAAAAATCTTTTTAAAAAAATAAAGTTTATAAATAAACGGAGGGACAATCTATATTAACGGATTAAAAGGTTCAATAGTGTTAAGATGGTAATTTTTCCCAAACTTACCTTTAGGGTTTTGTTTTTTAAGATTTTTTTTTTTTTTAGAGAAAAAGAGAGAGTGGGGTGTGTGGGAATGGCAGAGGGAGAGGAAGAGAGAATTTTTAAGTAGGGAGCCTCTTGCCAGTTTCCACCTCAGGACCCCGAGATCATAACCTGAGCCAAAATCAGAGTCCGATAAGAATGTCAACAAAACCAAAAAATCTCTGAAAAGTAAGCATCAGAGGCCAGTGGAAACTGCTTCCTTATTAGTAACTCCAGTTGCACATGGGATGTGGGTTGTTATGAAAATTAGAGTAAGGATAATTTGGAGACTGGGAAATATTGCCATAATGGGCAAGAGCTCATCTATACACTCTGTATAAAACCTTCCTTCTTTGAGTTGTGCCTAAAACCAGCCTAATCTTCTGTTTTATCAAGTTCAAAATAAGTCTTGCATGATTCTGAAAGCCAGTACAATCTCTGTTTTTGCCTTTGTTTATCAAGGATTCTTACGGAGGCTCAGTTACAGGGGAGGGGTAGTATCATGATATATAGCAACAAATGGGCCTTATTTAACAGGTCTGAGAGATTACAAGATCTTTAACACTAGCGTTTGATTCCTGATTCCTTTGTAAAGAAAAGATGGCATCATCCTGCTTTTCAGAATTAAACTAAACAGCAGTAAGAAATTTTAAAAGAGAAATTCTCAGTCACATTCAATTTAAGATGGAAACAGGGCTGTCAGCACAGACTAAACTTTTTAAATAGCTCTGCATAAGGAATAAAAGCAGATTTCCTGGTGTGCTACATCTACGCCTTGAAGGTACAGAGCTCAAAGCTGCATCAGCAATGTTATAAGCAGCCAGGAGTAGGGAGTCAGTGTCCGTAGGGCATCTCTAATAAAGACCTCATATTTCTCAATGAGAGTATCTCCCCTTTTTACAAAGAAAGGCAAACCCCTTTGTTCACTCTTCTAGATAATATCAAGTTCATATTTTCATGGGCATTCAGAAATAATTGAATTATTTTCTCACTATAGTAGATCACAGGCTGGTATTTTTATTTATTTAATTTTTAGTTCTTGACATTGATATTACCACCACTTTTCAGAGTCATTTTTTTCTCAAGTCATGAAGCCAGCCATCATTAAGAAGACAATAAGGTTTCTGCATTTATTTTGATCTTTTTCAACAGCACCTTGAATAATAATATTCTAATGCATAGCATTTTAAGATCAACAGACTTAAGTACAAATAGAGACTTTGTCACTAATCAGTTATGAACACTGCAACAGTGTCCTTAGTCTCTCTGATCCTCTGGAGGACAGTGATGATAATGCCTATCTCGAGGTCTAGAGAGATGATTTTTAAAAATAGCATTATAAACTGATAGAGTTTGACTGAGAAGATACATTCAGTAAGACAAATAGAGGGATATTTTCAAAATCAAAGCTGAATTTTCATCTTAAGAATGGCCTGGTGACTGAAATTCTGATTCATGTGTTCTGGAAAACTTAAAATTGTAGAAAAATTGCATTAAATTAAGAATTTTTCAGTTCTTGGGGTGCCTGGGTGGCTCAGTGGGTTAAAGCCTCTGCCTTCGGCTCAGGTCATGATCCCAGGGTCCTGGGATCGAGCCCCGCATCGGGATCTCTGCTAAGCGGGGAGCCTGCTTCCTCCTCTCTCTCTCGAACTACTTGTGATTTCTGTCTTTCAAATAAATAAATAAAATCTTTAAATTAAAAAAAAAAAAGAACGTTCCAGTTCTTAATGTCTCTTCTACAGATAGGGGTGAGATCACTATTGTCAAGGAGACAACCCAATCTACCACCTGTTTCTGCAAATAAAATCTTATTAGAACACAACACATTCATCATTTTCATACTATGACTGCTTTTGCACTGCAAAGGCAGAGTTAAGTAAGTGTGACAGAAATTTATAGGTTGTAAAGCCAAAAATCTTTATTATCCAGGCCTTTACAGAAAAAAGTTTATCTACTCCTCTTGAGAGTAGAGAGCACTATACAAGCACATACAGAAAAATCGGAATCAAAACCCATTTAGTCTTGCAGGTAATGTCAAGCATAAGCACTCAAATTTAACCAAGGAAGAGAAGAAATTATGAGTAGGGAGAAAAAACAAGTCAATCAATAAACTGCGGTTACTAAGTTTCAAGTCTCTGACAAAAATTCCAAAAGAACATGTCATGGATATGGTCCAGTGGAATTTCTTATAAAGTCTACATTTTGGGTTTTCTTAATTATTATTATTATTTAAAATCACTTAATTAACATGTTAATTAACATAACATTATTATTAGTTTCAGAGGTAGAGGTCAGTGATTTATCAGTTGCATATGAGACCCAGTGCTCATTACATCAAGTGCTCGTTACATCATATACCCTCTTTAATACCCTTCACCCAGTTACCCCATCCACCCTACCTCCCCTCCAGCAGCCCTCAGTTTGTTTCCTATAGTTAAGAGTCTCTTATCTACCTCTCTCTAATTTCATCTTATTTTATTTTTCCCTCCCTTCCTTTACGTTGATCTTTGGTATCATATGGCATTTGTCTTTCTCTAACTGACTTATTTCACTCAGCCTCATACCCTCTAGTTCCAACCAGGTGGATGTAAATGGTAAAATTTCATCCTTTTTGGTGACTGACATTCCACCATATAGATAGATAGATATAGATAGGGATGATATTGATATAGATAGAGATAAAGATAGAGATAGAGATGCACCACATCTTCTTTATCCATTCATCTGTTGATGGACATAGTTTTCCATAGCTTGGCTATTGTGGACATTGCTGCTATAAACATTAGGGTGCAGGTGCCCTTCAAATCGCTATATTTGTATCCTTTGGATATATATCTAGTAGTGCAATTTCTGGGTTGTAAGGTAGCTCTATTTTATTTTTACTTTTTTTTTTTTTAAGAGAATGAAGGAGAGCGAGCAGGAGAGGAGAGCGGTCAGTGGGAGAAGCAGACTCCCTGCCAAGCAGAAAGCTTGGGACTTGACCCCAGGACTCCGGGATCATAACCAAAGCCAAAGGCAGTCAATTAACCAACTGAGCCACCCAGGCGCCCTACTTCTAAGTTTTTGAGGAACCTCCATACTGTTTTCTAGAGTGGCTGTACCTGCTTGCATTCCCACCAACAGTGTAAGAGAGTTCCCCTTCCTCTGCATCCTTGCCAACATCCGTGGTTTCCTAACTTGTCAATTTTAGCCATTCCAACTAGTGTAAGGAGGTATCTCTTTGTGGTTTTGATTTGTATTTCCCTGATGCTGAGTGATGTTGAGAATTTTTTCCTATGTCTGTTGGCCATTTGTAGGTCTTCTTTGCAGAAATTTCTGTTCATGTCTTCTGCCCATTCCTTGATTGGATTTTTTTGGTTTTGGGGTGTTGAGTTCAATAAGTTCTTTGTGGATTTTGGATAGTAGTCCTTTATCTGATAAAACATTTGCAAATATCTTCTCCTATTCTGTAGGTTGTTTTTAATTTTGTCAGCTGTTTCCTTTGCTATGCGAAATCTTTTTATCTTGATGAAGTCTAAATAGATCATTTTTGGTTTTGTTTCCCTTGCCTTTGAAGATGTGTCTAGCAAGAAGTTGCTGGAGCTGAGGTCAAAGAGATTGTAGCCTGTGTTCTTTTCTAGGATTTTGATAGATTCCTATCTCACATTGAAGTCTTTTATCCATTTTGAGTCTATTTCTGTGTATGGTGTAAGAAAGTAGTCCAGTTTCATTCTTCTGCATGTGGCTGCCTGATTTTCCCAATACCATTTGTTGAAGAGGCTTTTTTCCATTGGACATTCTTTCCTACTTTGTCAGGGATTAGTTAACCATAGAGTTGAAGATCAGTTTCTAGGTTCTCTATTCTGTTCCATTGATCTATGTGTCTGTTTTTGTTCCAGTACCTTTCTGTCTTGATTATCACAGTTTTGAAGTCAGCCACTGTGATGTCCTCATCTTTCATTTTCTTTTTGCAACATTCCCCTGACTATTCAGGGGCTTTTCTGGTTCCATACAAATTTCAGGATTGTTTGTTTCAGCTTTGTGAAAAATGTTGATGGTATTTTGGTAGGGATTGAATTGAATGTGTAGATGGCTCTGGGTATCATACATATTTTAACAATATTTATTCTTCCGATCCATGAGCATGGAATGTTTTTCTATTTCTTTGTGCCTTCCTCCATTTCTTTCAGAATACAGATTCTTTACTACTTTGGTTAGGTTTATTCCTACATACCTTATGGATTTTGGTGCAATTGTAAATGGGATCAATTCCTTGATTTCTCTTTCTTTTGACTCATTGTTAGTGTGTAGAAATGCAACTGACTTCTGTGCATTGATTTTATATCCTGCCACTTTGCTGAATTCCTATTATGAGTTCTAGCAATTTGGGGGTAGAATCTTTTGAGTTTTCAACATGGAGTGTCATGTTATCTGTCAAGAGAGAGAATTTGACTTCTCTTTTGCTGATTAGGATATCTTTTATTTCTTTTTGTTGTCTGATTGCTGAGGCTAGGACTTGTAGTACTATGTTGAAGAACAGTGATGAGAGTGGATATCCCTGTTGTGTTCTGAACTTTAGGGGAAAAGTTCTCAGCTTTTCCCCATTGAGGAAGATATTCACTGTGGATTTTTCATATATGACTTTTATGATATTGAGACATGCTCCCTCTATCCCTACACTGCAGAGAGTTTTAATCAAGCAAGGATGCTGTATTTTGTCAAATGCCTTTCCTGCATTATTGAAAAGATCACATGGTTCTTGTTTCTTTTGTTAATGTGGTGTATCACATTGACTGATTCACAATTGCTCAACCACCCTGGCAGCCCAGGAATAAATCCCACTTGATCATGATGAATAACCCTTTTAATGTACTGTTGGATTTGATTAGCCAGTATTCTGGTGAGAATTTTTCCATTCATGTCCATCACGCATACTGGCTTGTCCTTCTTCCTTTTAGTGGAGTGGTTGTCTGGTTTTGAAACAAAGTTATGCTGGCCTCACAGAATGAGTTTGGAAGTTCTCCTTCCATTTTTATTTTGTGGAACCACTTCAGAGGAATAGGTATTAATTCTTCTTTAAATGTTTGATAGAATTCCCCTGGGAAGGCATCCAATCCTGGACTATTGTTTGTTTGGAGATTTTTGATTACTACTTCAATTTCTTTGCTGGTTATGGGTCTGTTCAAATTTCCTATTTCTTTCTGTTTTGGTTTGGCCATTTACATATTTTTAAGAATGCATCCATTTCTTCCAGACTGCCTAATTTGTTGGCATATAGTTTCTCATAATATGTTCTTATAATTGTTTGTATTTTTTTGGTGCTTGTTGTAATCTCTCCTCTTTCGTTTATGACTTTATTTGTGTCTCTTCTCTTTTCTTTCTGATAAGTCTGGCTAGCTGTTTATAGATCTTATAATTCTTAAAAAAAAAAAAACCTCATAGTTTTGTTGATCTGTTCTACTGAGGGTTTTTTTTAATTTCTAAAAATGTCCACATTTTGATATGCGGTGGGGGGGCTGAAACTAAAATAAAGCTTCTTAACATATTTGCCAACTAAAATTGTCAACACACAGGTAATTTGCCAAAAACAAGTTTATTCCCAAATAGAGTTGTGACTTGAATGACAACTAGGTACCAAAATATCAGAAATGTTATGTCACAGGCATTAAGACTCCCGTGTGGTTTTAAAATTTAAACAAGACTGTTCAAGTGACAGAAACTCATGGAAGATGACAGTCTACCAGGCTTTCTCAACCAGGATTCAGTCCATAAGAGCATTAAGCCCTAAGGACCCAAGACATACATCACATACCATTGATTAATTTATCTCCCATGCATCTAGAAGGTACTAACATACTTTAGGACAGCTGAAGAATGAGTAGCTCAACCATTTTCTATATACCTTAATTTTCTCAAAGAACCCTAGTAGACAAAAGCTGTTAGATAAAGGACTGAGCAACTATGACTTAGTCACATTTTGTTGACAAGACCTATAAAAGCCCTACTCTCTGTCCTGAGCTTTGAACATCAAGAAATATCTGCAGGGTGTGAATTAGAGACAAACAAACTAGGTTAAGAAATTATAAAGAAACCATAGGATTATCATTGCTATGGTGTCAGACACCTACTAATTGTGAGGTTTTAGGAAACAAAATGCAATAATGCTTAGCACTTAGCTCAGTAAAGGATAATGGCTATTAATTTTTAATGATTATAACTATTACATCCAATTCTCAAAATTTTCTAGCAGAAAAAAACAACTTATTTTAAATTCACCATATCATAATGGCCAACCAGAGACCAGAATGAGCAGAGACTGATGAGCAGAATGTCCAGAAAATGGAAATTGGCTTGAAAATGGAGAAAGGGGGCGCCTGGGTGGCTCAGTGGGTTAAGCCACTGCCTTCGGCTCAGGTCATGATCTCAGGGTCCTGGAATCGAGTCCCGCATCGATCGGGCTCTCTGCTCAGCAGGGAACCTGCTTCCCTCTCTCTCTCTATTTGCCTGCCTCTCCATCTACTTGTGATTTCTCTCTGTCAAATAAATAAATAAAATCTTTAAAACAAAAAAGAAAAGAAAAAAGAAAATGGAGAAAGGGCTTGTAAATACCTTGTAGATTTTCAAGTAAGTTACAGTTAAATGATTCAATGTTTTAAACAATGATTTAAACAACTATTCTTACATCCTCTGTTGAAAAATAATGCAATTAAATAATGCCTAGATTTTTTTTCAAGTTTTTATTTAAATTCCAGTCAGTTAACACACAGTGTAATATTAGTTTTACACATAGAACTTAGTGATTAATCACTTACATAAAACACCCAGTGCTCATCACAAGTCGCTCCTTAATACCCATCACCCATTTAACCCATCCTCCCACCCGTCTCCCCTCCAATTTCTTCATCATAGTTAGGAGTCTGTTTCCTGGTTTGCCTCTCATCTTTCTCCAATGTTCAACTATTTTGTTTCTTAAATTCCACATATGAGTCAAATCATATGGTATTTGTCTCCCTGACTGACTTATATCACTTATCAAAATTATCTCTAAGTCCATCCACGTCACTGCAAATGGCAAGATTTCATTGTTTTTCATAATGTCTGGATTTTTAAAATAATTATTCAAATGTTAACAAATACCACAGCTTACACACTTCATTCAGAAAGTTAGAAGAGTTTTCATCCTTCAAGAAAATGTCAATAGTAATTAGGGAAATGTAAACAGAATAACAAGAAGATAACACTTTTTACATATTAACTGGTAAAATATAGATAGATAGATGATAGATAGATAATAAAGACCCATTTTTGCCAGTGGCATGAAGAGAAATGCTCTCACACTGATAGAAACATAAATTGGTACAACCCTTTTAGAGGGTAATTTGGCATCTACTTTATGTGCATATCTTTTTACTCAGTGATTCTGCTTCTATGAATCCATGCTACAAAACCCTGACATGTTCAAAACAACATGTTCAAAGATATTATTGCCTTCTTTTTGACAATTAAACACAAATAAAATTTTTATCAACACACACTAATTATGGTTATAATATACCACAGATGAAATATAAACATAACATAAACATTTTAAATCGTGAAATTATTTCTATATGCTGATTTGCAAAGTGGTTCCTGAAAAGGGGGAGGATTCCAGAAAATGATTTTGTTTGTTCTATGATTTTGTTTATGTAAATATTGTGCATATCAATAGGGTGCACTTGTGCATACACATACACACATGATTCCAAATGCAAAGAGAAATATAAAGAAAGACATATATATCAGAGAAATGATAGGGGTTCTCCCTGGGAAAAGAGAAGAAATTGGGAGAAAATGAACAAGAAAGGACTTAAACAGTTTTACACCCTATTTAATAATTATTTTTAAATAATTTTTCCCAAGTCATCTAGTAGTTTATATTTTTATCCATACATTCAAATATTCATTTAGGACTTCAGCAAAATGAGTTCTTCCTCAGGCCATCCTTATAGACCCCTTTGCCCTATGTCTGTCTTGTTACAACAGTTTCAGGAGCCCTGAAGTATTCAGTACTTAGGAGAGAAGTTACTTGGAAAAGTGTTCCAGAAAGGAAGTCATCGGAGTCTCAGTATCTGCTTCTTTTTTTTTTTTTTAATTTTTATTTAAATTCCAGATAGTTAGGGGCATCTGGATGGTTCATCAGTCAAACATCTGCCCTCAGCTCAGGTCATGATCTCAGGATCCTGGGATCAAGCCCCACATCAGGTAGCCCACTCAGTGGTGAGTCTGCTTCTCCCTCTGCCTCTCCCCACCCCATACTTGCACTCATTCTCTCTCTCTCAAATAAATAAAATCTTTAAAAATAAATAAATAAATAAATTTTAGCTACTTAACATACAATGCAATATCAGATTCAGTGGCTCATCACTTATATACAACACCTAGTGCTCATCATAATGAGTGAGCCTTCCTTAATACCCATCACCTAACTAGCCCTTAAATTATGAAAAAATCTCCATCACACATACATTACTTTTGTGATTAAGGGTACTTTGAATCATTACCAGTAGATTTGATATCTTTCTGATTTTGTCCAGATATAGCCCTAGAAGTATGATCTAATAAAGACTGCTTCCATCAATATAAATTAATCACACAGAAAAATTACTCCCAACTTTTAAAAAATAAAGGAAGGAGAGGAGCAACAAGATGGTGGAGGAGTAGGAGACCTAAATTTCATCAGGTCCCAGGAATTCAGCTAGATAGTTATCAAACCACCTGAACACCTACAAACTCAACAGGAGATCAAGGGAAAGAATAGCAACAATTCTAGGAACAGAAAGGCAATCACTTTCTGGAAGGTAGGATTTACAGAGAAGTGAATCCAAAGGGATATACAGGAATATAGACCACGTGGGAAGAGCTAGCTCCCAGCAAGTGAGAGAGCAGTGGAGCACAAAATCAGAACTTTTAAAAGTCTGCTCCACTGAGGGACATTGCTCCAGAGGCTAAGTTGGGGGGATCCCTTGCTGGGACAGTGTGGTCTCAGGACCCTTGGGGTGACAGAAAGATCCAGGGGTGCCTGAGTATGGCAGACCTCCCAGATGTCTGAGCAAGGAGTCTGGTTGCCAAGGAGGGAGCTATCAGCTCAGAATTACCTTAAACCATGATCTGAGGCACAGTCAGACCATTACTCTTTGAGCAGGGACCCCAGGAGTGGCAGATATGGGGAGACTCACCTTCTTACACAGGGTGGAGAGTGGTACAGGAGTGCATTACAGGAATCTGCTGTGTTTAGAGACTCTAGATGGAGCCATGCGCCAGAGATAAAAATGCTTGATCACAGGCCAGTGCAGCCAGAGACCAGGGAGATGGGGGTGATTGATTTATTTTCTCTGAGGGTGCACAAAGGAGTGGGGACCCTGAGCCCTTGGCTCCTCTGGCAGGATATTGGGAGGCCACCATTTTCATTCTCTCCCTCCAAAGCTGTACAGAAAGCTTTCAAGGAACAAAAGCTACTGGAAACAAACCTAAGCAGATTCTTAGCCTGGCCCCTGGCAAGAGCAGTGTAATTCCACCTCAGGCAAAGACATTTGAGAATCACTGGAACAGGCCCCTCTCCCAGAAGATCAACAAGAACATCCAGCCAAGACCAAGTTTACTGATCAATGAGAACTGCTGAACACCAGTACTAGGGGCATACAGCACATAGAATTCATGGCTTTTATTTCCTATGATTCTTTAGTCTTTCAAAGATAATTTTTTAAATTTTTGTTATTATTTCTTTTTCTATTTTTCTTTCCTATTTTCCTTTCTTCCTATTTATCTCATCAATAACTTTTTAACATCTTTGTTAATTTTCATTTTTATACTTATATTCTATCCCTTCACTGTATTTAACCTTATTTTTTGTACACATATAACTTTTTCTTTCTTTAAAATTTGGGATACACTTTCTTCTAACAGACCAAAATATACTCTAAATCTAGTGTATGGCTTTGTTCTAGTCTCTAGCCTGATTGCATTCTCTCTTTCTCTCTCTCTCTCTCTCTCTTTTTTAACCAACTTCTTATCAATTCCTTTATAAAAATATTTTTTTAATTTTTTAAATTTTCATCTTTACAGTTATATCACAGCCCTTCATTGTGTGTGTGTGTGTGTGTGTGTGTGTGTGTGTATGGTAAACTGGTAAACATGATTAAGAGATATAAAATTTCTTTCTTTCCTTAAAATATTGGGAAGTTTCTTCTAACAGAACAAAATATACCCAAAATCAAGTGTGTTACTCTGTTCTATTCACCAGCCTAATTATGTTTTTTTTTCCTTCCCCCCCCCCGGTTTTGGATCCCTTCTGATTGGATTAGTATGTATTTTTCTGGGGTCGTTGTTATCCTTTTAGCATTCTCTTCTCTCATTTATCTATTCTTCCCTAAACAAAATTATAAGTTGGAAAAACTCACCCCCCAAAAAAAGAACAAGAGGGAGTACCAATTGCTAGGGACCTAATCAATACAAACATTAGTAAGATGTCAGAACTAGAGTTCAAAATGATGATTATAAAGATGATAACTGGGCTTGGAAAAAAAAACATATAAGATACTAAAGAATCCCTTGCTGGAGAAATAAAATCCTTTTCTGGAGAAATAAAAGAAGTAAAACCTAATCAAGTTGAAATCTAAAAAGTTACTAATGAGGTGCAATAAAAAATGGAGGCTCTTATTGTCCACAATAGCCAAAGTATGGAAAGAGGCTAGATGCCCATCAACAAATGAATGGATAAAGATGTGAGATACAGGAGCGCCTGGGTGGTTCAGTGGGTTAAAGCCTCTGCCTTCAGCTCAAGTCATGATCCCAGGGTCACGGGATCGAGTCCTGCATCAGGCTCTCTGCTCAGCGGGAAGCCTGCTTTCTCTTCTCTCTCTCTCTGCCTGCCTCTCTGCCCACTTGTGATCTCTGTCTGTCAAATTAAAAAAAAAAAAAAAAGGATGTGAGATAGATATAGATAGATATCTGAATACCATGCAGCCATCAAAAAGACAAAATCTTGGCATTTGCAACAATGGGGATGGAACTAGACGGTATTATCCTAAGTGAAATAAATCATAGAAAGACAATTATCATATGATCTCTCTGAAATGAGGAATTTGAGAAAAAAGACAGAGGATCATAGGGGAAGGGAGGGAAAAATAAAACAAGATGAAACCAGAAAGGGAGAAAAACCATAAGAGACTCTTAATCTCAGGAAACAAACTGAGGGTTGCTGGAGGGAAGGGAGGTGGGAGGGATGGAGTGGTTTGGTGATGGACAATGGGGAGGGTATGTGCTATGGTGAGTGCTGTGAATTGTATAAGACTGATGAATCACAGACATGTACCCCTGAAACAAATAATACCTTCTATGTTAATTAAAAATAGATAGATAGATAGATAGATAGATAGATAGAGGAAAGAGCAATAAATTTGTTAGAAGAAATATAAGAATCAAGCAACGAATAGTCTCCATTTAAGTTCAACAAACATTCATTTAATACTAGCAATGTGGCAATCACTGTGAGTTGCTTGACATTGAGATATTCTTTTTTTTTTAATTTTTAATTTTTAATTTTTTATGAACATATATTTTTATCCCCAGGGGTACAGGACTGTGAATCGCCAGGTTTACACACTTCACAGCACTCACCATAGCACATACCCTCCCTAATGTCCATAACCCCACCCCCCTTCTCCCAAGCCCCCTCCACCCAGCAACCCTCAGTTTGTTTTGAGAGATTAAGAGTCACTTATGGTTTGTCTCCCTCCCAATCCCATCTTGTTTCATTGATTCTTCTCCTACACACTTAAGCTCCCATGTTGCATCACCACTTCCTCATATCAGGGACATCATATGATAGTTGTCTTTCTCTGCTTGACTTATTTCACTAAGCATGATACACTCTAGTTCCATCCACGTTGTCACAAATAGCAAGATTTCATTTCTTTTCATAGCTGCATAGTATTCCATTGTATATATATACCACATCTTCTTGATCCATTCATCTGTTGATGGACATTTAGGTTCTTTCCATAGTTTGGCTATTGTGGACATTGCTGCTATAAACATTTGGGTGCACTTGCCCCTTTGGATCACTACGTTTGTATCTTTAGAGTAAATACCCAGTAGTGCAATTGCTGGGTCATAGGGCAGTTCTATTTTCAACATTTTGAGGAAACTCCATGCTGTTTTCCAGAGTGGTTGCACCAGCTTGCATATCCACCAACAGTGTAGGAGGGTTCCCCTTTCTCCACATCCTCGCCAGCATCTGTCATTTCCTGACTTGTTGATTTTAGCCATTCTGACTGGTGTGAGGTGATATCTCATTGTGCTTTTGATTTGTATTTCCCTGATGCTGAGTGATATGGAGCACTTTTTCATGTGTCTGTTGGCCATCTGGATGTCTTCTTTGCAGAAATGTCTGTTCATGTCCTCTGCCCATTTCTTGATTGGATTATTTGTTCTTTGGGTGTTGAGTTTGCTAAGTTCTTTATAGATTTTGGACACTAGTCCTTTATCTGATATGTTGTTTGCAAATATCCTCTCCCATTCTGTCAGTTGTCTTTTGGTTTTGTTAACCGTTTCCTTTGCTGTGCAAAAGCTTTGGATCTTGATGAAATCCCAATAGTTCATTTTTGCCCTTGCTTCCCTTGACTTTGGTGATGCTCCTAGGAAGATGTTGCTGCAGCTGAGGTCGAAGAGGTTGCTGCCTGTATTCTCCTCAAGGATTTTGATGGATTCCTTTCACACTTTGAGGTCCTTCATCCATTTTGAGTCTATTTTTGTGTGTGGTGTAAGGAAATGGTCCAATTTCATTTTTCTGCATGTGGCTGTCCAATTTCCCCAACACCATTTATTGAAGAGGCTGTCTTTTTTACATTGGACATTCTTTCCTGCTTTGTTGAAGATTAGTTGACCATAGAGTTAAGGGTCTATTTCTGGGCTCTCTATTCTGTTCCATTGCTCTATGTGTCTGTTTTTGTGCCAGTACCATGCTGTCTTGATGATGACAGCTTTGTAATAGAGCTTGAAGTCCGGAATTGTGATGCCACCAACGTTGGCTTTCTTTTTCAATATCCCTTTGGCTATTCGAGGTCTTTTCTGGTTCCATATAAATTTTGGAATTATTTGTTCCATTTCTTTGAAAAAGATGGATGGTACTTTGATAGGAATTACATTAAATGTGTAGATTGCTTTAGGTAGCATAGACATTTTCAAAATATTTATTCTTCCAATCCAGGAGCATGGAACATTTTTCCATTTCTTTGTGTCTTCCTCAATTTCTTTCATGAGTACTTTGTAGTTTTCTGAGTATAGATTCTTTGCCTCTTTGGTTAGTTTATTCCTAGGTATCTTATGGTTTGGGGTGCAATTGTAAATGGGATTGACTCCTTAATTTCTCTTTCTTCTGTCTTGTTGTTGGTGTAGAGAAATGCAACTGATTTCTGTGCATTGATTTTATATCCTGACACTTTACTGAATTTCTGTACAAGTTCTAGAAGTTTTGGAGTGGAGTCTTTTGGGTTTTCCACATATAGTATCATATCATATGAGAAGAGTGATAGTTTGACTTCTTCTTTGCTGATTTGAATGCCTTTAATTTGCTTTTGTTGTCTGGTTGCTGAAGCTAGAACTTTTAGTACTATGTTGAATAGCAGTGGTGATAATGGACATCCTTGCTGTGTTCCTGACCTTAGCGGAAAAGCTTTCAGTTTTTCTCCATTAAGAATGATATTTGCGGTGGGTTTTTCATAAATGGCTTTGATAATATTGAGGTATGTGCCCTCTATCCCTACACTTTGAAGAGTTTTCATCAGGAAGGGATGCTGTACTTTGTCAAATGCTTTTTCAGCATCTATGGAGAGTATCATATGGTTCTTGTTCTTTCTTTTATTGATGTGTTGTATCACATTGACTGATTTGCGGATGTTGAACCAACCTTGCAGCCCTGGAATAAATCCCACTTGGTCGTGGTGAATAATCCTTTTAATGTACTGTTCAATCCTATTGGCTAGTATTTTGGTGAGAATTTTCGCATCTGTGTTCATCAAGGATATTGGTCTATAGCTCTCTTTTATGATGGGATCCTTGTCTGGTTTGGGGATCAAGGTGATGCTGGCCTCAAAAAATGAGTTTGGAAGCTTTCCTTCCATTTCTATTTTTTGGAACAGTTTCAGGAGAATAGGAATTAGTTATTCTATAAATGTTTGGTAGAATTCCCCCGGGAAGCCATCTGGCCCTAGGCTTTTGTTTGTTTGGAGATTTTTAATGACTGTTTCAATCTCCTTACCGGTTATGGGTATATTCAGGCTTTCTATTTCTTCCTGGTTCAGTTGTGGTAGTTTATATGTTTCTAGGAATGCATCCATTTCTTCCAGATTGTCAAATTTGTTGGCGTAGAGTTGCTCATAGTATGTTCTTATAATTGTTTGTATTTCTTTGGTGTTAGTTGTGATCTCTCCTCTTTCATTCATGATTTTATTTGGGTCCTTTCTCTTTTCTTTTTGATAAACCTGGCCAGGGGTTTATCAATTTTATTAATTCTTTTAAAGAACCAGCTCCTAGTTTCATTGACTTGTTCTATTGTTTTTTTGGTTTCTATTTCATTGATTTCTGCTCTGATCTTTATGATTTCTCTTCTCCTGCTGGGTTTAGGGTTTCTTTCTTGTTCTTTCTCCAGATCCTTTAGGTGTAGGGTTAGGTTGTGTACCTGAGACCTTTCTTGTTTCTTGAGAAAGGCTTGTACCGCTATATATTTTCCTCTCAGGACTGCCTTTGTTGTGTCCCACAGATTTTGAACCATTGTGTTTTCATTATCATTTGTTTCCATGATTTTTTTCAATTCTTCTTTAATTTCCCGGTTGACCCATTCATTCTTTAGAAAAATGCTGTTTAGTCTCCATGTTTTTGGGTTCTTTCCAAACTTCCTCTTGTGGTTGAGTTCTAGCTTCAGAGCATTGTGGTCTGAAAATATGCAGGAAATGATCCCAATCTTTTGATACCAGTTGAGACCTGATTTAGGACCCAGGATGTGATCTATTCTGGAGAATGTTCCATGTGCACTAGAGAAGAATGTGTATTCTGTTGCTTTGGGATGAACTGTTCTGAATATATCTGTGATGTCTATCTGGTCCAGTGTGTTATTTAAGGCCTTTATTTACTTGTTGATCTTTTGCTTGGATGATCTGTCTATTTCAGTGAGGGGAGTGTTAAAGTCCCCTACTATTATTGTATTATTGTTGATGTGTTCCTTTGATTTTGTTATTAATTGGTTTATATAGTTGGCTGCTCCCATGTTGGGGACATAGATATTTTAAATTGTTAGATCTTCTTTGGACAGATCCTTTGAGTATGATATAGTGTCCTTCCTCATCTCTTATTATAGTCTTTGGCTTAAAATCTAATTGATCTGATATAAGGATTGCCACTCCTGCTTTCTTCCGATGTCCATTAGCATGGTAAATTCTTTTCCACCCCCTCACTTTAAATCTGGATGTGTCTTTGGGCTTAAAATGAGTTTCTTGGAGGCAACATATAGATGGGATTTTTTTTTTATCCATTCTGATACCCTGTGTCTTTTGATTGGGGCATTTAGCCCATTAACATTCAGGGTAACTATTGAGAGATATGAATTTAGTGCTATTGTATTGCCTGTAAGGTGACTGTTACTGTATATTGTCTCTGTTCCTTTCTGATCTACCGCTTGTAGGCTCTCTCTTTGCTTAGAGGACCCCTTTCAATATTTCCTGTAGAGCTGGTTTGGTGTTTGCAAATTCCTTCAGTTTTTGTTTGTCCTGGAAGCTTTTTTTTAGCCCACTGAGCCACCCAGGTGCCCCTGTCCTGGAAGCTTTTAATTTGAGAGATTCTTAAAAGAGATATAAGCCCTGGCCTCAAGGAGTTCTCAGTTTAATAGAAGCCGACATATTAGTTGCTTCAAAATCCTGAGATAAATACAGCAACTGAAGCATCAAAAGGCTATAAGAACAGAGAAGAGAAGCTCCAAAAGGAAAGTCTGGATGATGTTTCTCCTAGAATCCAAGTTATTAATCTCTACGAATAGAGAATCATCCATTTGACTACAAATAAGCCCAGTTTTATAAAACACTGAAGATCCCATGGAGGTCTTAATAACACTTTAATACATTATTTTACTTAAGAACCAGAAAATTCAATATCCATGTCAACACCATGTTATATTTTAGCTTACTATGAAGAAATGAAAAGATTCAGGTTTACATCATTTATTTATTTATTGCTGAATAGTTCTCATCAATAAAAGCCACGGGCAATTATTGAGTCATTTATACTTTACAAAGCATCTACATGTACATCATTTTATTTCATCATTACAATTTGTTGTTAGATGGGAGGAATTTTCCATTTCATAGATTAGAAAATGGAGGTTTAGAAAGGTTATAATAGGCTGCCCCTAGCCAGATGACATTGCAAAAAATGGGGCATTTTTGTTCATCCAGAGGAAAATGTTGGATATTCAATACAAAATTTAATAATTAGAGAAAATATAACAAAGTGTTCTTGTTTTCTCCATAATTAACAGCAGGACCTTTTTATACCATGCTGATATGATTACAGTAATTATCATGGTAACAAGAATAGAACATACTGTAAGAAAAGAGGAAAATATCAGCCTAAATTTTCCTTGGAACCCCCAGCAACTTAGAACTGTGAGCATTTGATAAATGCTCAAAATGGCACCTTATTCTTTTCAGATCTGTTTCCTTCATGCAAATTGTTCTCTCCATATAAAAAGCTTTTAGTAATTTAATTTTCCATCTCCACAACTTAATTCAGGAAGATACTACATCAACCACGAGCCTTTCAGTATATTCCACACAAAAGAGTTTATTCTAAAAAGAAAAACATTGGAATTGCATAACATAAATTCCAAGCATATGTTTGATTCAGGTATGTCTTGATCCAGGGGTTCAAATAATGACATAAGAATCCAGACCCTCTTCTTCTACTGGTTCTACTCCCCTAAATGTTGGCTTCAATCTCAGGGAGCAAAATACTGATGAGTAGTTCCAGACTATAAGCTTCCAGGTTCAAGTACAATAGGAAAAATGCATTTACCTTTTCCTGAGCAGCTCTTATTTGTTTTGCTTTACCTCACTTGTTCTTATTGAGTGACATACTTATTCCTGAACTTTGGCCAGAGAAAAGTGATACTTTGAAAGGTTAGGTATAAATCTCAAGTCAATCCCTTAAGCTAGATGTGAATCAATGTCATGCAAAGCATACAAAATGAGCAGGAAAACAAAATGTATCCCCACAGGAAAATTAGTATACAGTTGCCAGAAGAAACTTAACAGATTCTGAATGGCAGAAACAATAGTCACTCATGACAGTTCCATATAGGTCTTATACTAAACCCTAAGTTCAATTATATTAACTGAAGACTGAGAGTTGGTTTTATATCATAAAGCTACCTAAGAACAAGGAAAACTCTATGTAGATCAAGTTCCCTGGAAAACAGACACTGAAATGAAGATTGTATGCATGAGGTTCATTGGGATACACATTCATCAACATCCATAAGTGGATAAAGGAAGCAATATTGAGCAGTGGAGAAAGTTAAAGTCTAAAAAAGTTGACCTCAGCCAAACCCAGAGGAAACTCTGCAACTAGTACGTTCTTCAGAGTTACCCTGAATTGAGACTGGGGAATCACGCTTTTTCCCCATTGTCCAGTAATTGTATGTAAGTTGCTCCTGGGGAGGGAACATAACCTTGGGCAAAATGGTCTTCCACTGAGGGCAGCTTCTGGGAGAGCCTCAGCTATACACTTTCCATAGACTACCCTACCAAAAGCTGGGGATGAGGGCCCCAAATAGATATACATGATCTAGATCAATAGATATACATGATCTAGACAGCACACCAGAACATTTGTGGGTTTGCCCCTTCTGCTACCTAGACCCACTGGTAGTAAATTTGTTCACTTCATTGGAAACACTTCCTCCAGGATTCTGGTTGGTCTCTTTTCCTGGGAAAATTTGCAAGTGGAAAGTTAGTGGGATAAACTACAGCCTTTCTACCACTGTAACTCTTCTCAAGGCCGCAAAAGATATTTATCATCTCTTTCCTCCACTACCAGTTCTAGATTCTTCTTCCCTTCAACAAGCAACTCTGTCAGTCTAAGCCTCAAGACGGAAGCCCCTGTTCAGCATACACTTCTCAGACTAGTTACTGCATTTGTCTGTGTGTGTTCAAAATTAGACATGGGTATACCAAAAGACACCCAGTGGATCATCTGGATGTGCTATTCTGTAACAGCAATCCTATCATCTCCTGATGATAATGGTCAATTATGCCAGAATATTGCCTCCTTTCCCTGTTTTCTAGCTTCTTGGCACAAGGATACCAAAGTGACTGGACACTTGGCCATAGATTAGAATGGGGGGGGGACAGAATGGTAAAATGGTTTTTATTTGCATTTATTGTGAACTAGGTGACTTTTTTCCTTCTGTCACTACAAATTACAGAAAGAATTTAAAGCATTCCCATCTGCCAAACATAATCTTTATGTACCAAATCATCAATTGTAATTTAATGGGACTCTTGATGTGTCTCCTGGTGGAAGCATTCTCTCTCTGAGACACATAATCTCTAGACAAGCAGAGCCCAGATTTGTAGAAATACGCATGACAAAATCCATAAGGGAGTCAATGGGAGTGGTAGGAAGCAGGTCAACTCCTACTATAACCCCTACAAGGAAGCACTCCTTGCTTCCCAGACCTATATAGTCTACTCACTGGGGACACATCATCATATCATGATTATGATTAAGGTAGATGGTGTGTTATGCCCTTAAAAAGTGTTCATTTATTACTTCATTATTCTAGCAGGTCACATTTTCTCAGTGGTATTGTATAGGATAAAACAATGAGTAACTTTATCATGTGCTCATGTGCACCTCACTCATTATCAAGTGGGCCGCTAGATCTGATGCAGTGTTATATGGAATCCTATATCCATGGATCAAATACTACCAACCTCTTGGATAGTAGAGCTAGCTAAAGCCTTATAGGCAGGAAAGTCAAAAACATACCCAAAATATATTCCAGTTCCAGTCAGCATTAGTCTCTTCTCATTCCAAGGTGGAAGAGGTTCAATCAACTTAAAGTAATGATTACCAAATGGATACTTTGTCTCCTCAAGGAACTGTGCCATATCCAGGGCTCAGAATTATCTCTCTTGCTGGCTGTTTAGACATTAAGCAGCAACAGAGCAAGACTAAGCTATGTGAGTTAAAGCCCAAGCTGGGGCTCATGATAGCCTCCATCCTTGCCACTATGGCTACTCCTAGATTTGAGATAATGATGACAGAAGCTGGTTGACATCTCCTGGCCAAATCATTTTTGTTCACTTAATTGTTTAGTGTCACTTCTGTATGAATGCTTTCTGGCAAATATTACTATATAAAAGCTTTCAGACAAGATGAAGTTAGAGACTGAATTTATACTCCCAACATGAAGCAATAATAAAAAAAAATAAAATACATGAAACCACAGTTTCAAAACACTAGACATTAGTAAAAAATGACAGTGATGCAGTAAGTTAAAGAGATCCAGCTGAGAGTCCATATTTAAAGTGTGGAAAGAAATAAACTGTCAACCTAA
Organism: Mustela putorius furo; assembly: GCF_011764305.1. Lineage (NCBI taxonomy): Eukaryota > Metazoa > Chordata > Mammalia > Carnivora > Mustelidae > Mustela > Mustela putorius. The sequence continues at coordinate 45,777,401 of NW_025421294.1, read as the reverse complement.
ATTCATATACCCAGTCACAAATTCTCTCAAAACTGAAGACAAAATAAAGTCTCTTTCAAACATATAACAACTGAAAGAATTCATCAACAGAAGACCTGCACTACAAAAAGTGGTAAAGGAGGAAGTCCTTGAAGCAGTAGTAGAATGATACCATATGGAAGCATGGATCTATACAAAGAAATTAAGAACAACAGGAATGGTAACTACATGGGTAAATATTTGTGATTTTTTTATTATTTAAATATTACTAAAACAAGTGACCAAACCAAAAGAGTTATCAGTGTACTCCAGGATTTATAACACGTGTAAAAATGTGAAACGGTACCATAAAGTTGGAAGGAAAAAAACAAAAGGAGTACACTATAGATGAAATAGTATACTGCACTTGAATATAGACTGTGATAAATTAAACATGTGTACTTAAAACCCTAAATCAGCCACTAAAATAACAAAAAATTACAGCTATAAGCCAATAGAAAAGATAAAATGGAGCCCAAAAAAAGCTACAATTAATCCAAATGAAAACATAAAAAGAAGAAAATAAGCAAAGAACATATGAACATATAGTAGATGAATATCAAGAGGACAGATAGACTTACCCATATCAATAATCACATTAAATGCAAATGGTCTAAACATGCTAATAAAACAGAGATTGGAAGGGGAAAATATTAAGATCTAACTATATGCTGCCTATGAGGAATGAACTTTAAATATTTAAACACAAGTAGATTAAAATTAAATAGATAGAAAAAAGATATACTTTGGTAATAATCAAAAGAAAGCTGTTTGAGTATATGAATTTTGGCATCATCTTCAAGCAAAAGGGACTGTACTAGCTTTTAATAGGATATAATGGGCTATTTCTGCAGGCTCAGGGGATTCAGGAAAATAGTAAGTTCTAAGTTTCTTGGGTATTTTAACTTAAATATCCCCAACCCAAGTTTCAGCATTCCACTCTCTCCCAACCAGGATCTTTACCTTGTATAGCAGAATTGATGGCTTTGAGAATTCAAATTCTCTACAACTCTACAACTTATGGAACCTGATTCTGAAACTGTTAGCCAGTGTTCCCATTTCCTGGCTTTGAGAGATAAGAGTTTCTTTGTATCTTACTATTGAGGTCCTTGGACTTTCACACTTAAATCAGTGATCAGTCACCCACAGCCTTTTATTATCTTTCTGCAATGCATCCATGGCACTCAAGGATAACCAGATTCACAGATCTTATGATTACTACTTCCCCTGAACCTTTCAAATACCTGGCTATTGAATCTTCTGGCACATTTCCTTCTACCAGCATCTGATCTTGGTTCACCACTATTGGACATTTAAATAATTTCACTGACACATTATACCACAGGCTATCTACACTTCACCTGCCATCAGGATTGGGGTCCTCATTGTCAGCTGACCAGAAAATAATCAACTCCAAAATCACATTGCAGAGTCTACTTTTCCTTTACTTTGCTCGTTCTAACTGTGTTAGGTCAGGATACCCAGGAAACAGACTCTAAAGTAGATATTCAAGATATATAAGGTATATATATATATATATTCAAGATAGATAATATAGATATTCAAGTAGTTTATTAGAGAAGTCTTTCAAAATAAAACTGTGATGTAGTTCCACCAGAGGTCTCAGATAATCCCACAGAAAATTCTGAAACTATATGTCCCAATCAGAAGCAAGAGGACAAGCTCTTGTGCCCTACATTGGCCACTCTTTGCATATGGGCTCTTTCCTGAAGATGGGTCATAATCGGGCAAAAGAGATTCTCCTTTGCTGCATATAAGCTAGGCACTCCACTTTGAGATATCAGTTAGGTAGACTGTGACAAATTAAATACATGTACTATAAACCTTAACTCAACTTTTAAAATATCAGTTAAATTGTGTGCCTTGATGCTAATGATAGAAGATGCTAGAGAGAAAGAAGCGGACAGGTGGGGGAATATAGATAGCATACCATAGAACTACCACAAAGCAATATGGAGTGAAAAGAGAAAAAATATAATTTTATATCTATTCCTAGAGATTCATAAGCTGCATAAAAAAGAAAAATGTTCCACTGCTGCATCATCTTCTTGAGGGGATGGGAAGATGATAATAAACAACATTTTTGGCATCTTTTTCTGAAAGGTAGGAATTTTTAGCATCTTTTACCCAAAGAATCTGAAAGAATAGATCGCCTATATTCAGTAGTTGTCAAGTAGTTATGCGGTTATTATAGATGCAAGTTCTTTTACCTCAGGTTGATTGATGGACATATCAGTCCATCAGGGAGAAAGTGGAAACAAAGAATCTAACTGATACTCATTTTCAGATGAAACAAAACTATTTCCCAAGTGCTAATTTCTCTCTATTGTCAACATGAGCTCAATGCTTCTACTTCATTCTCACTGGACCCATATGGGAAGATTGGTCTATTCAATCCAGTAATAGTCCTTTCGAAGTCATGGTTTTTAATGTGCAGACAAAAAACTCTCTGTCTGAATTTTTTCCAAATAATCATCATGTGAAATAAGTATTCCTGGATCACAACTTCTTTCTGCCTCTATTTAACTCAAGTCTTCTTATACGGAAGCTCTTCTCTTTTAGAATTAATATGAGATGCCCTTCAACGGACGAATGGATAAGGACTGCTCCAAAGCCAAATGTATAAGACAGTTTCATTTCCCCAACTAAAAGCAGTTTTATTCTAAATTCTTTTTCAATTACAACTCACCTAGAACCATCTCCTACATTCCCTACATGGTACCTAACAAAGTCACAAGAAACCATCACAAATTCCAACTACCCCTCCAAAGTAAGCTCTGACAAAGTATGTGCCATGAAACTAATTATCACAGGGCCACCAAATTCCCAAAGAGCTTCAGAAATGAAATAACACCTGCTTTTACATTCCAAAAAAATCACCACAGAATCCTAATATTTGGGTCACTAACACCAGAGTAATAAGATAACTGCATAGGTCTGCTCAATATGCCATAACAAAATACCATGGACTGAGTGGCTTAAACAACAAAAATTTATCTCTCACTGTTTTGGAGCCTGAGAAGTCCAAGATCAAAGGTGCCAACCTATTCAGTTCCTAGTAAGAAACTTCTTCCTGGTTTACAGATGGCCATCTTCTTGCTGTGTCCTCATATGGCACAGAGAGAGCTTTGGTCTCCCCTTCTCTTCTTATATGGACATCAATCCCATGATAGGCACACCCACCTTCATGACCTCATCTAAACCTAATTACCTCCCAAAAGACCCACCTCCAAATACCAACACACTGGGGCTTAGAACTTCAGTGTATGAATTTGGGGGACATAATCAGTCTATAACACTAACACATTGAGAGATTCAAAATTCAGTATTTCAAGACTGTCTTCAATACATTAAATGAATATGTGCCTACATTAGCTGCCTCATTATACAAAAATTAAAATGGGTCACAAAAGTATATTTATAAACTATTTTTAGACACAATTTTAATGACAAATAACTGGTTAGATAAATACTTTTGTGCTGTGGTCTTGAATTTCATTTTGTCCTTTAATTAGCCACTTTATCAGCTAATCTAAACATTTCACATTATGCAGAAAGCTCAAGTATTGAGAACTGTGGTTAGTTTAATTGCCTGGTTAACTAAATATTAAGGCAAAAGATCCTTTAATTCAACAAGTTCTGAATACACATACACACACATACACACACTGTATCTATCTATAGCTGTATAGTTACACACACACACACAAACACACACACACATTAAACTTTCTTGGTGCCTCAGCATCTTACGAGGCTTCAAGAAGACTTTGATCTGGACCACATCTTCCTTATCCATTCATCCGTTGAAGGGCATCTTGGTTCTTTCCATAGTTTGGCGACCGTGGCCATTGCTGCTATAAACATTGGGGTACAGATGGCCCTTCTTTTCACGACATCTGTATCTTTGGGGTAAATACCCAGGAGTGCAATTGCAGGGTCATAGGGAAATTCTATTTTTAATTTCTTGAGGAATCTCCACACTGTTCTCCAAAGAGGCTGCACCAACTTGCATTCCCACCAACAGTGTAAGAGGGTTCCCCTTTCTCCACATCCTCTCCAACACATGTTGTTTCCTGTTTTGTTAATTTTGGCCATTCTAACTGGTTTAAGGTAATACACTATGGGGTATTATGCCTCCATCAGAAAGGATGAATACCCAACTTTTGTAGCAACACGGACGGGACTGGAAGAGATTATGCTGAGTGAAATAAGTCAAGCAGAGAGAGTCAATTATCATATGGTTTCATTTATTTGTGGAGCATAACAAATATCATGGAGGACAAGGGGTGTTAGAGAGGAGAAGGGAGTTAGGGTAAATTGGAAGGGGAGGTGAATCATGAGAGACTATGGACTCTGAAAAACAATCTGAGGGGTTTGAAGTGGTGGGGGGGTGGGAGTTTGGGGTACCAGGTGGTGGTTATTATAGAGGGCACGGATTGCATGGAGCACTGGGTGTGGTGAAAAAATAATGAATACTGTTTTTCTGAAAATAAATAAATTGAAAAAATTTTAAAAAAAAATTAAAGAAGACTTTGATCTGAAATAATATTATGCTATAGGGTTCCCTGAATGGCACAGTTAAGCATCTGACTCTTGGTTTTGGCTCAGGTCATGATCTCAGGGTCACGAGATTGAGCCCCACATTGGGCTCTGTGCTCAGCAGAGTCTGCTTAGGACTCTCTCTCCCTCCCTCTACCTCTCCCTCCCTATATGCTCTCTCAAATAAATAAATCTTTTAAAAAAGGAATAATAATGTTATATTATAAATGTAGATGGTCAAAATCAGTCTGTCCTGTGCATATCAAGTAGGTTTGTGTGTTTTTCATCTTCTGAAAAGGAGATGGAAAATAATTTAGAGTTCTCCATTAAATGGATATAATACATATTGATAAAGAACATGTACAAGTCCAACCAATCAGGTGTTTCAGGGTCACCAAGAGAAACGCCTTCCTGTTAACCTAGAATAACAGAAGCTTATCACAAATATTCACAATATTATAAAACAGATAAAATTACTTGTAATAGAATAGTCATCCTGACCTTGGTTCTTCCAGCTACAGAATATTCAGCACACTTTAGCAATATAACAGTGGTTTGGTCTTGAAAGATATGATAAATTCAAGCTTAAAAGTCTACATTTTATTTGTTTGCCTAGCATTTATACTTCCCCAAAGTGAGGATTTGATCGAGGACATTCAATAAGACAAGGTTGTATGAACTCTCCCACCTACCTTCTCACTTCCAATCCAGAGCTACCTGGGAATGAACAGAGTCCCTTCATATCCAACCCATCTACAATTCCTAGACTCAGAAAAAATCATCTCTGTTAATCTAATAACTAGCTCCATTTGCCCAACAGAGCATTCTGTAAGTGTGGCTGGGACTGAGGTAGAAGAGTGAAGAGCTGGTGTGAATTTCTGTGAAGTAGGGTTAAGAATATTATAAAGTCTAATCAATCAGTCAGGTTTGAATATAATGGAAGTTAATTCACAAGAATCCACTAGACTTGGTTTCCTATATAAGAACCCCTCAGGAACAACATCTTCCAAAAACCTGTTCCCCTAACTCCACCAAACATAACAAATATGAGATCTTTCTCTTTATCAGACTACGAACCCAGCTATTACACAGCACCCAGGTCTCTCCCTACCCAGTTAACGCTTCATCCCAATTTCATTTAAATAATGTATTCCCAGCAATTTGTATGACTCCAATTATTTCTTTTTTATTTAACTTTATTTCTTTTCAGTGTTCCAGAATTCATTGTTTATGCACCATACCCAGTGCTCTATGCAATACGTGTGCTCCATAATACCCACCACCAGGCTCACCCAACCTCCCACCCCCTCCCCTCCTAGACCCTAAGTTGTTTTTTTTTTTTTTGAAGCATATAGTCATTATTTTCAGTAATAACTGCACTTAGAGAAGTCCTTTAAGATTTCATATATCCTAGAGCCTATTCTGAAATCTCTGTCCACTTGCACATATGATTCTTGAGCTTAGTACTTAACAGATGGTCCTTAGATACATTGGACAAAATAGAGAAATTATCAGTCCACATTCATGTCTAACCCTATTTTTCCTTATTCTGGGATAGCAGTGGGCTTATAAGATTTTCACTGAAATCAGCAGATGAAATTTTTACCTTTACCATGTCCCCAAAATATCTCTTCTCCAAAAAACACTGGTTAACAGTTGTGGTTGGTTAATATTTTTATTAGTTTTGTTTAACTTTTTTGTAAAGGTTTATTTATATATTTATTTATCAGACAGAGAACAGAAGTAGGCAGAGAGATAGGCAGAGAGAGAGGAGAAAGCAGGCTCCCTGCTAGGCAGAGAGCCTGATGCGGGGCTCAATCACAGGACCCTGGGATCATGACCTGAGCCAAAGGCAGAGGCTTTAACCCACTGAGCCACCCAGGCGCCCAGTTTGGTTTAACTTTAAGCCTATAAATTAGAGAGTATTTTTACCCAAACCAAGATAAAGCAAAATAGGAAATTAAAGACTGGTCTTGGCTTAAATACACTCAACTTCAAATTTTTTTAAAGACTTTATTTATTTATTTGACAGGAGATAGAGAGAGTGCATGCACAAACGGGGAATGGCAGAAGGAGAGGGAGAAGCAGGCTCCCTGATGAGCAAGGAGCCCGATGTGGGACTCAGTCCCAAGACCCTGAGATCATGAGCTGAGCCAAATGCAGACACCTAACTGACTGAGCCCCTCAACTTCAAATGTTTTACACTTTCTGTAAATTTGCTGTGCTGGGAACATTTTCTTTTTCCTGTTTAACATTCAGGACAAAGCATGTACATGTCTACAGACCTATTTGTCAAGAAATAAAAGTAATGAACGAGAGTCACATTTGAATAACAAGAGTGGACTAGACATGAGAGAATAGAACAGGCATAGACAGCTCTAATTCTCCATTTTAAAATGACTTACTATTGTTGGGAATATTAGAACATCAAAAGAATAAATTCAAAACTAAAATTAGTTCCTGTCCTCCCAGGAGAGACAGCCTGCCTGATTCTGATCTGTCTTTCATGTGTCGTTCTCACTCAAACTTACAATTTCAAGGGCTAGAATGTCATTCCAATATGCAAAGGAGCGTTGGCGTTAATGAGAGTTATATTTAGAAATCCTTCTACTGGGAGATAGAATATTAAACTTGTGAATTTCAAGGTCATAACAAGGACATATTGACAAGCGAAAGTTTCAAAACTATGTAAATTAGCTACTTGGATAATCACAGACTCTACAAATCAGTTCAAATTAAAGGAGGCAAGTTTATTCCTTCTTTCCACAATTAAGGATTTGTCAGAATAGGGCTATGTTATATTCTGCTAGCAAACAATCCTAAAATATCACTGATTTATAAAAACAAAGTCTATTTCTTCCTCATAACACATAGTGGCCATTTCAGGTCTTTTCATTCCTGGTGCCAAGTGACAGAGCAGCAACTATTTCAAAGATTGCTGGTCATTCTGACAATGGGAAAAAAATTAGGTCTAAACTACATTATACCAGTGATTAACCATTTCTGCCCAGAAGTGTATCTCATGTCTCTTACAACTCATTGGCTGAAACAAACCATGTGATGCATTCAGTCATAAGGAGGAAGGTTGATATAATTTTAAATAACAAAAATCCCCATCCTTAGAAAAGTTAAAAATAGAACTACCATATGATCCAACAATTGCAGTATTAGGTATTTATCCAAAGAATACAAACTTACAGATTCAAAGGGATACGCGCAACCCAATATTTATAGTAGTGTTATCAACAATAGCCAAACTATGGAAAGAGCTGGAGTATCCATCAACTGATGAATGGATAAAGAAAAAGTGGTACACACACACACACACACACACACAGGGGAATATTACTCAGCCAATCAAAAAGAATGAAATCTTGCCATTTGCAACAATGTAGATGGAGCAAGAGTATATTATGCTAAGTGAAATAAGTTAGTCAGAAAAGGACAAATACCATATGATTTCACTCATATGTGGAATTTAGGGAAGAAAACAGATGAACATATGGGAAGAGGGGAAAAAAGAGAGGGAAAAAAATCATAAGAGACTCAACAGTGGAGAACAAACTGAGGGTTAATGGAGGAAGGTAGGTGGGAGATGGGTTAAAATGGGTGATAGGTATTAGGAAGGACATTGGGTAGAATAAACACTGGGTAGAATATGTAAGTGATGAATCACTGAATTCTACTCCTGGAACCAATATTATAGTATATGTTAACTCACTAGAATTTAAATAGAAATTTGGAGGAAAAAAAATAAAGAGAAATCAAGAGGGAAAAAATTATTTAAAAAAAAATACAAAGATGTGAGAGGAGAGAGATGAATAAGAAGGTCTGTTCTACTTTTTTAAGATTATTTATGTTAGAGAGAGAGTGTGGAAGCGGGGAGAGGGACAGAAGAAGAGGGGGAGAATCTTCAAGCAAACTCCCCAATGAGCACAGAGCCCATTGTGGCAATCCATTCCAGGACCCTAAGATCATGACCTGAGCCAATATCAAGAAACAGCCCTCGACTGACTCAGCCACCCTCTTGCCCCAAGAAAGCCCATTTTTTTAAAGATTTTATTTATTTATTTGCCAGAGAGAGAGCAAGAGAAAGAGAGTGCAAGCAGGGGCAGTGGCAGATAGAGGAAGAAGCAGGCTCCCTGCAGAGCAAGGAGCCTGATGCGGGAATCCATCCTAGGACCCTTGGATCATGACCTGAGCTGAAAGCAGACACTTAACCTACTGTGCCACCCAGATGTCCTGAGAAGGTCCATTTTAGGTAATGTGGTTTGTTAAAAGACAAAGTAAACAGTAGGTGCATTTCATGTCTTCCCTTTGCTCTTCAAGGTCCACTCTTTCTTTTCCATCCTGCTCTGTGCTTTGAGAGACTGATAAGCGAAAGATAGCGAAAAATGCCACTTTGGTATATATTGATTAGTTGGAGCTTTAGTCACTTGAAAAATAGCAAATTCAGGGACAGGTGTTCTCTAAACTCCACTTATCTGCCTAAAGACAGATCCTCCAAAAGGATCTCAATTTTCATAAATCTCCTCTTCAGGAGTTTTATGAAGCAGGAAAAATTGACCTCTTTTTTGGTGTTGAAATACCAATTCAGGCAAGGAGGACCTGGGACAAGTCCATCGTTGTGGGGGTATGGGAAGAACTGTGACTTGAATAGAAAAATGTTGGGATAGCAGTAAGATAATGAAGGCCAAGCTTTAAATACAAATGTTTAGGATGAGCATGTAATTGAGTTAATGGATTCTTGATAAGAAATTGGTCCCTAATCAAGGCACACAGGGTCAGAAGTTAGTGCTCAAGAAGTGATAGATGAGGGGCTGCTAAGGGGAAGGAAAGAGAGATGGGGGTCTGGATAAATAAGAGAAGAAGGATGCAAAGAAGGGGGTCCCCCTTAGGGGGTAAGCTATTTAGCAGATCTGTGCTAGGCGAAGACCTCACCCTCATGAATTACACAGGGTGTTACCTTCTAGTAAACATCCTGCTAGTTTCAGTTCCCTAGAGAAGAAGCAGATTCTCAGACAGGAAACCTCCTCTGACTAGCCATAGGCAGAGAGTATACTGGGAAGACGGTAATTTTATGTGTCAAAGTGACTGGGCCACAGAGTGCCCAGACATTTAGTCAAAGATTATTCTGTGTATTTCTGTTACAATGTTTCTGGTAAGATTAGAATTTGAATCCGTAGACGGAGTAAAAGAGTGTAAGTGGGTTTCATCCAATCAGTTGAAGGCCTAAATAGAACAAAAACTCTGCCCATTTTGCAAGTAAGAAGGAACTGTTCCTACCTGACTGCCTTGAGCTGGGACATAGGTTCCTTCCTGCCTTCAAACTCACACTGAAAGACTGATTCTTGGGGCACCTGGGTGGCTCAGTAGGTTAAAGCCTCTGCCTTTGGCTCAGGGCATGATCCCAGGGTCCTGGGATCAAGCCTCATCAGGCTCTCTGCTCAGCGAGGAGCCTGCTTCCCTTCCTTTCTCTCTCTCTGCCTGCCTCTCTGCCTACTTGTGATCTCTGTCAAATAAATAAGTACAAATCTTTAAAAAAAAGAAAAAAAGATTGACTTTTGTCGTAAGAGAGGAGACTAGAACAACTTTGTCACAGATGATCATACCTCCCCTCTGTTCTTCTAAGAGCCCATTCATCTTCCCCAAAAATCATTTTACTCTCCTCTAAGAGGTCCACATCCCTTACCTCCCCGTCCCTAGTGATGACAGTATTTAAGTCTGAATTCTACGCCACTTCAGGGAGCATAGTCTAGGTATTTCCCATCCATACATGAGATATATGTGTTAATAAACTTCTGTTTGTTTTCCTCCTATTAATCTGTTTTTTATTAAACAAGTCTCAGCTAAGAACCCAAAAACATGGAGAAAAAATTATTTTTCTTCCCCTTTGAATGGGGGAATTGGGGAATTTGAATTGAAGCCCCTTCACCAGGGCTTCAATTCCCTCTGGCTTCCAGCTAGTTTCCATCACTGAGAAGTATAAGGGTGAAACCAGGGAAAGGCAGGAAAATGAGTCTTCACTCCTTTTTTGGATGGAGATGCTGCAGGCTGGGTGCAATCCCCAGCTAGTCTTATGACTCCTGTCACATGCATTCTCTCTCCGCCTAGAATAGTGGCCAAACCTTCCCCAGTTCCTCAGGCTTAAGAATCGTAACTCCCTGATGTTTCTAGTCCCAGGTACTGCACTATCCTGTGGCTTCCCTAACTGTTGTGGACTGAATTGCACTCCCCTCAATTCATATGTAAAGACCCAGTAAGAAAGCAGCCCTGTATAAGCCAGGAAGAGAGCCCTTACCACAATTCGACCATGCTGGCAACCTGACCTCAGACTCCCAGCCTCCACAACTGTAAGAAAATAAAGTTCAGTTGTCTAAACCACCCAGGCTATAGCAGCCTGGATAGACACTCTAGCCTACCCACTTATAAGAATCCTTTTATTATTAAACTCTTCTCAAATTACCTACTATGAGTTGCCATCGCTGTCTTGCTGAGATCCTTACTAATGCAAAATATGTACCTTTAATTCCCATTTGCTTGCACCTATAATTTCTCATGAATTTGTCACTTCTACAAACATAACAGATTTGTTATGACTTAGAAAATTAGAATAAAATATTTTTAAAAAGAATAAATTTTCAGGGACTCCTGGGTGGCTCAGTGGGTTAAGCCTCTGCCTTCAGCTCAGGTCATGATCTCAGGGTCCTGGGATCCAGCCCCGCATCCAGCCCTGCATCAGGCTCTCTGCTCAGCGGGAAACCTGCTTCCCTTTCTCTCTCTGCCTGCCTCTCTGCCTACTTGTGATCTCTCTCTCTGTCAAATAAATAAATAAACAAAATCTTTTTTAAAAATTTAAAAAGAATAAATATTCAGGTCAATATACCATTTGTGCTTTATTTAAGGCACAATATGGCATAATTATTCAGAGAAGGGAACTGAAGGGTTAGGCAGACTTGGGGTTTAATCCCAGTCTCTGCACATAGTGTCAGAGTTGCTTACCAAGTTCCTTACCTGTCAAAGAAGCATCTTCTTTTGCTTTATAACCAATGCAGTTATTATAGATTTGCAGTAATCATCCAAGGTGAAACAGAGAAAGGTATTCATGAACTGTGAATATTGTTATTCTCTTACCAGAAATCCTCTTGTGATATTGCTATTTTGGAAGCTTCTTCAATCTGGAGCATATCCGTGGGTGCTAGTCTTCACAACTCTTATAAGCCTATGGGATTTTTACATTAAGGAGAATGGATTAATACCCAACAACAGACTCCAAAAGCAACATGAACTAAGGCCAGGAAACATCTTACATTTTGTCTACAGGACATTCTCTTTAGAGGGGAAGCTAATCAAACAATTATTACCTTTAATGAAGTTCTAGTATTCCATGTGGGATACTTGATATAATTTACTTTAATTAATTACCCTTTTATGCTTAGAGGAAGTTGTTTGACAAATTATCTGTCCTGTGCATACATTCTCTCTTTATCCCTTTTCTTGCTGGCTGCCAGAACACAGACATGACCTATACAGAGAGCTAAAAACTACCAACAAGCATCAACCCCTATCTCAGCAACCAACATGAGACTTATTCACATAAAACCTCAGTTAAATTTTTCTTTAATAACACAACATTTTCTATGGTTCAGTCAATAAGCACCTTACAGAGCACTCAAGCCAAACTCTAAAATCTGCACATATTATGAACCTTTGCAATAAGAAAAACAATTTCTCAGCAGGCAGATTGAATTATGAAAAGTCTGAAAATCAACAATTTATGTTACAAGGTTATACAACAAGAAATTTTTAGTTTTTTAAATCTGATGTCCAAAAATAATTTCTAAAAAATTGCTACTTATACATGACCTTGAGAGATACCTAATCAACCCATACTTCCAGATAAGAGTGTTAAATAAATGAGGTATATGACCTTGGTTAAGTTCTTTAACCTGTCTTTTTAATTCCTAATTAAAATGGGGGAAATAATAATACATAAAGCAAGACTGAGAGAATGAAATGAAATAAAACAGGCAAAGTCCTTCCTGATACTTGGAAAAGCACTCAATCTTGCTAGCTATTCTATTTTTATAATATGTGATATCCATGATAGCTATAGAATATTATAACCTATTGCCATTTTAAAAATTTGACTCCTGCTATGATAGAAAGGCGATTATTCTTACAGTTATATGACCATTCTTTTAGTTTAAGGCTTTGTTATAAACACTTCTACCTGAAAATAAATGACAATTTTCAGTTTTCAAGGTTACCCATGTGAGTTATCCATTAAGATCACTGGCTTATTTAAAAACTCCATACTGGAACACCTGGGTGGCTCAGTCAGTTAAGCTGCTACCTTGGGCTCAGGTCCTGATCACAGGGTACTGGGATCGAGTCCTGCATTGGGTTCCTTGCTCAGTGGGGAGCCTGCTTCTCTCTCTGCCTCTACCTGCAACACTGCCTGCTTGTGTTCTCTCTCTCTCTCTCTCTGACAAATAAATAAATAAATAAAATCTTTTAATAAATAAATATACAAACAAATAAATAAATAACTCCATATCAATAAACAAAAAGGCTTTTTCTGAATTCTTTTTCTTCACAGTCTAGAATAAAACTAGGGTAAATTTTATGCTAAGTAGATAGGGAAACAGATTTTAAATATCAAACTTTAAATAGCTATTAATTTGCTTCAAGGACTCATTTTAACTATGGAGTTTATAATGTTTTAACAAAGCAGAAAGTGAAGAGAGAAGTCCTTATGTTTGAGTTCCTGAGTTTTTTGATAGGTATTTCTTTTATAATTCCAAAGTATATTTGTACAATGGGAAGAGGGTACAATCCCAAATAGCTTACAACAAGAGGTAATATCTCTAAAGTACACTCATGCCAGACAGTCTGTCATCCTTAGTAGATGAACTAACCAGTCAAAAGGAAGGTATGTTCATGAAGTCAAACATTTCACAGTCCACTTTTTTCCTCCCTGGTCAGGAACCAAAATGTAAATAATTAAACTAATGGAACTCTAGCTCTTTTATTTTTTTTTTAAGATTTTATTTATTTATTTGACAGAGAGAGATCACAAGTAGGCAGAGAGGCAAGCAGAGAGAGAGAGGAGGAAGCAGGCTCCCTGCTGAGCAGAGAGCCCGATGCAGGGCTTGATCCCAGGACCCTGAGATCAAAACCTGAGTTGAAGGCAGCGGCTTAACCCACTGAGCCACCCAGGCGCCCCAACTCTAGCTCTTTTAAATATCTTTCTGTTTTGTTCATTTTCTTTGGCAAGAAGAGAAGTCTTAAGACAAAAATAACTATTTTTGCTTCATCAATTAACTGCTGTTACATTATCTTAAGTGTTATCATATACAAATACAGTTCAAGCAAAGTTGGTATACTAATCAAGATATTCTACTTCTATATTAAAGTCTAAAGCTAGACAAAGTTTGAACTTTCCTAGAGGATCAGAACAAAAAAATGATTTAATATTGATTTTCCCAAAATAGATATTCATGAGACAAATCCCCAGTAGCATGCCTTGGGCAAATGCCTCACACCTTACATTCACTCTCACCTGGAGTTAATTACCACATATTAGTAAGTGATTGCCCACCAAAGCCTAGGAAATAAAAGGGCCCAATGTACTGTGCTTTAAAATGCTTTCAAAAACTCCCAAACATGGACTGTTATATACAAGATAACTTTCTTGGACTCTTCAAAAGCCAATGTCATAAAAACAAAAACACACATATCCAAAAAATTTCTAAATAAATAACATGCCTATTAAAATGGTTTGCCAGGGGCGCCTGGGTGGCTCAGTGGGTTAAGCCGCTGCCTTCGGCTCAGGTCATGATCCCAGGGTCCTGGGATCGAGCCCCACATCGGGCTCTCTGCTCAGCAGGGAGCCTGCTTCCTCCTCTCTCTCTCTGCCTGCCTCTCTGTCTACTGTGATCTCTCTCTGTCAAATAAATAAATAAAATCTTTTAAAAAAAAAATGGTTTGCCATTAAAATAGGAACATGCCTATTAAAATGGTTTGCCCGCAGCTGCCAGTAGGCAATCTATGACAAAACATTAAAGCCTCTCAGCACTTGTGCATTAAAAAATACCTTAAGAATTTCCAAGAAATTCTCTTTTCGGGATCTACGAGCCAAGCTGTTTGTTGGTTTACAAACTGGTCCCAGTGCATTAAGGGCAAGGAGAGACCAGAGAAATAAGCAGACCCTCCAGATTGGTTAAGAGCTGTTTGAATAAGCAAAGGAACTTACATATGACACTTGTCCAGGAGGCTGCAAGAAGAAAGACCTCTGCACTCACCTGCCAAAATCTTAAAAGTTTATGGAGAGGCCTTTACTAGGTTTAGCCACCTACACCATCAGTGGCCTGAACAACACACTGCCCTCTCAAGGTCTGGTCCTTGAAAAACAGCTCCAGCTGTGGAAAACAGCTGGCAGGATATGCATTCCAAGGACAGGGGAGGGGCTGAGGAGGCTCTGATTGCCCAGATGTAGTTCTCAGGTCAGCTGGAGGTTACATCCTCTTGATGATCTCCTACAACACAAGCAAAGAATTAAAACATCTACTCCTATTCATGGATCCCTGTCCAATGATAATTATGAAATCAGAAAACCCTATCACGCCAAAAGAGTGGATGGGCAACAGGTTTTGTGAAATGCATAGCCATATATACAGAACTTAGAGCATGCCCTCAGTCCAACATTTTCATCAAGTCTCTGTGTCTATGGAATACAGAGGGGACACAGCAGGGATGATGCTAACCAGAAAATCCTTTTCTAACGTCTGTCCCCATTCAACCCCAGCTTGTCAACTTCAAGAAGGAAAGGCAGCTATGAAACAGATAACTGGGTCTACTTTCTTTGCTCAGTGCCCCCAGTAGACAACACAAATGTAGACAGACACCATACCTTTATCTTGTCTTGTGCTTTTCCTATTTAGCACCTGCATAAAATGAGAGTTTCTGAGACTCTCGCTGCATGCGTGGTCTTTGCTCTACTGTCAGTCTAGTAGCACTACTGTTTCTTCACCTTCAGCAAGTCACTGATAAGTCTTTTCAGAGCCAAAGGGAGAGGGGGAAAGGGGGTAGTAGAAGAACAGAAAAATCGTCCTAGTGTATGCACAATCCCATGTGATCTTCCATAAGTTAACATAATCAGGCAACCCCACAAGTAGGTGCAATAAATTA
Source organism: Mustela putorius furo (assembly GCF_011764305.1). Classification (NCBI taxonomy): domain Eukaryota; kingdom Metazoa; phylum Chordata; class Mammalia; order Carnivora; family Mustelidae; genus Mustela; species Mustela putorius. Next base: position 45,761,627 of record NW_025421294.1, on the reverse strand, counting down.
GTGTAAAGTAGAAATCAAGGTCATACTAACAGTAACTGTGTAAGCACTTATAATGTACTAGATATTAAATAAGGCACTCTCCGAACATCATCTCTAGAATTCTAAAAAAATCTCACAGATGGAAAAACTGAGACAAATTAATTTACCTCCCTCTGTCAAGAGTTCACCTTTAGTAACTACCACACCAAGGATTCAAATCCACACCTTATTCCCGTGCCTGAGTGTTTTTCATAACACTGTATCTCAAAGTCAAAAGATTTGTGGTGAAGAGGAATATAATGAGGGTTAGAAAATAGGACTGGAACAACTTTCAGAGCAGAGATGCATGCCTCCCTATTTAAGCTCCAGCCCCCAGCACACCAAATAGACTTGAGCTATTCTCACAGCCTTACCTAGCACCCCTGCATCAGAATCACCTGGAGGGATCATTTAAAATGCAGATTCCTGGGCCCTACTCCAGCGGTCATGAACCCACATCTTTTTTTTTTTAAGTTTTTTTTTTAAGATTTTTTTTTTTAAGATTTTGTTTATTTATTTGACAGAGACCACAAGTAGGCAGAGAGAGAGAGGAGGAAGCAGGCTCCCCACTGAGTAGAGAGCCCGAAGCGGGGCTCGATCCCAGGACCCTGAGATGATGACCTGAGCCAAAGGCAGAGGCTTAACCCACTGAGCCACCCAGGCGCCCCTGAACCCATATCTTTAAGGTAAGGACTGGCAATGTGCATTTTTACTTCTACTCCCAAGTAAATTTTAACTAGTTTTCTAGGTGAACCATTGTATTTGATGATTCAGAAAAGGAGCAAGGCAGAGTCTAACAATATCATCCAGAAATTCACAGACAAAAAAGGCATCATAAAGTAACAACCGAGGAAGGAGCTTTTGCTTGTCAGCATTATACGATTTTTTTTTTTTTTAGGGGAACAGTTATTATTGACAAACATCTGAACGAAATCTAGTCCATTTATTTTACTTGTTTTGACATCTGCAGATAACAACAAGCTACAGAGAAAAACAGGTTTAAGGATGGTAGCAATTAGTTAATTTTCACTGATTATTAAAAAATAATATACGCAGCTCTGTGGTTCTCCAGAGGGGAGGTTACAAATTACTACAGTTGTTGCTGCTGCCATTGCTGATGTGATTGTTGTTTTTAAGGAACTGCAGCCTCCAAATGTTTGTGAATAGGAATATCATTGGAGGTCTGTCAGGTTGCCATGGCCACCTCGGTTCCCTTCAGCCCATGGGACATGATGCGCTGTGAGTCAGAATTATGAAGGAGCCCACATATGTAAATACAACCTGGGAAGCAGTTCAGTCTGGAAACAGCCTCTTTCCTTCCCATAATTTCCACCTCATTCGTTTTGGTACATTGATAGAAAAGCACCTGCTTCCAGCCCACTAGCCCTCTCCTACTTGTGTTCCCTCCAGCTCAGTCATCCTCCTCACAGCTCCTCGACTCCCCTAGTTACCCTTCACTGGGCTCTTTTGAACCCTTAGACACATATTCTCAGCCAACCTTTCTGGCAACACGTCTACGTTCTCTTCTAAACCAAAACCTAGCTTTTCCCTGATAACAGTAATGCTGAACTCTTAAGGGTGCAAAGATCCTGGTAATGTCAGCTTTTTTTCTCCCCAAAACACACCCTTAGTCCCATCATCCCAATATACTGGAACTAGAGATAGGTCACTATCAATCTCAATATCTCTGCTTCCTCACCACCTCTTAGGACTCCTCTCTCCTTTCAACTTCCTCTGTCTAGTTATGTCATCGTCTTCTGATCTCACTCTTTGTCTTCTAACCTCTGAGGCAAACCCCTCACCTTTCCTGCTAGTCCTGTCCTCTCTTACCCCTCCTCCAGAGACTGAACATGAACTAGACCCTGCCACAGCTACTTCATCTCCTCTGTTCCAAAGCTGTTACTTTAGTTCCATCTTTTGTTGATTTAAGCTCCACTTACAAGCCCAGATCCAATATTTCCAGCATTGTGATGATTTTCCTAACATCATTGGGACATTCTCTCTACATCCACAAAGCATAGGAACGGGAGGATGTGGTGCTTGGCAATGTGGTTTCTGGATTAAAGTACACAGGCTGGGGGGCCTGGGGGGCTCAGTGGGTTAAGGCCGCTGCCTTCGGCTCAGGTCATGATCCCACTGGGATGGAGTCCCGCATCGGGCTCTCTGCTCAGCAGGGAGCCTGCTTCCCTCTCACTCTCTGCCTGCCTCTCTGCCTACTTGTGATCTCTGTCAAATAAATAAATAAAAAATCTTTAAAGTACACAGGAAAAGTCCTGGCTTTACCATGTATGGCTTCTGTGATTCAGAGTAAGACATTTAATCATTCCAGGCCTTAGTTTCCTCATCCATAGAAGGATGAAAATCATATCATCTGTTTCATAGGGTTGTTATGAAGATTGGAAAGATAACCCTGGATATAATTTAGACTGGTTGAAGCAAGAGAAAACCCAACTCAGACTGACTTAAAGAACAAAAGTGTTTTATTGATTCACTTACCCTAAAGTCCAGAAGAAAGGTAAACTTCGGGCTCAGTTTGACTCAGTGCTTCAGCCATAAGATCGGGGATCTAATTTCTTTCTTGCTCCCTCTGCTCTTTATTCTAAGGTGTCAGATGCAGCCTAAGCCTTATTTGTCCTCATAGTCATGAGAGCTTATCACTAAGTTATAGACTTCCTCATCCAAAACAAAGGAGTAAACAAAATGGTCACTTCAAAAAGCTCTCCCAGAATAATGAAGAAGAACTTTTTCAGACATCCTCAAAAAAAAAAAACCTCTCTCATGGGCCATTGCCCAGAAATGACTAAAAATCCCATTCCTTAACATTGCCCAGAGCAGAGGAATTCTGAATTGGTTCAGATGAACCAATGTGCTCAAATGGACCAATCACTGTAGTCTAGGAGAGGGGATTACAAACCCCAGAAAATATTTTTCTACTCATAAACTGCACAGTAAGTAGGAGATGGGAGAGGAGAGGAAAATGGATGCTGTGGAGATGACCTAATGCCCGTCATGGGGAGTCAAGTCCTTAGCCAACAACGAGCAATCAGTAACACCATACTAATATTAGCACTTACTATTATGCCATTTTTACCTTTAGATCATTACTTCTCATTCTTTTTGTGTTGTTATTTATTGTTTACATGATTGCTTCTTTATACTCTCTCATCCTCGAACTTGTAAAATGCTTAAGGCAGTGTGCTTTATTGATTTTTTTTTTTACCACTAACATGGTCCACCCCAAATTCTGTACACGGTGGGGTACATAAGAAAAACATAACATCAATAAATGCTGGTTGAATACATGAATAAACTACAAAAATATTTCTACCCAGTGACAAAGTCTCTCTGGCAGGAATTAGAGATTACACAATGCTCTTATGCCCTTCAATACAGAACAATTTAATACATTTTAATAATGTTCTTTCTTATACAAAATAATATTACTAACCCACCATTGATTACACAGACACAGAGAGTGTCTTTGGTGTTTTCTAACTGATCAGTAAAAGCTTATTCTTTACCATAATTACATGCAATTTATCCTTTTTAAAATTTTCTTTCACATTGACTTTTGAAATAAATGATTCCATTGACCAGACTAGATGCACTACAAAGAATACTAAAAGACATGTGATTTTTTTTTTTGGTCCATGTACTCTCACAATAAAAGCTAAAAAATCTTCAAATTAGTACTTTTTTACTAAGACCTATAGTTCTCAAAACCATAAATTATCAGGGGAAAACTCCAAAATTACATAGTGTGAAGTTATAATATATTTATATAGGAAAAGACTTCCCTGTTAAGATTAACCTTAAAAATGTCCCATTTTCCATAAAATATACTTCAATTTTAAACCAACATAAAGAAAAATAATGCCTTACTCTGCCTTATTTTTTTTTTAGTAAATAACATCATTTCCAAAAAAGTTTATTTTAATGCTTTTGAAAAGCAGGTAATATTAGCAATTCCATAATAATGCAACTAGCAAATGGGTAGCTGTATTTTTTAGATAGATACAGTAAATGGCTTTGTATGTGAGGTTTTTTGTTAGTTCTTTGCATTTCTTTTAAAGTCTGCAGGATTCCAAAATTTCATTACCTGAAAATTATCTGCCTTTTTAAAAATATATTATTAAACTTGAAAATGTCTTTGAGAGAAGAAAAGCATGCGAAAGACTATAAAACATACTGCCTAAGAGTAAAATGAAGGAAAATGTGGATTCCTTTTTTTTAACTGGAAGGCTATAGCTGTTCAGAACCTTTCCTTGTCTATAGAAACCATGTAGTGAATTTTAAAAGTGGAATCTGATGAAAGAGTAAAACAAGAAATGTTTAGAGAATATAAATTAGACAATCTGAACCTCATGAAACGACAGTAATAAATTTTAAAATCATAGCACATAAGCACAATCCTGTTAACACTAATATTTTACATTTTATGTCTAATAATCCACAATCATGATCTGTCACATTTTTATTTCACATGCATCTTAAAATTGCCACTTTGGTTTATCTCTAGCCACAAGCTTTTCACCACACAAAACAAAGTAAAGCCTCTGAAAATAATGAAACAGTATGAAGGATAGTTAATGCAGTGGACAGTGGTGTATCCCCCTAGAATTTGATGCCTGATCCAACTCCATGAAGTAGATATTGTTACCTGAGGCCAAGATGTTAAATAATTTTTCTCTATGCGTCTGAGTATTGGCAATCAGTCCCAAAGCCCCTGACTGCATTGTAATGTGAGGTCTAGCTAATAAATCTCTTTCCCAAAGCAAAAATCCAGCAGAGAACATGGGCACCATTGATCTCACACAGAGGACTAAATAGCCAAAAGTCTGTGCACTCTTAAGTTATTCTATTACCTCTGTTGGATCTGGGTGATGAGTCATTCGGGTGAAGCTCTTGATGTGTTCTCAGTAATCAGCCTGCTTGATGGAGCAGCCAAAGTTCATTCAAACCCATCCTTCAGACAGCCTCCACTCTGACTTCCTTGGCGACCTTAAGTATAGAAACAATTTAGGAGGGGCGCCTGGGTGACTCGGTGGGTTAAACCTCTGCCTTCAGCTCGGTCATGATCTCAGGGTCCTGGGATCGAGCCCCATGTTGGGCTCTCTGCTCAGGGAAGGGAGGGGGGTCTGTTCCTCCCTCTCTCTCTGCCTGCCTCTGCCTACTTGTGATCTCTCTCTCTCTGTCAAATAAATAAATAAAATCTTAAAAAAAAAAGAAAAAAAAACAGTTTAGGATGAAACCAAGACAATGTAAAGAGCCCTAATCTCAGTAATTGTTTAAAAAACGACCTCTTAAAGATGCTCAATATCAAAATGAATAGGAAAATTAAATGCCTTTTTGTCCATAAAATTTAAACAATATGAATTTTTTTAAAAAAGGAATCTTTCTCATTTGTGGGAGGATAAATTGATGCACTCTCGTTGAATCCAAATTTTAAACATGTATATATTTTGAACCAGTAATTCTATTTCTATAAATATCTCTAGAGAGTGTCCAAAGATACATACAGAAGATATTACAGTGTTGAATAAGGAAGTAGCTAAATGTATTACAGTGAATCCAGACAATAGAATGCCCTGACATATCTATAGACATAGAAAGAATTGGGCAAATCTATATACACTGGTATGGAAAATACCTCAATTATATTGCAAAGTGAGAAAAAGCATTTTTTTTTTTTGAGGAAAAGCATTTAAGATAACAGTATCCGTAGTATGATTCCTTTCTGCACATTAGGATTCTGGTTTGTGAAAAGAGTATATACACACATTTTTTTCCTTGTATAGACAGAAATTTCTGGAAGTACTAACAAAATACTGGTAGTCTGTGGAATGAGGGAAGGGTCACAGGACTTTAATTTTTGCCTCCAACTTCCTTACTTGTTAATTTTTTTTTTTTTTTTTTTTTTACCATGAGAGAGGCAAGAAATTCTCTTCTCCCTTATCTGGCTTGTATGAAAGTGAAAATGGATGGTATAAACATCCACTATAAAGACTTTGTTAGACACCAAGAACCCATGAATGTTGGTTCTCCCATTCAAACAAGCATGAATGTAAGCACACACACACACACACACACACACTATTGCTTCCTTCCAGCACCTACTAAATCCAATACCATTTCACATGGCACCAATCTTTACAGTACATCTCCATTATCTCGTTGATATCCTTATTTCAAGGAAGGATTGAAGGAATAGACAAGAAGAGTTCATGTGGATATTGTTGTTCCCAGATATTTAGCTTACATTTTTCAACAGAGAAAGTCATAATCTTGTATTTTATTTTCCATTTCTAAAACAGTGGAACAAAAAATCTTCCCAGGTCTATCAATGACATACAGAAATGCTTCATCATGCTTCTTACGTCAGTCAATCTTGAAAGAAAGACTGAGGTGGAAACATTTAAATATACCAATACCACTACTGAAAATCACAAGAATGATGAAATTTTGTGTATAATGATATTGAAACAACATTCAGTGAATTGTGGTCTCTGATAGGCAGTGAGATTTATGACTTGTTCTCCCATCCCAAATCACAGAAACTGTAAAAAAGTACCTTCCAGGTGAATGGCCTCTGAAACAGATGATCTCACATCCTAGCAGTAAAGAAATTTTGAGCAAGCATCCTCCATAGATTTTTACCTATTTATAAATTATATACGTCATACCATTGTACTAATGTAAACATTAGCAAATACAAAAATAGCCATTAAAATGGAGGAAATTTTAAATATATAGAAAACCAAGCTCCTAGGATTTTCTTTGCACACTCGCCCAATATCACTGGATGAGTGTGCAAAGAAATTTGGGATATCATTCCAAAATATCAAATAGTAATTATGACAGTGTCTCATACAGAATCATAAAATTTATACCTCTAAGATATCACAACTTAAGTTATTTTGCCAATGAAAAGTTTCAGGACAACTCTTGCTGCTGAAATGCCTCCTTAGATGGCTGAATGGTATAGAATTAAATTGAGAAAATTTATTATTCTTCTTTCAGTTTCATGGGAGGGGGTAGATAATATTTAATGAATGCCTTCTAGGAACCAAACATTGCTAAACAGTCCTGAAACAAATTTAATTTTCCCAGCAATTCCGTTTGGTAGATCTTATTTGTCCCATTTTATACATACAGAAACAGGTTTAAAGGCCCTAGATCAGCCAATTAGAAACTGATAAGATAAAGTATCAGAATCTAGTTTGGCTGACTCCAAAATCTAAACACTTAATCAATCCTATTTACTGCTCAGAAGAAGAAAACATTAGAAGTCAAAAATGTATTAATATGGTCATAGAATATGAAATCACAAAACATTATATAGTCAAATAAATGAGAAGCAATTTGAGAGTTGGGTCTTTCTTCCTATTGTCTCTGAGGTCTATCACTCTGCTACTACACAGAAAGAATTTCCTATACCAGGAGATGAAACAGGACATCGCTGTATTTATTACCAGGCACATTAAACTCTAAGAACTTCAGTAGGAAAGGATTATGAGAAATTTTTCCCACACATTTTCAAGTTGTCTCTTTATAGCCTCATATTTTTTCAAATTAAAAACAAAACCCCACATACATTTTTTTTTCCAACTTTAAATCGTGCGTACAGTATGTGACAAATTCTTCAAAGAAGGTACTCTGTGGCAGTGGCTCTCAAAGAGAGAGAAATTTGGCTCTCAGGGGACACTTGGCAATGTCTGGAGACAGTTTTGGTTGTCACAGCGGAGAGTGGGGCCACTATTGACATCTAGTGGGTAAGGGTCAGGGATTCTGCTAAATATCCTAAAGTCCACAGAACAGTCCCCTATAACAAAAATAATTATCTTTGCTAAAATGTCAATAGCGACAAATTTGAGGAACTTTGCTATGAGGAACAATCACTGATATGTCAAAGATAGTTATCAATGGGACACCTGGGTGGCTCAGTGGGTTAAGCCTCTGCCTACGACTCAGGTCATGATCTCAGGGTCCTGGGATGGAGCCCCACATCGGACTCTGCTCGGCAGGGAGCTTGTTTCCCCTCTCTCTCTGCCTGCTTCTCTGCCTACTCGCGATCTCTCTCTCTCTATCAAATAAATAAATAAAATCTTAAAAAAAAAAGATAGTTATCAAGATTTTTTTATCACATCACTATTACTCTGTGACAATTTAATAATGTGAGACTCATAAGCCATTAAATGAACATTTAAAATGATATAGAAATGTTCATGATTTTACATGTTCTAAAATAATGTTTAGTATGATTATAGCATTGTAAATATGTATATAATTATATGTAGGCATGGAAAATACTTTGAGACAGTATTGATCAAAATAATAGAATTCTTTCTAGAAACTCTCTCCCACCCTTCAGAAATAAAAAGTATACTTCATAACCAATGTCATTAAAAATATCTACACCATTACCATCCTACCATCCTGAGGAGGAACACAGTTGAAATAAGTCATCATCTCAAAATTTATATAAGTTTCCTAAGTACATAAGATTTTGTACCCTCTCTTTTCAGAATGTGTCATTGGAAGGGTTTTATTTCCTGACATCATGTTCTTTCATGATAGAAAAGAGAAACAGCAGGTGCTTCTCACTAGGTGCCTTTGTGATGGCAACAGACAGAGTTCACTGTATATTTTTGTTAAGAACCAAAATAGCACCTACTATTCTCATTCCTTCTCTTTAAAAGCTTTCATTGTTATACTATGATTCAAAAGTAGAATTACTCTCTTTCACCCACACCAAAAACAGTATGATCACGACACTCTGCAAACTCAATAAATGTTTGAAACATCATGAACACTGAATATCCCCCATTTCAGAATGTTTTATGACTAAGAAGCATTATGATATTATCCACTAGGCAGCCTTATAATTTTTGTATTGGAATTTAGAAGTATTGATGTCCCTCCAGAGATACATCCATTATTTTAATAACTAGTAGCCTCACGTGAAAAAAGAAACAATTTGGCATAAGTTCTCAGGAATACTGCAATGTTTGTGGCAGCTGACAAAACTGATTAGAGAACGTTTGCACACCAGTATAACAGAACCTCTAATATGTATTAGAGAGAAAGAAAAAAGTTGAGACCATTTGGCCACATTACTTGACAATATTATATGATTAGAAATTAAAATTTTTTAAAGAAAAAAGAACTCCCATAAGAGACTGAACTATCATACAGAATTCTGAATAAATTTATAGATATTGCCCCTCTTGGAGGTGGAGGTTAACTCACCACCCCTGAGTGTGAGCTGCGCTTAGTGACTTGCTTCCAAAGACTAGGAGTATGAAAAGGAGGGGGAAAGTAACTTTACAGTGAAGATCCTGATAAATACTACCTCGGCCAGATAACCAAAGTTAAAATCTTCAGTAATAAATTATATCAATGGGGCACTGGGGTGTCTGTTGGTTAAGCATCTGCCCTGTCTCAGGGCATGATCTCAAGGTCCTGGGATTGAGCCCCACATCAGGCTTCCTGCCTGCTTCTCCCTCTCCCACTTCCCCTGCTTGTGCTCCCTCTCCCAGTCTCTCAAATAAATAAATAAACCCTTTTTTTAAAAAAAGTTCCCATAAATTATGTTGAGAGTATAGTATTCTCTTGGTATGATATGAGAACAGCATTTCGCCTCTATGATTTTCCTTCCAAACTGTATGTTAATAAAGAGAAAAAACTTCAAACAAATCCAAACAGAGAGGCATTCTATTTAAAAAAAAAAAAATTTTTTTGATCTCAAAATCATTAAGGTCATCAAAAAAAAAAAAAAAAAGAAGAAGAAGAAGAAGAAGTCTAAAAAAATGTCATAGACGAGAGGACACTAAGCCATGTAATGTGGCATTCTGAATAGGATCCTAGGATAGAAAAAGGATAGTATGGCAAAACTACTAAAATTTGAATAAAGTATGGAGATTAGTTAGTAGTAATGTATTGATGTTGGTTCCTCAGTGGTGACAAAAGTACCATAGCAGTGTTAAGATATAAATAATAGGAAAAATTGAGTGAGAGGTATATGGAAAGTCTATAACTTCTTTGTAACTTTCCTGTAAATCTAAAACTAAAAGTTTATTAAAGAAAAAAATAAATTTGAAAGTACACAAAAAATCTGTCCTGCTACAATTTTTAAATATTGGGTAAAAAAGAACATTAAAACTGAATTTAAAGGGCACCTGGATAGCTCAGTCAGTAGTATATGTAACTCTTGATCTCAGGGTTGTGAGTTCAAGCCCCACATTGGGTATAGAGCTTAATTTTTAAAAACCTAAATTTAGGGGTGCCTGTGTGGCTCAGTAGGTTAGGCCTCTGCCTTCGGCTCAGGTCATGATCTCAGGGTTGTGAGATTGAGCCCCGCATCTGACTCTCTGCTCAGCGGGGAGCCTGCTTCCCCCTCTCTCCCTGCCTGCCTCTCTGCCTACTTGTGATCTCTGTCTGTCAAATAAATAAAATATTTTTTAAAAAACTGAATTTAAAAACGTAATAAAAGAATAGTATAAGCAATTTTATGCCAATAAATTTAAAAGTGATGAAAGGGATAAATTTCCTGAAAATGACAACTCACCATGACTGAAATAAGATGAAACAGAAAATATGAATATTAAATAATTGAATTATTATTAAAACATTATCCCAAACTATAGGCCCCGATAGTTTCATTGATATAGTCTGTCACACATTTAAGGAAAAAATAACACAAATCTCATACTAACTCTATCATAAAATTAAAAAGTGAAAGCACTTCTCAAGTTATTGTATGAAGCCACCATAATATTCATAGCAAAACCTAATAAAGATATGATAAAAAAGAAAAGCATCCCTCAAAAACATGTATACAAATATAATTTTTTAAAAATATCAAACTGCTTTCAGCAATACATTAAAAAAAAATAAATCACTTAAAATCACTGAAAATATCCCAGGTTCCCATCAATAGGAGACTGGATAAACAAATTGTGGCATAGTCATACAATAGAATAATGTTCAACAATAAATTGAATAAATTACCAAAACATGAAAAAATTGGCTGAAGCTCAGAAACATTATGCTATGTGAAAAAAATCTTACACATTAGAACATGTATTTCAGGGGCGCCTGGGTGGCTCAGTGGGTTAAGCCGCTGCCTTCGGCTCAGGTCATGATCCCAGGGTCCTGGGATCGAGTCCCGCATCGGACTCTCTGCTCAGCGGGGAGCCTGTTTCCCTCTCTCTCTGCCTGCCATTCCATCTACTTGTGATTTCTCTCTGTCAAATAAATAAATAAAATCTTTAAAAAAAATAAAAATAAAAAAATTTTAAAAAAAGAACATGTATTTCACTTGATTTGTATAAAATTCCAGAAAATGCAGAACTAATTTTTTTTAAAGATTTTATTTATTTATTTGACAGACAGAGATCACAAGTAGGCAGAGAAGCAGGCAGAGAGAAGGGGGAAGCAGGCTCCCTGCAGAGCAGAGAGCCTGATGTAGGGCTTGATTCCAAGACCCTGAGATCATGACCTGAGCCCAAAGCAGAGGCCTAACCCACTGAGCCACCCAGGGGCCCCAAATGCTGAACTAATCTATGACTGAAAAAAGCAAGTTACCTCTTAGGGAGTGGGGCAGAGACTGAGTTGAAAAGAACATAAGAGAATTTTCTGGGCTCAAGGTAATGTTTATTATCTTGATAGTGGTTTGGATTACACAGGGATGTGCATTTGTTGAAATTCTGCCAATATGCATTGGAGATCTGTGCCTTTCATTGTATGCAATTTTTAAAACCAACACAATAAGCTGTAAGCGAAGATTGAACTCTGAAGATATGCATGATGATGCATGTGGGGGAAACAAACAAAAATCTGCAATTTACTCTGAAATGTAACCCAAAAAATACAATGGCTTAGTGCATAGACAGAGAAATGGGTAGTTAAATAAGTATGTGGTAAGCAACAGAATAAAAGGGTAATGGTAGAATCTAGGTGGTAGGTATATGGATCTTTCCTCAAATCATTTCAAAATTGCTGAATGTTCACAGTAAAATATCAGAAAAAGTGAAATTAAGGAAAATTTAGAATTAAACTATGCTATCAAAAACTATAGAAAAAGTGAAATTTATGGTCATAGTTTCAGATGATGATGTCATCAAAGAACTGCTCTACTGGAAAAAGTACTTGAGAAACTGGAGAACAGCTGTACAGAGGAAGTAAATTAATATAGCGGGTTGTGTTCAAGGTCATACCTGTGTTGACATTTGAGGTTACATATGAGGTACCACTCTTTAAATGGTTCTAGGTGTGTCCATGAAACTAAAAAGCTGGTGGAGTAAAGGAAAAGATCATTAATAAAAAAGTTCAAAGAATGAAGAAGACAGATATTGAAAGCTGGCAACTGGATTTTCCAAGAATGATAATGTGCATTGAAGTCACAAGGAGGAAAATGTGATGTGGTAAGGGATTATGGAGGAGGGTTTTTTAAAAAAGGAAAGAGTCCTGGTCTAGAAGAAGTAGGAGAGCAAGGAGGATGCCTACTCTAGCATCTGCTTTTGAGACATAAGGAGCATGAAGGAAGAAAAAGTACGTACAGCCTTTTCAAGAGAGTTGAACCCATAGAAGACCACGATGTTTCAGTTAAAATAAGAGAACATTATGCAAAGGGAGCTGGGAAGGACCAACAGATAGATCAATAATCCAAGTCCCATAGGACACAGTGGAGGCTCTGGAGTCCAGGAATAAGGGGTTGGCGATGTACAGGGCAGTACACAGAAGACAAAATGGGGTGATGATGAATGTTCAGGAAGATTTTACCTTCTAGAGGTGACTGAAGTAAACAGGAATGTGTGGCATGATGAGACTAATCGTATCTTTTTTTTTTTTTTAAAGATTTTATTTACTTATTTGACAGAGAGAAATCACAAGTAGATGGAGAGGCAGGCAGAGAGAGGGAGAGAGGGAAGCAGGCTCCCCGCTGAGCAGAGAGCCCAATGCAGGGCTCGATCCCAGGACCCTGAGATCATGACCTGAGCCGAAGGCAGTGGCTTAACCCACTGAGCCACCCAGGCGCCCCGGGACTAATCGTATCTTTAGGAGAAAGAGAGTGATCAGGTCTAGTGCTATGGACTGAAGTGCCTCAGGGAAAAAACTCAAACCTCATTTCCTCTCAGGCAGCGTCTTGTGGTATAGCTGGAATAAAACTGAAGGAAGGAAAGGAAAGCATTAATAAAAAAATTTTTTTGAAAATAAAACAAATTTCAAAGATGTAAACATAAAACAGAAAAGCACACATTCTTGGAAAGACTAATTTAAAAAAACTTTTAGAAAGTTTTCTCAAAAAAAAAAAAGAAGAAGAAGAAGAGAAGAAAACTTCAAATAACTCCAGTACTAATCATGAAATAGGGAACATAACTGGAATACAAAGATATTTTTGGTTTTTATTTTGGAAAATTTCAAATATGTACAGAAGTAGAAAAAAATAGAATAATGAATCTGGATGTACCCACCAACCAGCTTCAATAATTACTAACTCATGGCTAATTTTGTTTCATCTCTTTCCTCCATCCACTCCCCCCAGCCTGGATGATTTTGAAGCAAATCTCAGACATTAAATTATTTCATCTGCAAATATTCAGTATGTATCACTAAAAGGGAGCAACTATTTTTAAAGACAGCCACTACATCATACATCATACATCATCATAAACAGTATTCATATTTCAGTTTTCATACTTCCCAGTCATCTTACAATTTTTTAGCTTATTTGTTTGATTCCAAATAAGATCCATACATTGCTAGTGATTGAAATGTCTTTCTGTTTCTTTTTATTCATAGTTTCCCTTCTCTCTCTGTCTCCCCCTTTTTCCCTATAACTCTATGTTAAAATGGTGTCTTTTGTCCACACTCTGGATTTTGTTGATTACATCCTAAAGCATCATTTACTATGTTCTTTTGTAGTCTCCATTGGCTAAAAATTGGCAGTCAGATCCACAGTTTCATAAGATTCTGGTTCCATTATTTGATAAGACAACTTAGTTCATAGGTGACATCATGTACTTTCATCAAGAACTGATTTTCTGTTTCTGTGATATAACAGCCATTGGTGATCATTGCCTACATCAGTTAATTCATTAAGGATTAAAAAAATGGTGTTATTCTAGCATCAAAAAAATTGTAAGAGAATATTCTGAGCATCCTCATGACAAATCAACAACTCTAAATAAAACAGACAGTATTCTGGAACATATATTAAGGAAATTGTGTCATGAATCAGTAAGATATTTTAATAAACTAATTACAAGAAATTTAAAAGGTAATTAATGAAATACCCATATTTTAAGGACACATTTTCCCAAACCTTCAAAGAAGAGGTAATTCCTTTATTACAAACAGTTCCAGAGCACAGAAAAAAAATTAGAAATTTCATAGTTCATTTCATGAAGCAATAATCATTTTGATACAAAACACAATAAAAGAGTAATAAAAAGAGGGGCGCCTGGGTGGCTCAGTGGATTAAAGCCTCTGCCTTCAGCTCAGGTCATGATCCCAGGGTCCTGGGATCGAACCCCGCATCGGGCTCTCTGCTCTGCAGGGAGCCTGCTTCCTCCTCTCTCCTCTCTCTCTCTCTGCCTGCCTCTCTGCCTACTTGTGATCTCTGTCTGTCAAATTTAAAAAAAAAAAAAAAGTAATAAAAAGAAAATTATAAACCAGTTTCACTGTGAGGATAAAAAAATCATTAGCAAAATGAATCCAGCAATATATTAAAATAACTTACAATAATAAGAAATTGGGATGGATCCAGAAATGCAGAGGTGGATGAACATCAGAAAATTATTTATATTAAAAGAAAAAACAGATGGATGTTCTGTCTCACTTCAATTATTTAACATTGTTCTAGATATTTTAATGCAAATAAAATGTGAAGTTGATTAATATTTGAAGATGATATGGTATAACTATATACTAGAAAAAATGTTTTAAAAAGCAATATTTCAACTAAGCAACTGTCACCCAATAAAGAAAATGCAAATAAGTAGGCTGGAATAAACTTAATATACACAAATTGATGCATTTCACATTTGCAAATAATAACCATGTAATAAATACTTTAAAATCAATAGCAATTAAAAAATAATAATAATAAACATAAATTCACTAGTTATAAATAAGGAAACGTGTTAAATGCTCTTTAGAGACGTAAAAAGATGAATGAATAAAAACATACCATGTTCTGAGATAGGGGGATTAAATATCATAGCTATGTCATTTCTCCTTAAATTAATCTACAACTGTAGGGCAATCGTAACTCCAAAATTTATTTGGAACAATAGAAAAGCAAGAGAAACCAGGAAAACAATGTGAGAAAAAAAATCAGAGTATTAAAAAGGCCTGGCCCTAAGAGGCTTTAAAATAATATAAAGCCACTAATTGAATTTAAATGTAAAATAAAAAATAAACAATATAAATCCACAATAAATAAACAGATGGCAGCAGCACATGAAGAGATAATCAATACATTAGAAGAGAAAGTACCAAAATGGAACCAAATGCATATGAAAATTTGGTATATGTTAAGGAGCATCTTAAGTCAGTAAGAGAAGATGGTTTAATGCAACGACAACTAGATAACCATTTGGAACACTGGATCCTTCTTACCCCTAAATAAATTCCCCAAAAAAAGATGAAGGATTTATGAAACATCAAAGTGTTAGAAGAAACCATCTGCAAATCCTTTCAGAACCTCAAACAGGGACACATCTAAAAGGAAAGCTTGATAAAAGACAAACTAGCAAGATGTTTACAACTAATACTATGTTTCAAATATGTGAAACAGGGGGAAAGCCCAGCCAGAGCACAAGAGTTCCTCTTCTGGAAAACCTTTGTCAAAACAATGTGCTAATTATCTTTGCCATGTTGATAGATGAAAAATAATATCTCCACATAATTTAATCTATGCTATGCCTTTTTAATTGAAACTCTCTGTATTCACTTTAAAAAAAAAAAAAGACTACTTTCCATATTTTCTATTGCAGGTGGATACAAAGCTTTGATTACATTGGAAGTACCCCTAAACTGAGGTCAAACTGAGCTGGAGTCCAAACTGCTCTGCCCCTTCTCAATGTATGTCTCCATAATACCAACTGTGAGCTTCTCCATCTGTGCAAAAGTGGTAGTAGTATTTACTTCACAGGATTCTTGTTAGAAAGAAGAATCTTGTGACCTTCTGAGCGTGCAGTAGGGATTTGACAGGTAGACCCTTTTTTACTCCCACCTTTCCTTGCCCTCACACTTAGGGAAGCTGCATTTCTTCAAAGGGCAAGCTGATCTGGACAGGAAGCACTTTACAAACACCTTAGACTCCCACAGTGTTCTAAAGGAGAAAGAAAGAGAAAATAACTAAAAGAACCCATTCATTTTACAAATGCCAAAACTGAGGCCCTTAGGGATGTTTCCAGAGGAATCCCACAAAGATGTAGGTGAATGATGACAATTTCCTCCCGTGTCCCAGAAACTGTCAAAACCACAGTCACTGCAAAAACCTCAAACTCCAAACTTCAACGGGACTTTTGGGTGGTTTTTCCACGTCCCATGAAATTCTGACAATCCAGTCTCCTCCACAAACTATCCAAGGTAGGAATCCAGGAGTGAAAAAAAATACACTTTTTTCTTTTTCTTTTTCTTTTTCTTTCACTTTCTTTTTCTTTTTTCTAGGCTGTGTCCTTTCTAGAACTGCATAAACAAGTTTGGAAGAGTTAAGGCTGAGAATGCCTCTTGGACACAGCACAAGGGCTCCACCTTCAGCTCTCAGACTGAAGAGAACTTTTTCAAAACTGCTGCTGTCTGAATCCTCAGAAAGCACATCTGAAATAAAATCTCTTTTCACAAAATTTAAACCACACAACCCTTCACTTTTAAATATTTTAGACCAGCATATTTACCCACTCTACATAGGCGAAATGAAAGGTTAAGAGTCTCAAGGTGAGTTATACTGATATTAAACAGACAAGATAAAAAATGTATTATATTTTCTTTAAATTCTTCAGGATGCATATCTTGGTGTCATATTCTTTATAGTTACAGAAGAGACTGATAAGCTCATTCATTCTAATTCTCCTGGGGTTTCACCCCATTGGATTTATAACATTATAATAAAGGAAAAGGTTAATTCTTGCCCAGGAGGACTATTCACAAATACCCAGCAATTTTTGATTATCCCACTAGATACATGCCAATTTTTTGGAGGGAAATTCATCTGGGCAAAGGGAGGTAAAATTCAATTCTGTGAAAGGGCATTAATTGGGCCTTCAAGATTGATGTCAACCTATGGGTAGTGGTAAGGAATAGTAATTTATAAAAGCAAAAATAAAAACCAAAAGACCAAAAGATAATTGTATAGGATAAAACTCCCAAATCTAAGTCGAACTCTAAAGCAGTTTATATAATTATATCCAGAGTGGACTAAACTTTCCTCCATCACATATTTTACAGTGGTCTATTAAAGAAAAGTAACAAAGTGCCCAATTCTTTGCAAATTGTGGATATAGGAGGGAATTGTCATTTTTCTACATTAAAAGATATCAATGTTGTTAACCAAATATGTACACAGACCTGAATCTTTCAAAATCTGACTATAAGAGTAAATTTGTTGCTGATTTTCTCCTTGTTATTTTCTTCTTGGATCAAGCAAATTCTCAGATTTCTGAGTCTCAATGAAAGGAAGTCATAGACATTTGTTGTAATTGAACAGAGTCTAGGTAAGGAAAGCCAGGAAATAAAATGTATTTGTTATACCCTAGAATATTTGTTATACCTACGTTATACCTATTACATGCCTTCTAATGATGCCTTGAATTCTTATCATTTTGCCTTTAGACTGTTTATAAGCCTGGAAGCAGAAGTTGACACAAAGAAATGTGAGTTTTGTGTGTCCAAGGACCCTAAAATGTGATTATCCCACCACCACCCACCAGACCAAGGACTGAAACCAAGCCCAAACTTAACTTTTTTTTTTTTTCAAAATCCAAAGTGTCCAAGTCCTTGCCACCTAAAATTTGTTTTGTAAGAGTCGAGTTGAAATTTGCAGAGCAATTGCTATGTGTTTACCTTCCTGATAAATATCCTTAAAATGTTTTCTAATCATTGTAATGATCCAAAGACTCAGTTTTCTTAACATTCTCTCTTCTATTGTTGAGAAAAACCACACCTTAAAGAAATTAAATAAACCCAGAGTGATGTAGATGGACCAGAATTCCAAACTCTAACCTCAGCTCTCTATTACATATTATCCCCAACAGCCCTCATAATAGTCTTGTGTGTAGATGAGTATCCATTCAATAAATATTTTTCAAGAAATTTCTATTTGACAGACATTATGCCCGATGGAAATGAACAATGTTAAGGGACTTGCCTACGCTCTCGGAGCCATTCCCAAGTGCTAAAACTAGTGGTAAGGAACCCATGCCCTGCAATCAGACACACGCACATTCAAATCCCGACATCACTGCATACTAGCTGTGGATCCTAGCTCAAGTTATCCATCATTGCTAAACCTTGGTTTTCTCTATCAGTGAATTGGGAATAATAATAGTTTGCCAAACTGCTATGAGTATTAGAATTACTATATCAAAAGAATCTAGTACCATGTATACATACAGGTAGTATTGGTTTTCATTCCAGGGAAACTAGGATCTTTTAGACATTTTTTTTCTACCATGAAAAATTGTCCCAGGTCATCCCCACATTTAGTGGCCTTGTTTTTTCTGCCTCCTACAAACATGAGAAACTTTCAGAAGAATGTACCAGGACCATAGTTTTTCTCAAGTATCCAATGGAAATATTATTGTAAGTAGAAAGGCTACAATAAGTACCCATGTTCCCTTGCTCTAGCCACTCTCCTCCTCCTCTTTTCTCTCTGTCTTTCTCAGTCACACATATATACATACACACAGTGTCCCAACTGAAAGAACCATTAATAAGATTTAAGTGTTTCATTCAATGAAAATAAGACAATAAATACAAACTCTATAGAAAGACACTTGATTAAAGTGTTCCTATCATTCTGATGATAGAACCCTATCACACAATGACAAATAATTATCCTTCAGCTAATTATTTCAAGTAAAAAAATTGAAAGTTATAATGCCTTCTTTTAAAGCCCTTTCCTATAGAGCTTTATGTCAGTTTTGGAAGGAAGCTACACCTACATTGGCCATTTTACAAAATAAGAAAAAAGCCCAGGAGTTATCAGTAGGATTTTCATTAGACAATATCAAAGAAAGGCTATTTTCCTCCTGAAATCCCTCACCAAGACCATCCTTTAGCAGAATACTTCTGAATTACCTCAAAAAGGCAATTCTTCCCCACATGTAGTTCACCCAGTTTTAAAACCACAGAGATTGGCTAGCTACCATGGAACCTAGATACTGCAGAATCTGCCCAGCTTTTGTTCCCTCTTCTCTGAGAATTAATTGCCACCAAATACTGGAGATGATTTTTCAGCCATGTTTGTAATAAATGACTCTTCCTTAATAGAGTACATATTCCTAAACCAAAGTTAGAAATCGGATTAGACTTGAGTCTCAATCATGCTGATTAACTTTGGAGTTAAAACTAGAAGCTAGAGAAGCCATCTTTGATCACTGCATATCAACTCAGAGGAAGAAGCTTATTGTACTGAAGAAAAAGAAAATAGAAAATTTAAGAAGGGGGGTGCCTGGGTGGCTCAGTGGGTTAAGCAGCTGCATTCGCCTCAGGTCGTGATGCCAGAGTCCTGGGATTGAGCCCTGCATTGGGCTCCCTGCTTGGTGGGGAGCCTGCTTCTCCCTATCCCTCTCTCTCTGCCTGTCACTCTGCCTACTTGTGTTCTCTCTGTCTCTCTGTCAAATAAATAAATAAAATCTTTTTAAAAAGAAAAGAGAATTTAAGAAGGGAACATAGGTGGAATAAAAGAAGGATAGGAAAAGATAAAAAGAATACTTTCTTCAGATCCTGATTATTTTCTGGTTCCAGGTTCTTAGACATTCATGAAAGCAAACTCCACTGTCTCCCCTTAGTTTCCATGCCTACTCAAGATTCTTTCTGGTCACTTCTTTCACCCTTTGTTACAGTTTGTTTCCAGCAACAAATAATCCCTCACTAAAATATTAGACCCATGCTCTTTCCCAATGCAGTTCTACAGAACAGAGAAAGACCAGAGGGCAAAGTTCCAGCCAATTGTCACTCGTGCCATTAGCAGAACTGAAGCAAAACTGAAAGCCCTTTGGTTTGTAAATCTTCCTTCTACAACACTAATTTCCATTAATTCTCTAAAATGCTAGAATGGAGGTATGAGAAATCCAAATACCATATTTCACAAAATCTAAGACCCATCATTTGTATGACATATCAAACATTACAAATTAAATATGACACATTGCTAAGATGCCAATGATGGTAAGAGACATTCATATTTCAGATATATTAAAATGTGAAATAAAATGCTCCCTTGAGAAGCAGTGAAAATAATAATATATGGGATTGACTGAATTTGGAACAGGGTAAGTTGAAATATATGAATTTTGATCACTGTTTGGAAAGAACTTGGTGTAAGGTTTCAAGTAGGAAGATGAATATCATGATATTCCCGCTTTAAAACCTGCCCTACACATGTTTCTACCAGTGAAGAATCTTAGCCATGCTGAGAGTGCTTCAAAGATGGCTAGAAAGGGCACTTTTAAATCCTCTCTTGATTTTCACATCCTCTATTTGAGTGATCTCGAAGTCTTAACACTGCTGGGAACTGAAATAGAGGAAAGTGGGGTAGGAAGAGAAAGAAAAAGTAGAAACGCTGTGTCTCACCTTCATGCATTATTCTTTAATCAATAATTTCTAGTAAGTCCCCACTCTGGGTCAGGCACCATTTCATTACTGGGCCTATAGTACAGAACAAGAGAAACAAAGTCTGTCATACAACAAATATTGTAGTGGAAGAACCAGATAATAAACAACATAATAAAACTATACTGTCTTTAGGATAAATACCTAGTAGTGTAGTTGCTGGGTCATAGGGTAGTTCTATTTTTAACATCTTAAGGAACCTCTATACTGTTTCCCAGAGTGGCTGCACCAGCTTGCATTCTCACCAATAGGTTCATATATACAATGGAATATTACTCAGCCGTCAGAAATGATGAGTACCCACCATTTGCATCGACATGGATAGAACTAGAGGGGATTATGCTACGTGAAATAAGTGAAGCAGAGAAAGACAATTACCACACGGTTTCGCTTTTTTGTAGAGTATGAGAAATAGTGTGGAGGACCTCAGGGGAAGGGAGGGAAAACTGAATGGGAAGAAATCAGAGAGGTAGACAAACTGTGAGAGACCCTGGACTTCAGGAAACAAACTGAGGATGGCGGGGATGAGTAGAGGGATGAGGTCACCAGGTGATGAATATTTAAGGAGGGCACGTGTTGTGATGAGCACTGGGTGTTATATGCAACTAATGAATCATTGAACACTACATCAAAAACTAATGATGTACTATATCTTGGCTAACTGAACTTAATAAAAAAATCTTAAAGTGCAGGGCACCTGGGTGGCTCCGTGGGTTAAAGCCTCTGCCTTCTGCTTGGGTCATGATCTCAGCATCCTGGGATAGAGCCCCGCATCAGGCTCTCTGCTCTGTTGGGGAGGCTGCTTCTTCCTCTCTCTCTCTCTCTCTCTCTCTCTCTATCTGCCTGCCTCTCTGCCTACTTGTGATCTCTGTCAAATAAATAAATAAATAAATATCTTTTTAAAAAAAATCTTAAAGTGTCATAGAAAAATGTCAAGTAGTAGAAGTACTCAAGAAGAATAAAGCAGATAGGGTGGCTGGGTTATGGACATTGGGGAGGATATGTGCTATGGTGAGTGCTGGAAACACTGGAAACAAATAATACATTATATATTAATAAAAGAAGAAGAAGAAGAAGAAAACATGGTAAGGAGTCACTCCTTAAGAAATATATGGTTTAAAAAAAAAAAAGAAAGAAATATATGGTTTAGAAATGAGTTTCACATGCAAGAAATAATTTTGCAAATTCTTTAAGATAGTAGGTGAGTTTGGACTCTCAGCAACTAGAATTCAGAGATACTCTCCCAAAGTCTCACTTTAGTGTTGAACCTTGATCTATGAACTTCATCATTCATAACTCTGTAACCCTACTCCTGATTTCCATAAGGAAGTCAGGACCAGTCACCTAGTCTTTCTTGCTCTGTAACTGAATCTTCAAATATGCCATAAAACAAGTTTTTGCATATGAATCTATGTGTTCACTATATCAAAGTCAGTGTCCCTCTAACCTCCCTCATATCACATGGTGCTTCCCTTACTGAGAAATGACATGTCTTTCTAACTGGTTGTCCAGAAGTGTTCCTCATGACTGCTCAGAGAAGCACTGTGTAATTCTGAGGACAGCAACCTGAAGCTAAGTCAGTCTCTGCCATTACACCACCTGCCCAGGGTAAGCAGATTATTTAATTCTCAGTTGTGGACAAAACAAAAGGCTAAGCTTCTCAAACAGCCTGAAATTCCTTTTCATGAATATTTTTAATTTTTGTATTTTAAAAATGCATATTACTGTTTATTAATTTCCTTAAGCCTCAAACAATAGAGAAAATGAATAACATACTTGTTCCCCAAATAGTCCAATCTCCATAGAAAATTACTCTTAAAAGTTTCATGTGGATTCTTATATAGTGATTCTGTGTTTTCCTAAAACATATAAATGTAAATGGAATTTTCTATGTGTAATCTTCTACAACCCATTTGTTCACTCAAACGTTAACTGTAGATATCTTTTTCTATGAATGAATATAAATGTCATGTTCTTTTTAGGAGCTACATTGAGTTTATTGTATGGAGGTACTATAATATGTTAAACTATCACCAGATTGATAAGGATTTAAGTTCTTCCCAGTTTTGAGTTATACAAGGATGCTACAAAGAACATACATGTACTTCCCTAATGTATTTGTGTGTTTCTACAGAATAAACTCCTGAAATTTGAACTTCTAGGTCAAAGGAAATGCAGATCTTAAATTTATCACATAGCCATGCTGATGATGAAAAAGAATGTACTAATGTGGATACCACTGTTATAGTAGGAGACTGCCTATTGTCCCACAACTGCACCCAAAATGGTTATTATCAATCATTTTCACATTTAATTATCTAATCATTGACAAACAATTATATTGTTACAATGTTTACCCAAAAAAATCAAGTTATTTCCCACAATAATTATTTCTTTACATATTTTTTAAGAAAACAGTTACACTTGCAAATAGTATATAATTCTGGTAGAAGACTTAGAAAATAAACATTTAAGGAAAAAATAAAATATCAGGAAACTTCTGGTGCCAGCTAAGGTGGAGAAGCAGATATAGATTCTCTCTCCCCATGATTACACCTAAAAATTCTGAAAAAATGCAAAACACATGACTTGAAGAATCTGAAAAGTAAAAAATAAGAAACATATATTTTTAAAAACTTTATCTGTATCTATGTATCTATAGATAGATACAGATATAGACAGAGACAGAGACAGCAGGTGGATTGGGGACTATAATCAGAATTTGAATAATGGCCTGCAAAGTGGGAGTCTCCAGTCATGAAGAACTTCATAGCAGCAGAGAAAGCTAAAAGTCTGAGAGAAATAAATCTCTGTGACCAGGCATCCTGGAAAAAAAGACCCCCGGGGAGTCACAGAATATGGAAAAAATCCCAGAAAGGAAAGGGCTGGAGAAGGGGATTCCTCCAATTCTGTGCATGAAGTGGCGTAAATCCTGAGCCTGTCTCTAAACCACGCATACACAGAACAGACCCAAAGAAAATAACAAAAGCTTCAAGAAGTGAACTACCATATAAACCACTGCCCAAATTCAAAACTAACTCCCAAGAGGCACATGCACCAGGCTGAACCAAAAAGAATAGAAAAAGTTTGAAAACTACTGGCATCGCAAATACCACCTTCAGAAAGAAAATCAGAACTTGTGGTCCAATTGTAACAAAAAAATAACATTCTGCAGAAGATTTAATAGGACCCAGACTCTATCAACATTATATTCAAAACATCCAGGACACAATCCAAATTTTTCAACATACAAAGAACTGAAATTATCTGACCAATACCCAGGAAAATAAACAACAGATAACAAGCCTGAGATACCCAGATGTTGGAATTATCAAAGACTTTAAAGTAGCTATTAGAACAATCCTCCATGGGGTAAAGGTGAACATTACTGAAATTAATGGAAAGACAAAAATTCTCAGAAGCAAAATTAGAGCTATAAAAAAAAAAAAAGAATTCAGGGGCGCCTGGGTGGCTCAGTGGGTTAAAGCCTCTGCCTTCGGCTCAGGTCATTTAAAAAAAAAAAAAAAAAAAAAGATCTAGCATATTATTGGAGTCCCAGAAAGACAAGAAAAAGAAATTGGTGCAGAAAAATATCACCAATCACCAAGAACCCTGTCATCCAGAGAAAATCCATCTTCATATTTGATGCAGTCTCTTCATTTTTTTTAATTTTTTTAAGATTTTATTTCTTTCTTTGATAAAGTGAGAAAGAGCAAGCACACAAGCAGGCGGAGCAACAGAGGGAGAGAAAGAAGCAGGCTCTCCACTGAGCAAGGAGCCCAATGTGGGGCTCGATTCTAGGACCCTGAGATCATGACCCAAGCCAAAGGCAGATGCTTAACCAACTGAGCTACCCAGGTGCCCATGATATAGTCTCTTCTAAGCTTTTTTCTATACATATAAAGACACACATACACACACACACACACACAGGATACTAGAATGCCTGCTGCTAGTCAAATGTTTTTTCCTTTAATAATCTTTTATGAATAATGCTTTATGTTTGTATATTTTAATAAATGCACATCTGCATAATAATTTTAATGGCTGATTAATAGTTCATTGAGTAATGTAGCCACAATTTGTTACTCAGTAATCTACCACTTCTTAATTAGTTTTTTCCCTCTTTTTTAACTATTATAAACACTCTGCACTTATTCTTATTGCCACATTGTTGTCACATCACTGTTATCTTCTTTACTTATATTCCTAAAAATAAAATTGCTATGGAAGAGGCTACTCATTCAACCAATATCCAGTCAACAAATATTTATTAAGCATTTTATATAAACTAGGTTCTGCCGATATGTGGAGGTACTACTTTCTCTGAGACCTTGCTAATTCTAAATATAATCAACAACAGTAAGTCAATCTTGAATGACACAGTTTGAAAATATGCATACTTTGGCTTCTATGGGACAAGAAAAGTTGCTCTCAAGGGGTCTCTGATGGTGCAAGGTAAAGTGTCCAAAAAATCCTTTAGGACTCAAGAGTCAAATAATTAAATATCACGAATACAGGAAACATGTTGATTCACTTTCTTGCATATTCTTTTTCTTAAATAATATGAAATGTCATCTAGCAGCTTCAAAACTGGTTCATGTCAGAGCTATCCATTTTGTCTTAAAACCAATCTACACATTATGCAGCCCCGGTGTTGGATCAGTGCTATAATTAACTCATTGGCAGTAATTACTTAGTCATTTCTAACAACCAACCAAATCTTATAAATTTTAAGATTGCTTTTGGGCGCCTGGGTGGCTCAGTGGGTTGAGCCGCTGCCTTCGGCTCAGGTCATGATCTCGGGGTCCTGGGATCGAGTCCCGCATCGGGCTCTCTGCTCAGCAGGGAGCCTGCTTCCTCCTCTCTCTCTCTGCCAGCCTCTCTGCCTACTTGTAATCTCTCTCTGTCAAATAAATAAGTAAATCTTTTAAAAAAAAAAAAAGATTGCTTTCTAAAATGTTCTATAAAAGTTTATTGAAAATAGATTGTTACTATTACCTAAAAGTTGATTCCCAACAAGTTAATCCATGTTCCTATATTCTTTTAAGAACTAATCTTTGGGAAGATAAAGTGGTGGAAGAAGAGTATAAAACCTATTATTAATATGAGCTTTTCTTATTCCTTAGCTGGGACAGTAATACTTAACTATGTTAGTCACTCCTTCCTTTGTTATCTCACTTTATCTTGAATATACTACCAGTCCAGAACATATTAAAAAATTATAGGATTATATTCTTTAAATTTTGTTCTTGTATACATTGAACCCTTGAAGGGCAGGAAATAAATCTAATTTATTTTTATATTCCCACAATTAACCCAAAAGATGCTAGGTACAGGTATGCTGGGTTTTTTTCTTAACATATTTTGGTCTCCTTTCTCACTGTGAATGCAGAAGATATTCTACTTAAAAATAAAGTGAATTAAAACAATGTATGGTTGCCAGGTGAAATACAGAACACCCGGCTAAATTGGATTTCAGAAAAAAAATTTTTCTTAGGAAGAAGTGTGTCCCAAATACTGCGTGTTTATCTAAAATTCAAATTTAATTGAACATCTCCTATTTTTATTTGCTAAATCTGGCAATCCCAAAATGAATGCAATTGAAATAACTCAAGAGTTCCTAGAATATCACTCAAACCAGAGCAAGTTTCTCCCTGATCTAGGAAGTAAGAGTCTCCAAAACCTCTACAGATGGAACGTGAAACTTTTCAGCTAACAACTCTCTAGAGAAGTTTAAACTGGGGCTAGATAAGCTGCCCTATCTGGAATGGTATATAGTAGGCTCTGTATTGCTTAAGTTTGGACAAGGTCACTTCTAAGTCCTCACATTTTTGCACATTATTGCTGCGTCCCTGTGCTTTAATTTCTGGAGTCCTTACTACTAGTGGAATTAGAGCATCTTGAAGTTTAGTATTTTATTGATTCATCACCCCCAGTCGATCCTTGTGGCTTTGAATCATACATCTATCTCTCCATGAGAAGGCTCCCCACCTTGTTCTGGAATGCCACCTTACTGGGTCCTCCCAGGGAAAATCCTCCGGGGGAAAGGCCCACGTAGAGATCACAGCAGCTGCATCAAAGCACAGCCAGATTCCATACCAGAAGCTATTTTGTAAGCACAGATTTATTCCCCCTCAAATAATTCTTGCTCAGTTACCTTCCCCAAATCTCCAACTGCTGCCAAGGTTAATGCAAGCACTGACTCTGCCTGTTGATTCTTATTAATTAAGCCAATCAATGATTTTGTATCATACAGTGTCTGTTTTTAATATAACCTATTTGACAGGCTCTATTAATTTAGGAGAAATATGCACTGGCATTCTGGCACATACTTCTCCTAATTATTTTACAGCCCTCGTTCAGCAGTGAAATTAGTCTGTGGTTATCGCAGTTAATGGAAGCCCATAGCTCTTAGCTAAGTGATCTTCACCAGTCACCTGATCTTTTCTTGTTCTCAGCTGCATAAACATGATTGCACTATCTATGCATCCCTGTTGAATGCATAATTTGAGCGTGGGTGTGAATGTTTTAGCAAAATCTCCTGCTTCTGTATGTTCTTTAAGTGGATGGATAACAAGATTGGGAAGACAAGGCTGTGAAAGGAAATGTTGCACAATAAGAGGAGCCAGGTAAGAAGATACAGCTTCTTAGGATACAAAGGAAACCTGAAACTTGATCTTTCCAATTATGTGTTGAAAGTCAGAAGATGGATTTTCCATAAAAAGCAAAAAGGGACATAAAAATTCTCCATGTCTTTGCTCATGGTGCTCTTGAGACCTACAGTGTCTCTCCTACACTTTCCATCTTTCTCTTAAAAACTTTGTGAATTTCCTAGTCAAAACTATTAACCCTTCCTCTATGTTCCCATTCACCATACTCATTCATTCATTCATCCATTCATTGTCTACTAGACATCTGTGAAAGGCACTGGGGATAAACCTGAGCAAAACAGAAATAGTCCTTTCTTTCATGAAACTTCAAGCTAGTTAATGAGACAGAAAATTAAACAATTAAACTAAAATCAATAACCACGACTATTAAAATCTAGGAATGGTGGAGGGTGCAGGGGGAGCTGGATGCTGTGATAGAAAATCACCAGGAGGAACGAACATTTCAAAAAGTTTTGAGGGAAGACCTCTCTGAGGAGACAACATGAGATGAGATCTGAAGGACCACAAGGAACCAGCCCTTCTAAGAACTGAGACAGAATGATCCAGCAAAAGAACAGCGAGTGCAAAGGTCCTGGGGCAGAAATAAGCTTGATATATTCCAGAAACCAAAAGTAGGCTAGATAGTCTGCAGATGAGGAGAGGCTAGATAGTCTGACAATATAACCCCCTATTAAGCCCTCTGCCATTGGAATCTAGGTTATAAATGAATATATGTCTCCTTCCCCTTATATTTCCCTATATATTTGAATATATGTCTCCTTCCCTTTTGCCCAGTGGATAGTAAACAACTTAAGAACAGAAATTATATAGTATTCATTTTTCATTACTCACAGTGTCAAGTATGATGCTTTGTTTAAACTAGGTCCCCAAAAAAATGCTAATTGAATTTACTTGTATTGATTTATATGTACTATGAATTCCAATTTTATTTGTGAAAAGAGAAAACAGCTTGGTCTCTGGAAAACTATATAAAATATGATTTTATATATAAATTATATATGATATATAATTATTTTATTAATTATATATAATTTTATATATGAAATATAAATAATAGTTCATATTTATTCAATAGTTATTTGCCAAGCACTGTTCTAAACTGCTTATACATATTCATTTCTTTAAGCCTTACAAAAACCCTATGGGTAGATACTATGTTTATTTTCATTTTAAAGATAAGAAACTGTGGAACAGACCAATAAACTAGAATTGAGAGCATAAAAAGTGTCCAAGTCGGAATATGAATCTAGGCAGGAAAGCTCCAATAAATGTCTTTAATCATGATGTTAATGATCCTAGCAGTCTAAATATGTCTTGGGAAATTAATTAGGCCATTGAGATATATTAGTAATTAATATTCTATGATTTAAGTTGGATGTATGACATGACATGACAGGAATATACTTACCCTGAATATGTATTATTTGGAGTATATGAAATATACCTTTAATAAATTTCTATCTCTGCTTCCTTGGTTTAAGAAAGGATTATCTAGTCATCCTTCAACTGATTTGAGTGTTGCTATAGAAACTGCTTTTCCTCACGTTTGTGAAGTGGCTCTCATCTTATGAGACATTCAGCTATAGAAATAGTAGAACACCCTAGCCCTACTAACAATGCCAGCACCAAGGGGTGGCCTCAGGATATCTTCAGTGTTTTCCAATATTCTCCATTTTCTTTCCCTCTTCCTCCAAGCCAGTTGAAGTACAGGAACCTATATAAAATTAGTATGCTGGCCATGCAAACCTAGTTTTAAGGCAAATCCTTAATTCCATCCTCTCCTGCAACCTGCTTGCTTCCCCTAAAATGCTCTTAAATAAAGCTCTGGTACCTTCCCTACCCAGCAATGATATGGAAGTTATTTCTTAGAAGAAACATATTCCTCAGCTATTGCCTTCACTTAGACTTTTTCCTAGGGCATAGGGTAAGGCTAATATAAAATACATTAATGATGATCAGAAAAAGCAGGAATGTAAAGTTTTCTGGAGACAAATGGAGGAAGGTGCTAAAGTTTTGGTAAAGCAATTTATTCATCCTAGAAATCCATGTCTTACTCATCCTTTTATTCATGTCAACTATAACAGGTCCTGGCACCCACTGAGTGCTCAATAAATGTTGAATAAATATATGATTCTTCAGTCCTTTGGGATATAAATGCATGAAGGAAAGGTGACAGGAAATACATGGAAAATTCATAAGGCTTCCCTGATGACTCCAGCCACAGTAATCCCTAACTCCTTTTGCTTGTATTACCAGATCAACCCAATCAACATCCAAGACTATCTCTTGCAGTTGTTTTGAAATTGTTTTGTTTTGTAATGGAGCATGTTAACAATGCACTGCTGTATTCATCTACCTTTATTTATGTTGATATGCTCTCTCTCCAAGTAGATGTTGAGACTTGTGGAACCACTTCCCTTCTCACAGCCTTTTTTTTTTTTTTCTTTTCAGTGTTCCAAAATTCATTGTTTATGCACCACACCCAGTGCTCCATGCAATACATCTCACAACTCTTTTAAGATATCCTTTTTGTTAACACAGTGCTGGCCATATTACAGAGCCTCAATAATATTTGTCTAGTAGCTGATGAATGTAGAGAAGAGAGATCTTCCTCAGTGGTCTTGCTCTTGAAAAGAATATAATTTTGTCACTTGAGCTGGCACTCTCACTCAAGAAAACTTGGAAGGGGGGAGCCTGGGTGGCTCAGTGGGTTAAGCCTCTGCCTTCGGCTCAGGTCATGATCCCAGGGTCCTGGGATCAGCCCCACATCGGGCTCTCCGCTCAGCAGGGAGCCTGCTTCCTCCTCTCTCTCTCTGCCTGCCTCTCTGCCTACTTGTGATCTCTCTCTGTCAAATAAATAAATAAAATCTTTAAAAAAAAAAAAAAAGAAAAGAAAAGAAAACTTGGAAGGAAGGGAGGGAAGGAAGGAGGGACAGAGGGAGGGAAAAAGCGACAGAGGGAAGGAGGGAAGAGGAAGGATTAATTTACCTGAAGTCACCAAAGAGTAGTTAGTGTGAGAACTTGATCATAATACGTCTCTGAATTATCAATCTTTTGTACTTTTCGCTAAATTTACATGATCGCTTTTGAGTCAATCTCTGTAGAGCCATGAATTTACTTTGGAAGCTTCTTGCGAATTCAAATTAAGTTAAAGACTGGAACTTTACTTTTCATGCAAAAGGAAATTAAATATCAAATTTAGGGATGATAATCTTTGACAGATGAAGGCTGCCTTTGGCTAAAAGTACAAAATGAGTGATGATGATAATGAAGATGATGACAACAGTAAGGCCATAATGCCTAACTATAAACTCCCTCTAGAGAGAAAAAAGTTGATGAAGAAGAGTTGACCTGAAAGATTCACACACAGGCCTTCCAAGCTATTTTTCAAATTTATGAAAAAATGATATTCTGAGTTATTTCATCCCCCAAAAATGTGTTGAAGAGCTATAGGGAAATTAAAATATCATCCAATTTCCATTTTTAATTGAAAAAAATTAACTGAGACATAAAACTGTGCTTGCACAGAAAGAACAATGCACACAAAAAATTTTTTTAATTCTTTTATGATTTCTAGTTTGGGATGGTATTTGCTGTTATTGTTGTTTGGTCTTACTGTGTGGTTGTTTCCCATTATAAAGCATTATCCTAGAATGTCTCTGGGAGCAAATAAAATAAGACTCTATCAGTTTGACAGTCACAGAAGAAAAAGAGAAATGTAACTGGTGATTCAAGCAGGCTTCACCACACCCAGATCAATGTGAGTCTAGGAACAATACAGGGTAGGAAAGCCTGTTGAGAGCAGGCAGCAGAGCAGGTAAGATGGCAGTAGAGTAGGGGACCTCGCTTCATCTGATACCTTGAATTTAGCTGGATATCTATCAAACCATTCTGAACACCCATGAACTCAGCCTGAAATATAAGAAAATATATCTGAAGGTACATCAGTGGCTCAGTGGGTTAAGCCTCTGCCTTCAGCTCAGGTCATGATCTCAGGGTCCTATGATTGAGCCCCGCACCTAGCTCTCTGCTCAGCAGGGAGCCTGCTTCCCTCTCTCTCTCTGTCTGCCTCTCTGCCTACTTATGATCTCTCTCCCTGTCTGTCAAATACATAAATAAAATCTTTTTTAAAAAAAGAAAATATATCTGGAACTCCACAAGTAGAAAAGCAATGTCTTTTTGCAAGGTAGAAAGTAAGAAGACATGAATCTGTGAGGAGATACTGGAAGATAAATGGAGGGGGCAGGGAGAGTCCATAAGCTAGCTACTGAAAAGTGATATAAATCCAGAGTGCAAAATCAGAACCCATAGAAATCTGCTCCAATAAGAGACATCCCTTTCTGAAAGGGGTTCAGGGGATGAAAAATGCAAACTTTAGGTGGGTCATTGTGCTCTCGGGATCCCAAGAATCAGAGAATGAATGAGGTTGCCTGAACTGGTAAAGTGTCCAAGCAGTGGAGCAGGGAAACTAGTTACAGTCAGCAAGCCCGGGAGAGGACTCTCAGCTCAGGTGGCCACAAACCTCAGGTTACCGCTTTCTGTCTGAGCACAATGAAAAGGACTGGGACTTGTGGGTGATTTACCATCACCCAGAAGGAGTGAAATGGTTGCACCCACAATCAGACAACAGTTCTCATGACAGAGGCCCCAGAAAGGACAGTAGTGTGACACCCAGCCATCCTCCAGGAACAGCAGAGTAGGATATGTGCATGAGTCTGCAACCACTCTCAGTCCCAATGTACACAAAGGGCAGTGATATTTACAGCTTTCTGGGACTCCCCCCCCCCCCAGGAAGGATTGCACTGGGCACCTACTGCAAGAGTCTGTGGAGTTTGGCACACACAAAAGTGAAGACTGTTTGTCCCAGAGGATTTATTGAAGAAGGGGGACTGCAATATTTTGGCTCTGTGCCAGAGATTGGGGCATTGCTATTTTTATTCTGATCCTCTTAAAAGGCACAGAAAGTTTCCAGGGAAAGAAAGTTACTCAGAGGGCCAGCTTACACTGAGCCCAGGCCTCTTTCAAGGCATGGTACAACTCTGCCTAGGAAAAACACCTGAGAAGCAGAGTAGGCCGCTCCCTCAGAAGACCAACTGAAAGAACAGGTGGACAAGAAGTTTGTGGATCCTGCAAGACTGTAAAAATCTAGCACCAGAGGAAAATAGTATGTTGAGCTCCAGGTTTTTGTTCACAATTTGTTTATCTTTCAGTTTAAAATCTTCCAATTCTTTTTTTACCTTTTTAACATTTCAATTAGCTTCTTGTTTTATGAACTTATGTTTTTAAGTCAGTTTTTGCTTTTATTTTTTACATCTACACTTCATAGATTTATGCTTCATTTTAGTCCTTTTATCACTCTATTCAATTATACATATACACACGTGTGTGTGTGTGTGTGTGTGTGTGTGTGTGTGTGTATTATATAGCTTTCTTTGTAATTTTGGGATATAGTATCTCCTAACACCAGACCAAAATTCCCTTAGGAACAAGTGCATCACCCTGCTTTGTCCACCCTGTGAAATTATAGTCTCTCATCCCCCTACATTTTTGTTTTGGTTTGCTTTGCTTTGCTTTTCTGTTGTGGTTTCCGAACACTTCAGGCTTGTCTAGGATGCATTTTGCTTAGGTTATGGTTGATATTTTGGACCCTGCTCACTCACTCACCCATTCTTCTCCAGGCAAAATGACTAGAAGGAGGAATTCACAACAAAAGAAAAAAACAAGATGCAATGTTCTCTGCCACAGAGCTAATTGATATGGATATAAGTAAGATGTCAGAGAGGAATTCAGGATAGCAATTAATAAAGTTAAGTTAATAATAAAGTTAATAGCTGGGCCTGAAAAAAGCATAAATAAGAGTAGAGAATCTCTAAGTACAGAAATGAGATCTAGTCAGACTGAACTTAAAAATACTGTAACTGAGATGGACTCTAAATTGGATGCTTTAACAGCTACAGTGAATGAGGCAGAAGAAAGAATAAGTGATCAAGAAGACAAGCTGATAGAAAGGAAGGAAGTTGAGAAAAAGAGAGAGAAAACAACTCAGAGCTCAGAAGAAAAGGCTTTGAGAATTTAATGATGCCCTGAAAAGAAAAAAATGTAAGCATTATTGGTGTGCCTAAAGGGGCTTTGGGGGTATATTTGAGCACATCAAAACTGAGAACTTCACTAATCTGGGGAAGGAAACAAGCATTCATGTCCAAAGAGCAGAGAGGACCCCTATTAAAAATCAATAAAAATGGGTCAACAACCTGGCTTAAAAATAGTGAGTCTTGCAAATTTTAAAGAAAAAGAGAATATCCTGAGGGCAGCTGGAGACAGAAGAATCCTTTCATATAGAGGGAGGAATTTCAGACTAATATCAGATCTATCCACAGAAACCTGGCAGGCCAGAAAGGGCTGGCATGATATATTCAGGATACTAAATGAGAATAACATGTAACCAAGAATACTTTATTCAGCAAGGCTGTCATTCAGAATGGAAGGAGAAATAAAGAGATTTCAGGACAGAAACTGAAAGAATATGTGACCACCAGCCAGCCTGCAAGAAATATTAAAGAGGATCCTGTAAGCAAAGAGAGATCCCAAGAATAACATAGACCAGAAAGAAACAATCTACAGAAACAGGAACTTTATAGACAGTAGAATGACACTAAATTCGTATCTTTCAGTCATTACTCTGAATGTAAATGAGCTAAATGCACCAATCAAAAGACATGGGGTATCAGACTAGATAAAAAAAAAAAAAAAAGCAAGACCCATCCATTTGTAATCTACAAGAGATTCATTTTAGACCTAAAGACACCTGCAGACTGAAAGTGAGGAGGTAGAGAACCATTTACCACAATAAAGGACATCAAAAGAAAGCTGGAGTAGCAATTCTCATATCAGACAAACTAGATTTAAAATCAAAGACTGTAACAAGAGATGTAAAGGGACACTATATCATACTTAAAAAGCCTATCCAACAAGAAGGTCTAATAATTATAAATATTTATGCCCCTAATGTGGAAGCAGATAATTATATGAACCAACTAATAGTCAAAGTGAAGAAACACATTGATAATAATACATTAATAGTAGGGGACTTCAACACCCCATTCAAAGCAATGGACAGATCATCTAAGCGTAAGATCAACAACAAAACCAGGGCTTTGAATGACACACTGGACCAGATGGACTGCACAGATATATACAGAACATTCCATCCTAAAACAACAGAATACTCATTCTTCTTGAGTGTACATGGAACTTTCTCCAGAATATATCACATACTGGGTCACAGATCAGGTCTCAACCAATACTAAAAGATGAAGATTATTCCCTGCATATCTCTAGACCACAATGCTTTGAAACTTGAACTGAAGCACAAGAGGAAATTGGAAGGAACTCAAACACTTGGAAGTTAAAGAGCACCCTGATAAAGAATGAATGGCTCAACCAGGAAATTAAAGAATTTTCAAAATTATGGAAACTAATGAGAAAGAAAATGCATCAATTGAAAACCTCTGGGATACAGCAAAAGTGATCCTAAGAGAAAAGTATATTGCAATATACGCCTCTCTCAAAAACTTAGAAAAATCCCAAACATACAAACTAACCTACAACTAAAGGAGCTAGCGAACAAAAACAACAAATAAGCCTAAACCAAGTAAGAGAAGAGAAATAAGAAGGATTAGAGCATAAATCAATTAAATAGAAACCAGAACAGTAGAAGAGATCAAAGAAACTAGAACTGATTCTTTGAAAAAATTAATAAAATCAATAAACCTTTAGCCAGATTTATCCAAAAGAAAAGAGAAAGGACCCAAATTAATAAAACCATGAATAAAAGGGGAGAGATCACGACCAACAAGGAAATACAGACAATTTTAGGAACATATTGAAAAAAAAAGGATGCATTCTTGGAAACTTATAAACTACAAAAACTGAAACAAGAAGAAATAGAAAATCTGAACAAACCAATAACCAGCAAAGAAATTGAAGCAGTAATCAAATCCTCCCGAAAAGCAAGAGCCCAGGTCCAGATGGCTTCCCAGGAGAATTCTACAAAACATTTAAAGAAGAAATAATACCTATTCTACTAAGGCTGTTTCAAAAACCAGAAATGGAGGGAAAACATCCAAATTCGTTCTATGAGGCCAGCATTACCTTGATCCAGATAAAGACCAGATAAAGACCCCATTAGAAAGGAGAATTACAGACCAATATCCCTGATGAACATGGATGCAAAAATTCTCACCAAAATACTAGCCAATAGGATCCACCAGTACAATAAAAGGATTATTCACAAGACCAAGTAGGATTTATTCCTGGACTGCAAGGTTGGTTCAACATCCACAAATCAATGTGCTAAACTACATTAATAAAGGGAAGGACAAGAACCATATTATACTCTCAATAAATGCAGAAAAAGCATTTGGCAAATGCTTTTTTATATTCTTCTTATTATTATTTTTTAAAATAGATTTCCAATGAGATAGACATTTATCTGAATATAAAAACTACAGCTACCTAATTTGTTTCTTTGTCTTTTTCTCATAGACCTATTTAAAACTCTTTAAAGTATAGGTATAAAGGGAGCATACCTCACTATTATTAAAGTCACATATGAAAAGCCCACAGTGAATATCATTATCAATGGGGAAAAACTGAGAGTTTTTTCCTTAAGGTCAGGAACATGACAGTTGTTCCACCTCACTACTGTTGTTCAACACAGTACAAGTCTTAGTCTCAGCAATCAGACAACAAAAAGAAATAAAAGGCATTCATATCATCAAACTCTCACTCTTCACAGATGACATGATACTTTATGTGGAAAACCCAAGACTCCACCCCAAAATCACTAGAATTCCTACAGCAATTCAACATGACAGGATACAAAATCAATGCACAGAAATCAGTTGCATTTCTATACACTAACAATGTGAGTAAGAAAGAAAAATTAAGAAACTGATCCTATATACTATTGTGCCAAAAACTATAAGAAACAGGAATAAACCTAACCAAAAAGGTACAGGATCTGTACTCTAAAAACTATAGGATACTTATGAAAGAAATTGAGGAAGGCACAAAAAAGTAGAAAAATATTCCATGCTCATGGATTGGATGAATAAATATTGTTAAAATGTCTATGCTACCCAGAACAATCTATACATTCAATGAAATCCATATTAAAATACCATTAACGTTTTTAACAAAGCTGGAACAAACAATCCTAAAATTTGGATTTTAGAAAAGACACCAACTAGTCAAAAGAATGTTGAGAAAGAAAACCAAAGCTGTAGGCATGATAATACATGACTTCAAGCTCTATTACAAAGCTGGGATCATCAAGTCAGAATATTAGCACAAAAACAGACACATAGATCAATGGAACAGAATAGAGAACCCAGATATTGACCCT
The DNA here is from genome assembly GCF_011764305.1 of Mustela putorius furo. Taxonomy (NCBI): domain Eukaryota; kingdom Metazoa; phylum Chordata; class Mammalia; order Carnivora; family Mustelidae; genus Mustela; species Mustela putorius. The sequence goes on along the minus strand of NW_025421294.1, from coordinate 45,724,685 downwards.
CAACTCTATGGTCAACAAATCTTTGACAGAGCAGGAAAGAATATCCAATGGAATAAAAACAATCTATTCAATAAATGGTGCTGGGAAAATTGGACCGCCACATGCAGAGGAATAAAATTGGATCATTCACCATACACAAAGATAAACTCAAAGTGGATAAAAGACCTAAATGTGAGACAGGAATCTATCAAAATCCTATTAGAGAACAGAGGCAGTAACTTCTTTGACCTCATCACAGCAACATTTTGCAAGACACATCTCTAAAGGCAAGGGAAACAAAACCAAAAATGAACTATTGGGACTTTGTCAAGATAAAAAGCTTCTGCACGGCAAAAGAAACAGTCAACAAAATGAAAAGGCAACCTACAGAATGGGAGAGGATATTTCCAAATGACATAACAGATAAAGGGCTGGTATCCAAGATCTATAAAGAACTTATCAAGCTCAACACCCAAAAAAACCAAAAAATCCAATCAAGAAATGGGCAGAAGACATAAACAGACATTTCTTCAAAGAAGACATGCAAATGGCCAATAGACATGAAAAAAATCTCCATCTAACTTGACATCAGGGAAGTACAAATCAAAATGAAAAAAAGATGCCACCTTACAACAGAGAGTGTGGCTATAATTAACAAAACAGAGAACAATTGTTGGTGAGGATTTGGAGAAAGGGGAAACCCTCTTACAGTGGTGGTGGGAATGCAAGCTGATGTAGCCACTTTGGAAAACAATAAGGAGGTTCCTCAAGAAGTTAAAAATACAGTTACCCTATGACCTATCTATGGCACTACTGGGTATTTATTCCAAAGAAAAAGATGTAGTGAAAAGAAGGGGCACCTGTATCCCAATGTTCATAGCAGCAATGTCCTCAATAGCCAAACGGTGGAAGGAGGCAAGATGTCCTTCAACAGATGAATGTATAAAGAAGATGTGGTTCATATCTACAATGGAATATTACTCAGCCATCAGAAAAAATAACTACCTACCATTTATATTGACATGGAAGGAACTGGAGGATATTATGCTAAGTAAAGTAAGTTAATCAGAGAAAGACAATTATCATGTGTTTTCACTCACACATGGAACATAAGAAATAGCACAGAAGATCATAGACAAAGGGAGGGAAAACTGAATGGGAAAAAATCAGAGAGGGAGACAAACCATAAGACTCTGGACTCCAGGAAACAAACAGGGTTAAAGAAGGGAGGCCGGTGAGGGATGGGGTAAATGGGTGATGGGCATTAGAGAGGGCATATGATATGATGAGCACTGGGTGTTATATACACTAATGGATCATTGAGCACTACATCAAAAACTAATGATGTATTCTATGTTAGCTACTTGAATTTTAAATTTAAAAAAAAAGAACAGACAGTTCTGAATGTTCAATGTTCTGAATACTTCATTGCCAAAAACAAACCCAAAGGCTACTCCCCCAAGTCAACCAATAGGTCTATGAGAAAAAGACGAAGAAACAAATTAGGTAGCTCTAGTTTTTATATTCAGATAAATGTCTATCTCATTGGAAATCTATTTTAAAAAATAATAAGAAGAAGAATATAAAAAGGTAAATTGAAGTAAATCAAACTTGTGCATCTGAAAGGACTCCATGGGGATCCATTTAAGATAACTAACAGCTGGGGTGCTGGGTACTTCAGTCAATTAAGTGCCCAGCTCCTGGTTTTGGCTCAGGTAGTGATTTCATGGGTCATGGGATCAAGACCCTTATTGGTCTCTGTGCTCAGCAGGGAGTGTGCTTGAAGATTCTCTCCCTCGGCCTCTGCCCCTCCCCCAACTTGTGCTCATGTGCTGTCTCTCTCAAATAAATAAATAAATCTTTTTAAAAAAGGATAACTGGGGCATCTGGGTGGCTCAGCTGGTTAAGCCACTGCCTTTGGTTTAGGTCATGACCCCAGAGTTCTGGGATCAAGCCCCATGTGGGGCTCCCTGCTCAGTGAAGAGCCTGCTTCTCAATTTCCCTCTGCTGCTCCCCCCCCAACCCTGCTCATTCTCTCTCACTCTTTCACACTCTCTATCTCAAATAAATCAATAAAATCTTTTTAAAAACTTGATAACAGGGGCACCTGGGTGGCTCAGTGGGTTAAGCCTCTGCCTTCAGCTTTGGTCATGATTTCAGGATCCTGGGATCGAGCCCCACATCAGGCTCTCTGCTCAGCAGGGAGTCTGCTACCCCCTTTCTCTCTGCCTGCCTCTCTGCCTACTTGTGATCTCTCTCTGTCAAATGAATAAATAAAATCTTTAAAAAAATAAAAAATTTTTTAATTTATTTTTTATTTATTTTCAGCATAACAGTATTCATTATTTTTTCACCACACCCAGTGCTCCATGCAATCCGTGCCCTCTATAATACCCACTACCTGGTACCCCAACCTCCCATCCCCCTCTGCCACTTCAAACCCCTCAGATTGTTTTTCAGAGTCCATAGTCTCTCATGGTTCACCTCCCCTTCCAATTTCCCCCAACTCCCTTCTCCTCTCCATCTCCCCATGTCCTCCATGCTATTTGTTATGCTCCACAAATAAGTGAAACCATATTATCATTGACTCTCTCTGCTTGACTTATTTCACTCAGCATAATCTCTTCCAGTCCCGTCCATGTTGCTATAAAAGTTGGGTATTCATCCTTCCTGATGGAGGCATAATACTCCATAGTGTATATGGACCACATCTTCCTTATCCATTCGTCCGTTGAAGGGCATCTTGGTTCTTTCCACAATTTGGCGACCGTGGCAAAAAAAATTTTTGATAACAAATACCCAATGTAAAAGATAATTTATATGTATATTATATATTTATAGATAATATATAAATTGTTTGTAAAAGTTTATACAATAAAATTGTTTAATTAATAATATATAACTTATAAATATATGAAATATATAAAAATTATTTTTATATAGGATGTTAGCCTATTATATATATAAGAATTCTAAGATATATATATATGTAATTATTCTAAAAAAGACCCTCTGTAAAATAGATGTAAGTACAGTGCTCATGTGCCTTATTAAAACAATGTGAAATATTTAAAATTGGGCTTGCCATTTCTCTGGCAGGAAAACAAATTTAGACAATTTAAGATTGAGAAGAAAAAATGGGCTATACAAATATATAAAATGGAAAGTAAAAGATAAATAAAGTAACTGAGTCCAGGAATTTTAAATGGAGCCCAGTGAAAAAAGAGAGAGAAAGAAGAGAAGCCAGATGAAAAACACATCACAGCATCTTCCCTGAGGTCAGGTCTCTGAATTGGAGATGGGGAGGGTCATTCGCAGGGCACAATATACGTCAGACAGGCCTGAGGCACACATTCTTATGGATGTCTCTTCTTTGGTCCCCTTAACTAGATCATGACCCAGAGATTCCCACACCTTCTGGATCTCTTTGAATAGAACCTCTATTCAGATCTTTAATCCATTAGTTCTCATTCACCCTACATTCCACACTTCATGTCTATAGTTCTAGGACACAGTATGTTTCTGTTTGTCTCTACAGACTTTTCCAGTCTCTGGACATTATCCTTAGTCAGAGTTACTGTGCCAGCCTGATCCTGCCAGCTATTAATTATCTCTCTACAGCAAACTTCCAGTCTCCTTGGCTCACAATCTTATCAATGAAATGCAACATGATACAGTGGAAGGAAGTTTTAGAGTCAGATTTGTGTCCACACCTACTGCAATTTCATCCTCGTACAGTCATTGTTTAGGTTTACAATAATTTTAAAAACCTGATTTACTGGGACACCTGGGGGGTCTCTATTGGTTAAACATCTGCCTTCGGCTTAGGTCACAATCCCAGGGTCCTGGGACCGAGTCCTGCATTGGGCTACCTGCTCAGCAGGGAGCCTGCTTCTCCCTCTGCCTGCCACTCACCTTGTTTGTGCTCTTGCTCACACGCTCTCTCTCTTTCTCTCTGACAAATAAGTAAAAATCTTTTTAAATTTTTTTTAAATAAAAATAAAACCCTAACTTATCGTCACATTATACTTGCTCAAAAGCTATAGCTATTATGATGATTATGATTATGATTATTATCTGAATTTGATTCAGGCTTGACATATCATTCCAACCTATTTTGTCATTTTTTATCCTCTGTGGAACTAAGTCTTTTTTAAAATCTGTTTTATTTTTCATTAATTTATTCAAAATTATTTTACTGGATGCTTACGATCAGTCTCTGTGGGAGGCCCTGGAGATACAGCAAGGAGCAAGGGAGAAATCCAGAGGTGGTGCCTGCCGTCATCAACTCATAGCCCCTAATTCTATGGTAATAAGTGTACGAAGAAATCCAGGGGGCCTAACTTATTTTAGGTGAGGAGTAGGTCAGAGAAAATCCTAAGAAAAGTTCCTCTAAACTGAGACAGACTATGAGTAGAATGAGTTATGCAAGCAAAGAGAGCGGAAAGAACTATGTGTGGGAAGGCCAGAGTAAGAAAGATCTGGCACATCTGAGGACCACAAGACAGTTTGGCAGGCCAAGGTAGGATGTTCAGGGGAAAGACGGTCACTGTTAAACATATAAAGAGCAAAGGGGTCAAATTTGAACCATAGAAGAAGTGTAACAAGAAACCACTCCCAAGTCTCTGAATTTCTCAATAAGCCAATGAAAAAGGGAGCACAGAATCCTTGAGACAGACTAGGAATAACAGGTTTCTTGCACAAAATTGAGCTGTACATGGTGATTGTCACAGCAATATTGGGAAAACACCTTGTCCCAAGGTGTTCCAACTTTGTAAATATATCTCAACCCTTTATAGGGACATTTTAAGGCAGCACTGGACAACTAAGTCATTCTCAGCCACAATGTGTCAGTTGACCTTGTAATTTTCTAGCCACAAAATCCTTCCCTCCTTTGTGCCTCCATAGGAATGTACTCCTAAACCTTTTAACATTTCACAAGCTCGACTGTAAATACCCACTTATTTATGTGTGTTCCCATGTAAACTGGGACTGTGTTATCTCCAGTGTCCTGAACAGTGGGACACGAATTAAATGTTCAGTAAAACAATATTCCTGCCTGGGTGGCTCAGTTGGTTAAGTGGCCTTTGGCTCAGGCTGTGATCTCAGGATCCTGGGATAGATTCCCACATCCGGCTCCCTGCTCAGCAGAGAGCCTGCTTCTCCCTCTCCCTCCGCCTGCCGCTCTGCCTACTTGTGCTCTCTATCTCTCTGTCAAATAAATAAATAAATAAAACCTTTAAAAAAAATTCATAAATTTTCTCCCATGCCTGGAATATCCTTCCTCTCCTGCTTCCTTTTTTTTTTTTTAAGATTTTATTTATTTATTTATTTGACAGGCAGAGATTACAAGTAGGCAGAGAGGCAGGCAGAGAGAGAGGAGGAAGCAGGCTCCCTGCTGAGCAGAGAGCCTGATGCAGGGCTCGATCCCAAGACTCTGGGATCATGACCTGAGCCGAAGGCAGAGGCTTTAACCCACTGAGCCACCCAGGCGCCCCTCTGCTTCCTTTTTTGTGAATAATTTATCTTTCAGATAAATAGATGACCTTTCTATTATTTCCTCAAAACCTTACTCATCACTGTCTCTCTCTGCCTATATTGTAGTGTCTCTTTTCTTCTTTCTGCTCATCAGATAGACACAGAAAAATCACATCTATTATATTTACTCTGCTCCTAGGACCAATAGAAGATGCTTAATAAATATGGGTTAATTAAACAATGTGTTGAGTCTGTGAAAAATGAACTTGCTCATAGGCCTATTAGCCTCATGTTCATTTTATAGACAATGAGATCTGTCTAGTCAGCAAATTTAGACCAGTACTACATTTAGAACTCAACAAGCCTAAGATATAACTATGGAACTTATCCCCAATTTGGCTAATTTTCTATGACAGACATTAAGGAAAAACTATTGGCATTTAGATTTTTGTTTCTTTGTTTTATTTTGGTTGACTCTGTAAAGGAAAATGCTTTAGCATTAGTATCAACGATTTAAAAAAAATAAGACAGAAAGGCAGAGTATCCTAAGTACCTAGAAAAGGTAATCAAGCAAGAAACTGAACAAAACCTCTTCATCACAAAAGAGCAAAAAACAGTAAATTCATTCTAAGGCTCTCTGGAAGCTGAAAACAAGTAAGTGCTAGCAATGCTACAAAACATCCAACAACCATGAGCCCGAATCTGTTCTTTTAACAGAAAGAATCAGGCCATTTAGCCAGCAAGGTTTGCCTGTATGTACACCGTGGAACATTCTCTGGGAAGGCCCCACGATCACGTAGGTTTGGGCTGAATGCCGCACCTTCTTCTGCAATTAACAGTATGGCAAATGAAGAAGCTGGTTTCACCTGTTAAAAGCAGTGCTTTCCAAACTTGTCTAACCTCAGAAGCTTTTTTCTCCTCCCCTTAACACCAGTTAAAACTTAGAATATTATTTCCCAAAAGACCCTTTGGAAAACACTCGTGTATGCAGTGGAAGACAGGAAGTGGATAAAAGAGAGGCATCCGGGTGGCTCAGTCGGTTAAGCCTCTGTCTTCAGCTCAGATCATGAGCTCCCTGCTCATCGGGGGTCTGTTTCTCCCTCTACCCTTCCCCCCTGTTTATGATCTTGATCTCTCTCTGATAAATAAATAAAATCATTAAAAAAAAAAAGAGGAAGTGGATAAAAGAGAAAATCTATCCCAGGAAGATATGTACTAGTAGGTCTCCAACAACATGCAAATTGTAAACTTGTCTGATAGAGCACTTTACTGCCTTCAATTCTGCTATTTGAGATATTTCTGCGTCTCCTAAAATCAAGACAAGTTAGTCCATAAGGAGGACTGTAGGGGCTGACTGTCCTCCCTAAAAATGAAATGAAGCTAGTTTGATACTGAATTAGAAATTCCAACAGCTTTAATAATGCAGTTTCCATTGTCAATCAAGCCTTTAATAGATGCATAGCCCCCAGCAACCTCCTAGTCCGCGTTTTGGATGCTCTGTATCCAAAATGCGCTGAGAATTTCTTTTTCTCTCTTGCTGCTCTAACTTGGTATGACATTTGTCTATTTCAAACACGTGGCTAATGACATTTCTGGGAATTTCGAGGTAGGAGCTACAGAAAGGCCTACAGAAAAAATGACAGTTATCATATCCTCCAGATAGGAACTGTACAGATGGTAGACATGGTTTCCCATGACTGAGCTGCTACTTTTAAAACTTACTGTGATAGACTGAATGTTTGCCTCGCTGCAAAACTCCCATGTTGAATCCTCACTTTGATGATACCAGGAAGTGGAGCCTTTGGGAGGTGATTAGGACCAGGTAAGATCATGAGAGGGGCTCCAATGAATGGCATTAGTGCCTTTATAAGTGTCATGAGAGACGTGGCTTCCTCTCTCTGCTCTCTGCTGTGTGAGAATACAATGGGAAGATGACAGTCAGCAACCCAGAAGTGGGTTCTCACCACAACTCAACATGCTGGCACTTTCATCTTAGACTTCCAGCCTCTGGAACTGTGAGAAATAAGCCTGTTCTTTACAAGCCACCCAGTCTATGGTATTTCTGTTATAGCAGCCAAAGAGACTAAGACTCTGAGTAACATAATCCAAAAATATATTAATAATGAAGGAAACAGATGTAAAACATAGCATTTGTGGGGTGATTTTAGCATTTTCCAAGAAGTTTCAGATGTACAGATCATCAGTAGCAGAGTTCCTCTAAGTGACAAATTTTGGGGGGAACTTTTTCAAAGTACACTAGATATTTAAACATATTCAATGTCACAAAGGATACCAGAGATGCCAAAATACAAAGGGCTGTCCTTTGAAGTTCACAGTCAAATGATGGATAAAACATGTAGCTAAATAGTGTTTAATACATGTTCTAATAAGATAAGATCCTACAGATTAGCATCACAAGACCAAGTAATTAACCAAGCTTGGAAAGTCAGAGAAGGCTGTATCACAGAGAAGACGCTGGAGTTAGGTCTTGAAGGATCAATAGATGCTTGTTGGAAGGATATATTTGAGAAGGGCGTCCCAAGCAAGGGAAATCACATGGGATACTTGAAACAGCTAGTCAGTACAAGAAACTGTGAGGCAATGAGTTGGTTGTTAAGAGGCAAGCTGGGGAGAGAAGGAAGGAAGTGGGTGATACAGGTCTACTACTCAATAACATAATAATTTTAGTCATTTTAATCACATCTGTCAACTGAGACTATTTTTTCTCATTTAAAACATAAATTAAATGAGGGGTGTCTGGGTGGCTCAGTGGGTTAAGCTGCTGCCTTCAGCTCAGGTCATGATCTCAGGGTCCTGGGATTGAATCCCGCATCGGGCTCTCTGCTCAGCAGGGAGCCTGCTTCCCTCTCTCTCTCTCTCTCTGCCTGCCTCTCTGTCTACTTGTGATTTCTCTCTGTCAAATAAATAAATAAAATCTTAAAAAAAAAAAAACATTAAAAAAAACACATAAATTAAATGTGATAAGAATTTAATGCAGGAGAGTTTCTATAACAGTGAGTCGATACCAGAACTAAATTGTCTTTTGCCTACAACACTTTCTACTAGACAACAAAAGCTTCTGCGTGAAACTAGAATTCATTTCTACCAAAAATTCATTTCTACCAAAACAATTTTAATTTTTCTCACAAGTGGCTCTTTACAAGGAAAAACATAGTTCCTATCCATTCACGCAGAAAGAAAGCAACAGACCTAAAGCTCCCTTATACCTTGTCTTTAAGCCACAAACCCTAGTCATGGCGTTCCAATGGGAACTGATGGAGGCTCTCCAAAAGACCACTAGGTCAACCTGTTGAAAAGAGAATTCATCAAGCTTTTTTCATTGTAAGTAAAGTAAATAGAATCCAGTTGTCTTCCTGTCTTAAGGCATGAAGAAATATATAGGAAAGAGATGGGCCAGCTCATAGGATTGAAGGAAAAGCTAACACACCAGACTCCTGAGAACAGCTTCAGGCATGATGATTCTCTGCAAGACTTCAGATCAGTCTCCTCCAGAAGCCATCATCAGAATGGAAGAACTGCAACTATCTTAGATCTTTCTCTTTCCTCTTAAGATTCAAAATCCAGGGATAGAATATCTGATCCAGCCAGCTTTCATTCCTTATCTACACCTAAGCCAATGGAAGGCAGGGCACCAAAACGATTATGATGAGGGAAGAATAGGTTCTGTAAGCAAAATCAGGATGCTGACCAACATAAGAGAGAAGAGATGCTAAGCAGACAAAATCAATAAAAGCCCACCACAATCCATTACCATTTGTCTGCAAATAGTACCACACATCTAGAAATTTATAAATAATCATTCTACTTTTTCACTGAAATTTACATCCTGTCCACACCTAAATGGGTTGAGATGGTGGAGGCATTTATTACAAGGTCAGGAGGGAGGAGAGTAGAAAAGTTAAGAGCAAAATCTAGGGAGGCAAACTGCAGAATCCAAACTCACTAGAGGGGAGAATTCAGCCAATTTTCTTAACTTCTCTGTGCCTCAGTTTTCATATGTAAAATTAGGATGATAATATTAGATGAGAGTCGTAGAAGGATGGTCATATTAGAGCTGTCAGGAGGAAATATGAGTTTAATGCATCTGATGCATTTAGGGCTCTGCTGGTATGCCGTAAGCACTCGATAAACAGGAGATAATGTCATCTAGTTGTCTGGCACTGTGTGACTTCTAGACATAATTCTCTCCACTTTAAAAAATTCCTTGATTCTTATATTCTCTAGATCCTCTTATATACCATCACAGTATCATAATAGAAATTCAGAGTGAGCAGCACCTTTGTTTTTCTCCACTGTCTCGTTTCTCTCGTACCTAAAAAGAAGAGTCAAAACTCCATTTAGATTTCAAATTAATGTTCTGTGACAATAGTTCAGCATGAATAAAACTCAAAATACGGCTCCAGTGATTTTTTTTTTTTCCCTGAGAGGTAAACAGCTGAGGTTAATGGAGGTGCCATTTTTAAATCTATCGGCCTTGGGCAACATAAAAGAATGATTTAAGAGGGCACAGGGCATAGGACACACCCTAATATTAAAAGGCCTAGCAACTAAAATTAATTTTACAAGCTCCCACACACACCAATTTTCACTGACTCTGAATTTTCTATCTAAATTACTTTTTTCCCCTTGTGCAGGAAGGTCTTTAAAAAATGAGTAGGAAGAAGAAAAATCCTTTCATTTGCAAACCAGTGCATAGACACCACCTGTATCTTTTGAGCATTTAAAGGTACATGACTTTGTCCTTTTATTGTGTCTTCCTTCTCTGTTTTCTCGGCATAGTTGATTGACAATAGTAACAGGGTAAAAATAAAATACCTATTTCCTTTCATCAAATCTCACTGCTTTTTAAATTGTCTTGGATAGTCCTCATTTGTAAATACCATATCTAAGAGAACAGATGCCTTGAAATTTGCTAAAGAACACAGAGGTTTTCTCTGCTTTTTAATTTAAAAAAATCTTCAACATAAGTAAAATAGAGGAAGATTTCTAATTTTTGAAAAAAAATTTGTTTAAAGCTCTAAAATACTTATTTTTGTTAACTTGTTCAAAGCTTAAAATAGAGAATAAAGTTCTAAATTAGACTAGACAGTTTTTCTTCAATTACATTCTTGGAATAGACATTTAAAATAAACGTCAAGCCAAAAAACTGTTGGTCAAAATGCTCTCAAAAGTATTTCAAAGTCCAAGATTATGTCTTTATTCTCTTACAATTGGTTTAAGAGTTAATCTCCATGAAATCCTTTGAATTGTTTTTTAGAAGATTGTATTTATTCATTTAGTTGAGAAAGAAAGAGAGAGAGTGAGAAAGAACATGAACAGGGAGGAGAGGGAGAAGCGACCTCCCCTAACCAGATGCAGGGCTAGAGCCCAGGACCCGGGGATCATGATCTGAGCCAAAGCCAGATGCTTAACAGACTAAGCCACCCAGGCACCCCAGACCTTTGAATTATTATAAAAGCAACTGTACTCTTTTGGCTCCTAACTTGTTCTGTTGGCTCATTATTTGAATGCATAATTTTAATTTTAAAGTTCTTTAAATTACCTTAAGGGCTACTTACATATTTCATAATTTGAAGACTAACAAACAAAGATATTATAGAAGGGGAGATTCTCAGTTCTAAAATTTGTGAATTAGGACAAAAGTACCCATAATAATATATCTCTAGGTAAACTAGAATTCTCTACAAATAGGCAAACTGTCCCATTTTATAAGAGAAAGAAACAAAAGCAGAAATTTTAGATATCATAAAATGACATGATGTCTTGCTTGGTGCTGTTTTGCCCTATTCCCTACACTTTTTGACTTAGCTTATAATTTAAAGCATAAAAAAAGTAATGGAGGAATTTTCAAAGGTGTCTCATCATAGATCCTCCTAGCTTCTCACAAAAAAATATGCTCATGTATATGCACACATAATAACAACTGAAAAGGAACTTAGAATAAAGATGAATATATACATTATTGCCAAAATCTGGAAGGAATTTATCACAATGCTATGGCTTATGAAACTGGATAAAGGGGAAAAAAAACCCTTTACCCATGCTTTGGTTCATCAGACAGAGCAACCCAGAGGGAAGGTAGAAAGACATTTCATTTCTCTTCCACTCTAATTCAATGCCTGAGAGATCCAGCATCTGTCCCACTAAGAAAATTGGGCAGGCATTCATCTACTAAGAGAGTGCTTCTTGGAAATGAACAGAATACAGTCTCCTCATACATTCTCTTTACTGAACCTTTGGATTTCTACAGGTGTCCACCACCCACCTGCCATTTTATAATTTCAGAATACCTCTATTTTGTGTGATATTAGTTTCCTAGAACTGCAATAACAAAAGAAACCAGACTGCTTAGAACAGAAATGTATTCTCTCACAATGCTGGAGTCTAGATGTCTGAAATGAAATCAAAGTGTTGACAAGCCCACGCTCTCCCTGAAGGCTCCAGGAAAGGATCTTTCTTTACCTGTTCCTAGATTCTAGTGGTTATGGACAATTCTTGTTATACTCGACTTGTTGCTACAGCACTCCCATCTCTACCTCTGCCATTACATGGTGTTTCCCTGTGTATCTGCGTCCAAATTTCCCTCTTATAGGACAGCAGTCATTGGAGTATATAATCCACCCTAATTGAGTATGCAGTACAATCACCCCCAAATGAGTATGACCTCATTTTACCTGGATTACATCAGATCCTATTTACAAATAAGGTTACCTTCATACATACCAGGGGTTAGGACTTTAACACAGCTCTTAAGGAGATACAATTCAACCTGCACCATATATGTTCTGGTAAGAGACAATGACTACTTGCCCTCTGCTGCAACAGAAGGAGTGGAATAGTCTCCTTTTCCCCAAGGCACATGACTCATCCCAGTCAAATGGATACTCCCATTCTATAAAGTTTGATCAAGTGACACAAAGATGAAGAACACTTAAATTTTGTTCTCAAATGCAGCAGTAATCTCTTCTAACAACCCAATAGTTGTACAATTTTTGCAAAATATTAAATCTCTTTTGGCTTAAAATAGAATCATGTTTATTATTTGGGAAGGACAACTCTCAAGATACAAATAGGAGAAATATAAGAAAGGATGGCAGAGATGCATATATCTCCCCTAGAAGGTTAGTCTCTGCAAGAAAAGAGTGTGTGGTCTTTAAAAACTAGGAAGGAATAGTCTGAAGGAAGCACATACTGGAGTATGTACATGGAATCAGTTCAAAATGTTAAGGTTCCAGGCAATATGGTTTAAGAAACCTTGTATTTAAATCTGCAAAGCACTGGGGAATGAGCTATTTTCTTGCAGCTGATTTGATACAAGAATTAATAAGCAAAGAACAACCATATGAAATGCACACAACCCTCGGCTGGTAAACACTGAATATGGATAAATCTCTCCTAATGTGGGGATAGATGGATGGATAGAAAGATAAGATGTCCTCAAAGAATTAATAATATATGAAGAACTTAAAAGAGGGGACTATCACACTGAAGAATCAGAAGAAGATTATAACTCTGAAGATGATTCATTAGTAAAAGCAAAGGAAAAAACAAATTTTATAGCACTCTTCAATAAGATGACAGAATACCTAACCTTTATGAAAGAAGAGCAGAAAATCAAATGTGAAGTAGACAGAGAAGGAAAAATCAGCACAATGAAGTGAAAATATAACTGATGTAAATAAATCAATGAAATTAAAATTAGATTAAAGATTCTATTAAAGAATGGAACTGACAATATTGTGAAAATATTTTTATATTTATGTGTTTATTTATTAGAGAGAGAAAGAGAGAGAGCATGCACCAAGCAGAGAGGGGGAGGGGAGGGAGATGGAGAATTAGACTTCCCATTGACCAGGGAGCCCAATGTGGAGCTCAATGCAGGGCTGAATCCCAGGACCTGGGATCATGACCTGCTGAAGGCAGATGGGTAACCACCTGAGCCACCGAGGTGTTCCAACAATATTGTGAAAATTTGACATAGAACTATGTTAGGTTTGGTTTGGTTTGGTTTGGTTGTTCATCAAACCAAAAGTAAACACTTACTAAGCTAAAACACAAAACAAACTAAATAAGGATGAAATACCAAGTGGAGTTGGTTACTATTCCTAAATTCCACAGTTACCATGCATCTCTTGATAGAGATGTCTTCTATAATTAAAGAATTAAGTGAGAAAAAAAAATTCCTTTGTTTCCTGAAACGCTACAAACTGTCATATAAACTGACAGTTTGTTTGCTATTTTTATCTAATACTTTAAATGAACAGCATAGGGTTTTATATCTAAATCACTTAACAAGTCAATTTGGAAAGATGAGCCTAACGGAACACATATTTGGATGGAAATGAATAAACTACACATCAACATAATTTGAAAAGATATAGTATAAAGTCTCACAGGAACATCTTTCTTATACTCTTTCTGTAGTCTTACCTTGCCAGATAAAATACCAATGTTGGTGAAAACTTCAGCTTTCTCTTAGAAAAAGCTTCCAGGCTTCTCTTCGCCCACTGTTGGATTCTCTCTACAGTCAGAAGGGCTAGAGATAGTTTGGGAGTTTGGTGACAGTCTGACATCTACACATTTACTTTCCTGTGGTGAAGCAGGGGTGTTTTTGACTGCCAGGGGTGGTCTGGCAATGTCTGGAGTCATTTTTTACTTCCATGACTTTGCGGTGGGGTAGAGGTCAGAAATGAGGCTAAGCACCCCACCACACATAGGAGAGCCTCCCACAACAAGAACTACCAGCTCAAAATGCCAGTACTGTTAGGGCTGCTACACAGGATGAAGATCTATTTTTTCATGGTTCTGTCTCATGTTCTTAATTTTTCTTGCCTATCCTACTCCCCATTTCAATGTAATAAGAAAATTAAGTAAATTTTCCACCTACATCTGGGATGGTGGATTTTATTTGCATGAGATCCAGGAGACCCTGTTTGTACATGTTACCAAAATGGCCTTGTAAGGAAAAGCTTGAGTGTCACAGAAAAGCAGGCGGATTGGCCACCATATTTCTGTAAAGAGATCACTCTAACAGACTATTTGATCTGTCAGAACCTTTTCCACGAATCATCAGAAAGACTCAGGGAGAAGTGGGCTTATAGGGTAGGCTCAGGATTTCTTTTAAGTATAAGATCCTTGTTAGATATCTAGGTGGAAATGTCAAGGAGCCTGTTGGACATGAGTCGGGGACTCCAGGAGAGACAAAGTTGGAGATGTAAATTTGGAAATTATCAGTGATGGCCATTTGAAACCATGTCACTGCATAAATTTTTTCAGGAAATGAGGATAGATTAAAAATAGGAGGACTGAGAATTGAGTATCCCAGTATCTCAATATTTAGAGGTCAGAAGAAGGCAGAGGGATCAGCAAGCACTAAGAACCAGAGGCTGCATTCTGAGAGAAGAATGACATAGACATTCATATAAAGGAAAAGACTCAGGAATCCTGGAGAGAGAAATAAAAATATCTGTTCTTGTCTAGAACTGTCTAGTTCTAATCTAGAACATTAATTATTTTGTTTGTCTAACATCCATTCCTAATGTCTTAGTTTAGATACCTTACAAGCAGAGCCTAAGAAAGAGTTATTTACTGAGGCTTTACTCTCAGGAAAAAAGGAGTGAGAGAAGCAGAATGGGACAGGAGGGGAAAGCCAATCAATGTTGTGCTTTCTCCTGGAGCTTTAGAGCATGATATACATTACTAACTTATTCCCTCCTTGAGAGAGAGGACAGCCCTTTTTCCCCTGAGCCAAATAGTCACTAGAGCATGTTGCTGGAGGAGGGGGTGGCTTACTTTCTGGATGAGCTGATTCCCTTGGCTAAAGGCGTTATCTGGAGAAGAGGAAAGCTCCAAGCTGTTAGCCTCCAATACTCCCAGCAGCTCAGGGATGGATGCCCCAACTTGGTACAGGGATCCAGAAGTGGCAGCAACAGCATCTACCTTCCTCTGTTCTTAACAGACCTCACTGCTCCTGCAGGGAGCCTCTCCTCCCTGATTTCAACTCATTCTGGTGTGGTTGACTCTATTCTTCCACTCTTACTCCAGTGTTCATTCCACATGAAACAGACTTCCTCAAATAGTGTTGTAATTACAGATTTAGGTATCAGCTCATGACCCCATTTGGAGGTGTGAATACCCAGAATATTTGCAATTATCCCTATTAGGAGAGGAAATATATCTTCACTAAGGTCACTAAGATCTGAAGATAGACAATGAAATTGCAACTTCACCACCAGGAGGAAAAAGCTTACACAAGAATAAAGACAACACTGAAGAAAACTCAGTTTAGGGACAAACCCCTGACATTGTTTGTGTACACCTGGATGTAAATGTACTGATTCAGTCATGCTTTTTTAGGTGTGTTAAACAATCCCTCTGGCTTCACCAGCCTGAGTTGAGTTTCTGCCTCTTCTGCTCTCCTTAGGGTCTAGATGTCAGACAAAAACTGGCTTCTCTGTGATTTGCAGAATTTTCTAAAACAAATTTGAATAGTCCTTTTTTCCTTGCTCAAACATGTTCTAAGACATACATAATATATACAGATTAACAATCGAAAAATTATAATACAATTAAGTGAACAACCTCAAAATATCACCAAGCATATTTTATCTCTCCTGAATGGGCAGAAGGCCCTTCAAATAATCCAATGCTTTTGATTATGTTTTCTAACACCAAATATCATTGTAAGATATTTTTCCATTTGGAATAAATATTAACAAAAGAAAAACATATTTTTTACTGGCATTTTTCAAAAACAAACAAACAAAAACAAGAAAACTATCCCTTGATTCCTTGCTGCATGAGAAGTCAATTATTAGGACTCTAGATTATGTTCCACTTTGATTACCTAGTCTTTTGTCTGATTTAACTTTCATGAAATGTTATAGGAAATCACTTTCCCTAATATAACTATCATAAAATGCAGTTAAAAGTCACTTATTTCTTCTACTAAACTGCTTGTTCACAAAACACATCAAAATTATGCTAGCATACATTGTCCAGCACAAATCTAGGGTGTGAATACATCACAACTGATTTTGTTGAAAATATGACAGTTTCATTTAAACCCTTATTCATACCTGTATATGTGTTTTTCTGTATTGTGGCTCCACATGCTGCAGTTGTTCTTTGACTGCTAAGAGGTCATGTTCACTCACAGTGGTTCTAACCCAGTTCAGTTATAGCAGAGACTGAATACCAATTTCCATGCTCAAGTGACCTTCCTCATACCCATTCATAGGTATTTGGGGCATTAAACTATTGCTAGAACTACAAAAGTTTAATTGTTTCTTCTTAGATTTTATTTACTTATTTGTCAGAGAGAGAGAGAGAGAGAGAGAGAGCAAAGCAGGGGGAACAGCAGGCAGAGGGAGAAACATGTTTCTTGCTGAGCAAGGAGTCCAGGGCGGGACTTGATCCTAAGACCCTGAGATCATGACCTGAACCGAAGGTAGATGCTTAATCCACTGAGCCATCCAGATGTCCCAAAAGTTTAACTATTTGAAGAGAGATCAATGAGAGCAAACAGATCATAAAGAATCTCAACAGATACTTAGTGAAAACAAGTATATAATATCATATAATATTGTGCACCCAGACAAATCCTGATGAATACCAATTAGAAAGACAATGGATGATGAGATAAAAAGGTTAGTGGAAAAAACTGTGATGATGGACAGATTTTTGTGCCTGTTTGTTTTTTATTAACATGACATCACCCAGTAACAAGAGTCCTCTTCTCTCTGCATTTTGTTGCCAGAGGAGAGCCTTCAGAAGAGATGAATTTTCTTTGATTCCATCTCCCCACAATCCCCTGCGCTCCTTGGGGAGCAATGTCAATTATACCATCATCAATGCAGATGGCATATTAAAGAGTTAGTACAGCAGGCAGAGAATGTTAATGCTGTTCACAAGTGCCAATGTGCACAGCAGACTTTCCCCTCAAGTCTGCAGCCCATCACATGTCTCTATTCATTCAGATCTAATCCTATCAACCGAGAGGCCAGGGCACTGGCTTGCTCTCTGCCTTTGTCACTCAAACTTACCTATTAAAAACAATCCATTTCCTAAAGTCAGGCAGTGTGGAATTCAGGTTTGGCAGCCAAAAGATAAACTCCTATATACAGAGCATGATAATGAGGAGCCTGCTGGCTTTCTTGCTTGATGGGTTATTCTTATTAAGATAAAATATGTTCCAAAAGCAACTCAGGAATATAGAAATCAGCTAGTTCATAAAAAGTTATAGGAGCTTAGCCTTTCCAGTTAAAGAAACAAATATGAAGAACATGAACTCAAACTCAGTAGAAAAGCATCGCCACTAGAAATTCCTCTTTCTGTTACATTTTTTCCTCTTAGATTTTTTAATGTTGCAGTATTATGAAGAAGAATTTCACAATTGCATTTAGATGAGAATTTAGATGGCTTGATAATTGAATCATCTCTACAAAGCTTTTATGTAATGAATGCTTAATTTGTCATAGCAAATAAAATCTGTAAGTAAATAATTACCTTGTGTTGATGGAGCACCTATCATGTACAGACACTACCACTCGGCATAGTGGAAGGCATAGGAATGCATAAAATGAAAGACATGGGTCTTGCACTAGAGAAGTAATGGTATATTAGAGAAGACACAAAAACAAGAATGCAAGAGAAGATATAAAGCTGGAATGTCACAACAAAGCAAATGCATGTAGACTGTAATCCTAAAGAAACGCAAGTAATAAAGACACGGGAGCAGCCCAGACTGAGGCTGGTTGACATGAAGTGATGGGCTTTAAGTATTAAGATATTTACTTTATTCTCTAGGCAATAAAAATCTAAAGAAACTTGAGCAAAGCAGTGACATGGTGAAGCACTTTAATTAATTTAAAGGGAAAATTAAGTATATAATGGTACATGTTTTATGCACCTATGACAAAACTTAAGAAATGGAAAGCAGCTGGAGGAGGGGCAAGATGACAGAGAAGTAGGAAACCCTGTTTCAACCGGTCCCCCAAAGTGAGCTAATTATCTACCAGAACACTCTGAACATCCATGAAATCAGCCTAAAATGTAAGATTATACACTTCTGGATCTCTACAGGGGCAGAAGACATCGGTGGAGAGGTAAAGCGGAGTGGGAACACTCGGACTGATATTGGAGGATAAACAGAAGGGGGAGGGAGCAACCAAAAGCAACCCATTGGAAAGTAATACCTCAATACAAAACTGCCCTGTGATTGGAGACCAGCATTAACTTGGAGTCTGGTTGAAAGCACTCAAAAAGAGCAAAAAAGTCTTAATGGGCAACTGGTGGAATTGGGCAGTCATGGGCACGGTTCTAAGCCCCCTAACCCAGGATGGTCACCACCGGTGACCACCCATGTCAGAGAGAGAGCAGCAGAGCCTCCAGTTCCTGGTCCCTGAGCCCCCGGGGTTGCGCAGTTTTCACCACCACTTGGCTGGGCGCACTCCCATCCCCCCATGAGGGTGTCTGGTGTGGGTGCCAACCTATGCTTTCTAGAACTACAGCTTTTTGTGCTCTGTGAGCACTGTGTGACTGGGGCCTGACATACTTTCCTCCTGAGCCTGAAAGAGCTCTGTGCCAGCCCTAGCTGGCAGTCTCTAGGACCAGCCGAGGGTCTGGACACTCCCAACCTGGGCCTGGAAGAACTCAGCATGATCTCTGGTCAAGATCCCTTGGCAGTGACCTGCATAACCATGAGGTCTGGACTCCAGACAGCAGTCCCAGCAAAGGCAGCCACCGGAAGCAGGCTCCCTGGACCAATATCGTTGTCAGTTTTAGTGGCATAGGGGTGCAGAGATAAGTGGGCACTTTGGGCAATCCCTGAGATGGTGGCTGGGGACATGTACTGCCTGTGAGAGGTTGCATGGCTCAGCAGAGTTTGCAGAGGTGGAGTTTGTGTGTTCTGGATCATCCAGAGGGGAGCAGACTGAGGCTTCTCTCTGAGATGGAGGTTCTGGGTGCAGTTTGCTTTCCACTAAACCTCCAAAAAGCCACAAAAAGCCAACAAAGAACAAAAACCTCCAGAGTACAAAAGCCTGAAAAACCGGTTTCCACAAAGCGCAGTCCATTGATAGCGGGCAGGAGGACTCAACCCAAGCATGACTAACTGAAAAACAACACAGCAGGCCCCTCCCCCAGAAAGCAAGCCAAAAGAACGAGAAGACAACCACCACAGGGTCTCCATAAAACTGTAAAACCCCAAAACCCCAGGGGAAAACAATATATTAAGCTCCCAGTATTGCCTTAAAATCTGTTTATTTCATAGATACAACTTTTACTTTTAATTCATTCTCACTATCTTGTTCCTTTTAATTTTTTCAACCTACTTACCATTACAACTAGAGGTTTAATACAATATATTCCATAATAACCTTTTAATTTGAAACTTTTTCATACATATGCCTGTGTTTTTCTTTTTCTTTTCTATTTTTTATATATAGATATAAGCTTCAAGGTACTCCTCTTTCCCTAATCAATACTACCCCTATATATAAACCACTTTTTTATATAAAAAAAGTCTTAATCTCCCTTTAAGTCTGGAAAGTTGAGTCCTTTAACAAAGATATCAAGATACACCCAGGAAGAATCAAAATAATCTTCCTCACCCACATTGAAGATTTATAACCATCCTCCAATCTTTTTCTTCTGTCAGTGTTTCTGTTTATCTGTTTTTGTTCTGGTATTATATAAATCTTATCCTTGGGGTTCATTTTGTCTGGGTTCTTTTCTTTTTTTCTTGTCATTTACTTTTGTCAGTCTTTTTGTTTGTCTGTTTTTCTTTGTATACGATATAAATCTTACTTTTGGGGCTCACACTGGCTGGTCTTCTCTTTTTTCTCTCTCTCTCTTTCATTCTCTCTCTTTTAATCTTTTTCTTTTTTTCTCTTTCTTAACCCACTGAGCCACCCAGGCACCCCCTTTTTTTCTCTTTCTTTTTGGTGGTAACTTCCAGTTGCTCTGAAGCATTCCAGGGTGCACCTTGCCTTGATCGTGATTGATATATTCAGCTATATATCCCCTCAACTGCCTCTCATCAAAATGACTAGGAGAAGGAATACCTAACAGAGGAAAAATTCAGAGACTGTACCCTCTCCATCAGAGCAACTGGATAAGGACATAAACAGTATGTCAGAAAGGGAATTCAAGGTAAAAATTATCCAGGCAATTGCTAGGATGGAGAAAACCATTTGTGACAACACAGAATCTCTAAGGGCAGAAGTGAAAGCCACATAGGAAGAAGTTAGATGGCTCAATGGGTTAAGCCTCTGCCTTTGGCTCAGGTCATGATCTCAGGGTCCTAGGATCAAGTCCCACATTGGGCTCTCTGCTCAGCAGGGAGCCTGCTTCCTCCTCTCTCTCTCTCTGCCTGCCTCTCTGCCTATTTGTGAGCTCTCTCTGTCAAATAAATAAATAATTTTTTTTAATTTTTAAAAACTTTAAAAAATATTTTTTAAAATGCTATCAAGGAGATCCAACTTAATTCAAATACTCTAACAGCTAGGGTAATGGAGGCAGAAGATAGAATTAGTGATCTAGAGGACAAAATGACAGAGAAAAAGCATCAGGAGGAGGCATGGAAGAAACAACTTAAAAGCCATAAAAACATAATTAGGGAAATAAATGATGCCATGAAAAATTCCAACAACAGAATTATTGGGATCCCTGAGGGGACAAAAAAGAGAGAAAGCTAGAAGATAAAGTTGAACAAATTCTGGATGAAAATCTTCCCAGTCTGGGGAATTTAACCAGCATTCATGTCCTAGAGGCAGAAAGAACACCCCCAAGATCAATGAATCTAGAAAGACCTTGAGGCACTTGATTGTGAAACTGATGAATCCTAATTTTAGATAAGAACTTCTGAGGGCAGCTAGGGGGGAGAAATTCCTTACATACAGAAGAAGGTCCATCAGAATAATGTCAGACCTGTCCACAGAAACCTGGAAATCCAGAATGGGCTGGCAAGACATATTCAGGGCACTAAATGAGAAGAACGTGCAGCCAAGAATACTTTATCCAGCAAGGCTGACATTCAAAATGGATGAAGAGATAAAGAGCTTCCAAGACTGGTAAAGTTTAAGAGTATGTGACCACCAAGCTGGCACTACAAGAAATATTAAGCACGGGGTGGGGGGGGGGGTTCTATAAAAGAAGAAAGAACCCAAGAGTGACATAGATCAGAAACTTACAGAGACCATCTATAAAAACAAGGACTTCACAGGCAACATGATGTCAATAAAAACATATCTTTCGGTGCCTGGATGGCTCAGAGGGTTAAAGCCTCTGCCTTCAGTTCAGGTTATGATCTCAGAGACCTGGGATCAAGCCCTGCATCAGGCTCCCTGCTCAGTGGGGAGCCTGCTTCCCCTTCTCTCTCCCTGCCTGCCTCTCTGCCTACTTGTGATCTCTATCTGTCAAATAAGTAAATAAAATCTTTTTTTTTTTAAGTATCTTTCAATGATCACTCTCATGTGAATGACCCAAATGCTCTCATAAAATGGCACAGGGTTGCAGAATGGATAAAATGACAGAACAAATTCATATTCTTCTACAAGAGACCCATTTGGAACCTAAAGATACATCCAGACTGAAAGTGAAGGGATGGAAAAGCATCTTTCATGCCAATGGGACTCAAAAGAAAGCTGGTAGCAATTCTCATATCAGATAAATTAGATTTCAAACTAAATATTGTAGTCAGAGATAAAGAAGGACACTAAATCATTCTTAAAATGTCTATCCACTAAGAAGATCTACTGTAAATATTTATGCCCCCAATATGGGAGCAGCCAACTATATAAGCCAAGTGTTAATCAAAATAAAGAGTCATATTGATATGAATACATTAATAGTAGGGGATCTTAACATGCCACTCTCAGTAACAGAGAGATCATCCAAGCAGAAAATCAATAAAGAAACAAGAGCAATGAATGACACATTGGAAAAAATGGACATTATAGATATATACAGAACATTCCACCCCAAAACAACAGAATACTCATTCTTCTTGAGCGCACATGGAACTCTTTCCAGAATAGACCACATACTGGGTCACAAGTCAAGGCTCAACTGATACTAAAAGATTGAAATTATTCCCTGCATATTCTCAGACCACAGTGCTTTGAAATGGAACTCAACCACGAGAAAAAGTTTGGAAGGAATTCAAACACTTTCTAAGTGTTTCTTAAGTGTTCTGCTTAAGAATGTTTGAATCAACCAGGAAGTCAAAGAAGAACTTAAATTCATGGAAACCAATGAGAATGAAGACACCTATCCAAAACCTATGGGATATGGCAAAGACAATCCTAAGGGGGAAATAGATAGCCATCCGAGCCTCACTCAAAAAAATTTTAAAAATCCAGAATGCCCCAACTCTCTTTACACCTTAAAGACCAGGAAAATCAACAACAAATTAAGCCAACCCCATGCACAAGAAGGGAAATAATCAAGATTAGAACAGAAACCAATGAGATAGAAACTAGAGATACAGTAGAACACATCACTCAGACAACAAAAAGAAATAAAAGGTATCAAAATTGGCAAAGAAGAAGTCAAACTCTCTTTCTTCACAGATGACATGATACTTTATATGGAAAACCCATAAGACTCCATTCCCAAACTACTAGAACTCATACAGCAATTCAGTAATGTGGCAGGACACAAAATCAATGTACAGAAATCAGTTGCTTTCTTATACACTAACAATGAAAATATAGAAAGAGAAATTAGAGAATCGATTGCATTTACTATAGCACCAAGAACCATAAGATACCAGGAAATAAACCTAACCAAAGAGATAAAACATCTATACTCTAGGAACTACAGAATACTCATGTAAGAAATTGAAGAAGACACAAAAGATAGAAGAGCATTCCATACTCATGGATCAGAAGTATAAACATTGTTGAAATGTCTATACTGTCTAGAGCAATCTATACTTTCAATGCCCTCCCGACCAAAATTCCACTGGCATTTTTCAAAGAGCTGTAACAAACAATTCTAAAATTAACATGGAACCAGAAGACACCCCAAATTGTTAAGGAAATGTTGAAAAAGAAAAACAAACCTGAGGGCATCACGTTGCCTGATTTCAAGCTTTACTTCAAAGCTGTGATCACCAAGACAGCATGGTACTGGCACAAAAACAGAAACATAGACCAGTGGAACAGAGTAGAGAGCCCAAATATGGCCCCTCAACTCTATGGTCAAATAATCTGCAACAAAGCAGGAAAAATATATAGTGGAAAAGAGACAGGCTTTCAATAAATGGTGCTGGGAAAATTGGACATCTGTGTATAGAAGAATGAAACTTGACTATTCTCTTATACCATACACAAAGACAAACTCAAAATGGATAAAAGACCACAACATGAGGCAGGAATCTATCAAAATCCTAGAGGATAACATAGGCAGTAACCTCTTTGGCATCGGCCACAGCAACTTCTTTCAAGACATGTCTCCAAAGGCAAAGGGAACAAAAGTGAAAATGAACTTCTGGGACTTCATCAAGATCAAAAGCTTCTGCACAGCAAAGGAAACTGTCAACAAAACAAAGAGGCAACCCACAGAATGGGAGAAGATATTTGCAAATGACACTATAAAGGGCTGATAGGCAAGATCTATAAAGAACTCAACACACGTGAAACAGATAATCCCATCAAAAAATGGGCAGAAGACATGAACAGACAATTCTCCAAAGAAGACATACAAATGGCTAACAGACACATGAAAAAATGTTCACCGTCATTAGCTATCAGGGAGATTCAAATCAAAACCACACTGAGAGGGGCACCTGGGTGGCCCAGTGGGTTGGGCCTCTGCCTTCGGCTCAGGTCGTGATCCCAGGGTGCTGGGATTGAGCCCCACATCGGGCTCTCTGCTCAGCAGGAAGCCTGCTTCCTCCTCTCTCTCTGCCTGCCTCTCTGCCTACTTGTGATCTCTCCCTCTGTCCAATAAATAAATAAAACCTTTAAAAAAAAAAAACACACTGAGATACCATCTTACATCAGTCAGAATGGCCAAAATCAATAAGACAGTAAACAACAAGTGTTGGAGAGGATGTGGGAAAAGGGGAACCCTCTTACACTGTTGGTGGGAATGTAAGTTGGTGCAGCCACTTCGGAAAACAGTGTGGAGATTCCTTAAGAAATTAAAAATAGAGCTACCCTATGACCCTGCAGTGACACTACTGGGTATTTACTCCAAAGATACAGTTATAGTGAAAAGACGGGCCATGTGTACCCCAATGTTCATAGCAGCAATGGCCACAGTCGCCAAACTGTGGAAAAAGACAAGATGCCCTTCAACAGGCGAATGGATAAAGAAGATATTGTCCATATATACAATGAAATATTATGTCTCCATCAGAAAGGATGAATACCCAACTCTTGTATCAACATGGATGGGACTAGAGGAGATTATGCTGAATGAAATAAGTCAAGCAGAGAGAGTCAGTTACCATATAGTTTCACTTACTTGTGGAGCATAAGGAATAACACGGAGGACACTGGGAGATGTAGCAGAGAAGTGAATTGGGGGAAATTGGAGGGAGAGATGAACCATGAGAGACTGTGAACTCTGAGAAACAAACTGATGGTTTTGGAGGGGTGGGGGAGGGGTTGGGAAAGCCTGGTGGTGGATATTACGGAGGGCATGTATTGCATAGAGCACTGGGGGTGTGGGGCATAAACAATGAATTTTGGAACACTGAAAAATTTTTTTAATTTAATTTAATTTAAAAAACAAAAGAAAGAAAGAAAAGGAAATGGAAAGCAATTAGGTTTAGAAAACAGAGACCTAGGCTAGGAGCCACTAAACATTTTTCTAAAGAAATACATGTACATGTTTGGAGCACCTGGGTGGCTCAGTGGGTTAAAGCCTCTGCCTTTGGCTCAGTTCATGGTCTCAGGGTCCTCGGATTGAGCCCCACATCGGGCTCTCTGCTCAGTCAAGGAGAGCAGAGAGGAGCCTACTTCCTCCTCTATCTCTGCCTGCCTCTCTGACTACTTGTCAACTCTATCAAATAAATAAACAAACAAACAAAAAATCTTTAAAAAAAAAAAAGAAAGAAATACATGTACATGTTCAAAAAAAGTTTTATCAAACATGTTCACCACAACATTATTAGAATACAGAAAAAGAAAAACAGAAAACAAATTAAATGTCTCTGTCTCTCTGTCAAATAAATAAATAAAATCTTAAAAAAAAAAAAAAGAAAGAAAGAAAAAAAGCTGGTAAGTGGTAGAGTCTAAAGAAAAAGAATCCAAAGAAATTACAGTCCTAAACCAGCAGTGGAAGAAGCCAAGAAAAAAACCAGTACACTTTGCAGAATCTACTCCTTGGCAATATTGGGTCATCTGGGAATGGATGTGGAAGTGAAATTAAAAACAAGAGGATTGTATGAAAGACTATTCAAAACGTAGTTAGAGAATTTTGAGAATCAGTTACATCCCTCTCCCTTCCCTATTCCATATAGCCTATCTGTACAATATCTCTATCCCAACTGGAAAAGAAGCCTTAGCCTCTAGAGAATAAGAGAGCCTTAATGTCTAGATAGCAAAGCAAAAGGCATAGTTAAGGGGGAAGATAATATATGAAAAAAAAAGGAATTCTCCATCAGGAATTCTTGGATCAAAGGACCCATTAAGATCAAACTATAATGGAGCTCACAGACCAGAAGCCCCAGCTGTGATCTTAGGAGCTTCTTGTCAGCTGTTTATTGCTCCACTCTTAAAGGATCAGAAACATTGGGGAAAGAGAAAAAAAAATATGAAAGCTGAAGCTTGGAAGAAATAAAAGCAGCTTGGAGAAAAAAGTGTTTTCAAGGGGAATAAATCTTCAAATAAACAGGGGCACCTGGGTGGCCCTATCAGTTAAGTGTGCATAAATAAATCTTAAAAAAAAAAACTTCAAATAAATTAATCCTACTTTACTCAAAAGATTAAACAAGCTATAATATATGTGCAATAAGAACAGGGTATTATTAAAAGAAGGAGGAAGAGAAGGGGAAGGAGAGAGGGAGAAATAAAAGAATCAGAAAAAAAAAGACCTTTGGAAAAAATAAATACATACATATACACTCTTATATGTATACAGATATATATGTGTATATAGGGGGATGTGTAAGTATGTTGTGTGTAACTCAATGAAATAGATGAACAATGAAGATGAGAAAATCTCCCAAAAACTGAACAAGACGGCCTTGGAGAATAGTTGTGCCCCTATTTATTATATTTATGTGCTTTTTTTCCACAGTGGTTCACTCATGGCTTACCACAGTAGACCTCCCTGGCCCATTTATTTATCTTGATCTTCCAGTTTTCCCGCTTCCTGCAATACTTAGCTTTCCACTGTCACATCAAGGGCTAATTCTTTTGTAGAAAAGTTCCAGTTCATATTTCCCAAATTGGTTTCCAGTCCAATTTCCCAATCTAAAAAAAAAGGTTAAAATGTAAATCTCTCACTTCTATGCTTTAGGCCCTGGACAAAGGAGAAAGTCAACTTTTTTTTTTTTATAATTTTTTTTTCAGCATTCCAAGATTCATTGTTTATGCACCACACCCAGTGCTCCATGCAATACATGCCCTCCTTAATACCTACCACCAGGCTCACCCAACCCCCAGCCCCAAAACCCTCAGTTTGTTTCTCAGAGTCCACAGTCTCTCATGTTCATCTCCCCCTCTGATTTCCCCCAACTCACTTCTCCTCTCAACAAAAGGAAAGAAAGAAAGAATCAGTATTTTACTTGTTTATCTCCCTCCTGAATGTAAACCACATGGGATGAGGGACCTCGTTTTATATTCTCACTGCCTAGAATGTGCTCAATTCAATATAAGAGCATAGAAAATACTTCTTGAATGAATTCTTCTTGAATGAATGAACAAATGAATAAACAAATGCATGCCAGGTATATGGCTTTTATTTTCTTTTAGATTTTATTTATTTCTCTGACAGAGAGACGAGAGAGGGAACACAAGCTGGGGGATGGGAGAGGGAGAAGCAGGCTTCCCGCAGAGCAGGGAGCGTGATACGTGGCTCAATCCCAGGACCCTGGGATCATGACCTGAGCTGAAGGCAAACACTCAACGACTAAGCCACCCACATGCCCCTATATATGGCTTTAGAACTGCCGTTGCAACTTGGGGAAAGAATGGACAGAGTACAAAACAACCAATGAGAAAGATTCTAACCAGCACAGACTTTCTTATAACACTTGTTTTGAAAAAAATCTCAAGTTAAGGTATCCCTACAGTCAACTCCATTTTTTTTCAGTCTAACTCGAATCAGACCACACCCAGAGGTACCATAGTCAATCTCTGAAATGGCTTCCTTTATGTACCTATTTGTGACCCAGGGATTACCACCTGTTATGGGATACTCTTAGGGAAATTCCCTATATGTGTCTTAGAGCCCTTAACCCTGCCTCATGACAAGCAACACATTTTTTTTCTTCCTGTGAGAGGCAGATAGTTTAACAGTCTATGAGTTATTCTTTTTTAATTAATGTTTTCTTAATTTTAGCAAACTAATACATCCACTTGGCTTTATAGTCACAATCAGATGGTGGGGTAAGGACTGAGCCATATGGTTGGGGAGCACCCAACTTTCAACATTTGTGTGCCCCTTCTTTATGAGGGTATAAGCCTGACTGTCAGTATTCAGAAAGCACTTCAGGAGAAAAACGACAGGGTATCTCACCATTCAAGCTGCCATTCAACAACAGCTCACTGTGATCCCCAGCTGTGTATACCTCTCCATTGAGAACCTCCTATTTTCTACCAGAATGGACAAGGAGTAATTTCCAGGTTAGCAAGGATGAAAGAGGTGATTTGGGGTGTTAAACGTTCATTACACTCAAGTTGAACAAATCCCCATTTTTAAACATTTGCAATGCTCCCTTCTTAAAGCTGCCTGGTATCTCCAATTCTTCAGCCTTTCTAGATTTGGTGGCATAATTTTCCTTTTCTCCCATTGGCTTCATCACTTCAGGCTTTAATATCACAGGCTAGCCGGTTCAGTCTCTACTATTCCATCCTCATTCAGTTTCCAAAATGTTGACTTCTCTTTTGTGTTGTCACCTTCTCTTCTTTTTCATTTTTTTTAAATAAGCGTGTATTTTTATTCATTTTTGGGGAATTAGAAGGGCACAAAGATAAATGCAAGTGTTCAATCCTTCATGCTTAACTGAAAGTCCTTCTTCAATGCCCTTAAGCCCATGTCTCTGTGCCTTCTAAAAGGTAAGCTGTATATCTGCATTAAGAAAAGGGAATTTATCATGTCCTTAAATTTGTTAAAGGACTTTCTTTAGAAATCATGCACCTTTGATTGTCAGGATTTTATGAAACAATAGTGATCATATAAGGAAAAGAATGTTATGAGAGATTATCACCAAAGGTCCATAATTTCTGCCAGAAGGGAAATAATAAAAGAAGCAGAAATTCATTCTCCCACCAATTCTCTCTCTCTGTCCTTCCCTGCCTGCCTCCATCTGCCTCCATCCCTCTCTCCAAGAGGGTGCCTTCGTCAAAATTATAGAACATTGGCAACATTGCTAGAAATGCATTTGCATTTACTTGTCCATGTCCGTTCTCTTCAAACCATGTCAGTTCAGGGCAAGGACTTTTCAGAAAGTTGAAGAATCCCACATTCAGACAGGCAGTAAATGGAAAACAAAACTCTCTGACAGGCCTCTGTCTCTTCGTGTCCTATCATTTGTATTTCATTTGGGCTCAAAAGGGATCCAAGTAAGACTTCCTCCAGTCAAGCAGTTGCCTTGGTCCAAACTAAGGGATAGATCAGAAGGGGTTCCTAAAGATCAGTCCTGGTGCATTGATCTTGATCCTATCAGATGCCTTGAAGTCAGTCCACTACTATCCTATACTATTGATAAGGTGTACTATTAATAACACTGACCATTGAGTTTTGGTCCCTTCTTTCAACCTTGCCCAGAATCCAGGTTTTGGGGACTTAATTGTGATCACTAATATTCCAGGTTTCCCCATTTCTATCTCAATTTCCTGACTCACAACCCTCAGGCTACCTCTGAACACCAGTAAATTTGAGGCCTCACACTGCTGTCAGTACCAATACCATCAGCCGTATAGTATTATCTTATTCCCTCTCTCCTTTTTTTTGATTCACACTTCAGAAGTGTTAGCCTTTTGCCAGCAATTTCTGTGACACCATCATCCCCACTCAAAAATCTCTGAAGTCTTCTTAGTAGTCAGAAATAAAACCAACTAGACTCAGCCTACAAAACAGTGCCATGCACAAAATATCTATACCTGGAAATTATTCAAATGGGTGATACCTCTTCTTGATTAGCATTTTTTCTGTCATATATTTACCTAAATATCACCCTGAGCCTCTTTAAGTCTGTTCAATCCTATACATTCTTAAAGGGTGAGACCACATGTTACCCTTTCTAACCTAATACTTTGAGTTTACTTTCACCTCTCTTTTTCTGCTCTTCTCAGTTTTACATTTAATTCTCCATGGCTTACATTGCTATTAACAGCTCCTGATTAAGGAAAGGACAAAAAGATGAGTTTGATGAACAAATATAAGATACAGCAAAGAGAGAATGGTGAGTGAAGCTAGCAATTACACAGATCTCCAATTAACATAAGAGCAACTGGAACAAAATTCTTATTAATGTATACTGTTACAGCACTATAAGCTTGCTATAAAAGAAAAAAGAATAAAGTAGGCATTTAAGTAATGACTCTTCCCAGCTTATTTCCAGCTAAACATTTGGACATCGTGAAATCAGAATAACTTAATTCTGCATTTTCTTTTATTGTTTCTTTTGGTTTTGGTAACTGCTAACCAACCTTTCCCCCATGCACCCACATAAGGTCTTCTTGTCCCTAACGACCTAGATTTCCTTCTAGAATTAAAGTTATACCATTTGGCTGTTTTGAAGCAAGAAACTTAACTTGGATCCAAAATTAAGAGCAAAATACCGTTGGGCATTATTTGCCATGTACATCAAAAAGAATGACTCTGAAAAATATGGTAAGAAAATACAACCTCCTCCTTCCTGCTTGGGAAAGGTGTTTCTATAATCTGTAAAATTACTCTTTTCAAGCATCACAATGTTTCATGATATGGATAATAAAATTTCACCAGGCCATTAAGAACAAGTTTACTATATTTTTTATGTAAACTCAGTAACTATAAAAAACACAGGAGAAGATTTCTGATGTTAAAACACTGATAATTAAAGATAGAATCCAAGAAAATTTTCCTTTGTTGAAAACAAAGGAAAACTTGGGCCTGAGGATGCAGTATAAACATATTCACCATGTTCCAGGAAGAATAGAGACAGACTCAGATCCAGGCATACCATGACAAATATTTTGGATTACAATAATAAAGTAAATGTCCTAAAAGCTTTCACACAAGAGGAAAATACAGATTACCTACAACAAGCAAAACCAGGTTGGCCTAAGACTTACCACTGAATTGTATTTTTTTTAAAGATTGATTGATTGGTTGGTTGATTTGAGAAAAAGAGAGAGCATGCACAGCAGTGGGGAGGAGCAGAGGATAGGGAGAAGCAGGCTCCCTGCTGAGCAGGGAGCCCCATGCCAGGTCCCTGAGTTGGCGACCTGAGCCAGCTTAACCGGCTTAACCAACTGAGCCACCCAGGTGTCCCTAAATTGTATTTTGAAGAAAAAATTCAGCGACTCAGCTATTTTGGTATCCAGATCACTTGTCTTATTTTTTTTTTAAGATTTTATTTTTAAAGTAATCTCTACATCCAACATGGGGCTCTAACTCACAATCCTCAGATCAAGAGTTGCATGCTCTATCGACTAAGCCAGCCAGGTGTCCCCCAGATCATTTGTCTTAAATGTATAAAGATATGGTCATGTGCACAGAATCTCCAAAACCAAACAAAAATTCCTACTTGAGCATACAACTAAGCCAACTAAAATATATGTCAAAATTAGGAACTAAATTGAGAAGTACATTAAATATATAGTCTCCCTACATAATTTTCACCAAACACTGGGAATCTGGTTTGGTTATGTGCTACCTATTGCACTGAAAGTTGAAACTTGACTCTATAGTGCCTTGTCCACATGTTTCTCTTCTGTATGTCTTCCTTTCTTCATTCTAGAAAATAAATTTCTTCAGCCCTCTGAGAAATGCACCAAAAAAGGCTAGAGATTATGAATC
Source organism: Mustela putorius furo (assembly GCF_011764305.1). Taxonomy (NCBI): domain Eukaryota; kingdom Metazoa; phylum Chordata; class Mammalia; order Carnivora; family Mustelidae; genus Mustela; species Mustela putorius. The sequence goes on along the minus strand of NW_025421294.1, from coordinate 45,693,020 downwards.
ATCTTTCCCAAAATTTTATAGCAATTTGTGGCAACCTAAAGCAAAGGGAACAACATTAAGCACTTAAATAATTTGCCCAACCTATTGAACTTGTTATCATCCAAAAGAAAACAGAAACCACAATTCTAGCACCAAGGCTTCTCTTAATATAAATAATAGGAAAGTTAGAAATATAATGGAAAATCACTGGTCGTTGTCCAAAGCAGAAATTACAGGGTCTAGGCGAAAATGTGTCATTTTATCCTCCAAAACCTCTAATACGATGTTTACATATCCATTTAAGCAAGGAAAAGATCTATTACCAAAATTATTGAACTTCAGCTTCTGGTCACAGCACTCAATTTGGGAGCCTCTGTTGTTATTGAACATGAAGTTACTCAACATAATTGGAAAGCACTGTGGTATAGAAAATACTTCTCATTTGTGAGAAAAAAAACTGAATTTACTTGCAATAAGATTGTTCCTCTCACAATTTTAGGAAGGAAAAAAAATATCCCTTGGATTCTTCAGACAGACGTGTTCATAGCATTTCCCAAGCTATTTATCAAAGTTTCATAGCAGGGGAAAATTGGTATTTAAAAAGCAAATTATTTGTATATGGGTGTTTTGCTGTGTTCTTCTTGCAGATGCTGGAGACACACATATGTAACTGTCTACAGTGCTCTCTTGCCACACCAACAAAGGTGGCTGTGGAGAGGTAATCATGACAAGAAGGGCAGGGTATGGGAAGGAGATTGAAGGTCACCTGAAAGCTTTGAATAGAAGAATATAAGCACCTTCTTCCATTGCTCATAGGGACCCAGAATTACATTGGAAAAGCTACTGAGGAGAGCTGGAGCTGTTCCTAGGAATGGCCTTTTTTAGTAATAAACAGTTTTCACGAAGAAAATGTACTCAGTGCAAAAGCCATAACCGAAAATCCTAAACAAAATTTCTTTTTTTTTTTTTTTCTAAACAAAATTTCATCAGAAAATTCATGGAGGGGCACCTGGGTTGTTCAGTTGGTTGAGTGACCAGTTCTTGAGTTTGGCTCAGGTCATGATGTCAGAGTCATGAGATGGAGCTCCATGTCGGGCTCTGAGCTCAGCATTGAGTCTACTTAGGATTCTCTCCCTCTCCCTCTTCCTCTGCCCCTGCTTGTGACCACCAGTGTGTGTGTGTGTGTGTGTGTGCGCGCGCGCGCGCACGCACGCACATGTTTTCTCTCTCTAAAAGGAAGGAAGGAAGGAAGGAACTAACTTAATGGAAATACCATATAACATAGCAAAAAGAATTTAAACCTTAGAATCAGAATGACCTGATTTTTTTTTTAAGATTTTATTGATTTATTTGACACAGAGAGAGAGATCACAAGTAGGCAGAGAGGCAGGTAGAGAGAGAGGGGGAAGCAGGCTCCCCACCGAGCAGAGAGCCTGACGTGGGGCTCGATCCCAGGACCCTGGGATCATGACCTGAGCCGAAGGCAGAGGCTTAACCCATTGAACCACTCAGATGCCCCAGAATGACCTGATTTAAATCCCAACTATCCACCCAGCATATAATTCAGACAAATTATTGAAAATCTCTGGGGCACCAGAGATTTTATTTTATTTTTTTTTAAATTTAAAAAAAAAAAAAGGAAAGAAAATCTCTGACCCTCTGTTTGTTCATTAGTAAAATGAGGATAACAATACCTGCCTCACAGAGTGCTTCTAAAGCTCTGAGTTAATATATGGAAATCATACAGTTACTCTACAAATATTATTAATGATGTCCCTAGGCCAACTTGGAGAAAAGAAGAAATTCAAGGAATTACTATCTGAAATAAATAATAATAAGATCAACCAGTAAAATCTTGTTATAACTTATTATGTATCTTTCAAAGTTTTAGGGGCTATGGATTATTAAAATTATGGATTTACCACATTATTCAAATAATAAACCCCTGAGGGTCATAGACTAAACCATGAGTACTAGAAAAAGCAAAAATCTTTGTAAGAAGAGGGGGCAGAAGTGTGTGGGTGGCTCAGTGAGTTAACCCTCTGCCTTCAGCTCAGGTCATGATCCCAAGGTCCAGGGATCGAGCCCCAGAGTGGGCTCTTTGCTCAACAGGAGCCTGCTTCTCCCTCTCCCTGTTGCTTCCCCTGTTTGTGTACTCTCTGCCTCTCTCTCTCTCTCTCTGTCAAATAAATAAATAAAATCTTTAAAAAAGAAAAAGAGAGAGAGGCAAGAAGGCAGGAAGGGAGGGAAGGGGAGAGAGAGAGAGGTAAAGAGAGAGGGAGGGAGGAAGGGGGACAGAGAGAGAAGAAGGAAGAAAGGGAGAGAGAGGGGAAGGAAAATAGAGAAATAGAGAGACAGAGAAAAGAAGGAAGGAAGGAAAGAAAAAAGAAAGAAAGAAAGAAAAAAGAGGCACCAGGACGAGGGAGATGGGAGTTGAGCCCTAAAGAATGAGCAAATGAGAGACAGAGAAAGCAAGGGAGGATTGGAGAGGAAAGTAGGAATGTGTGTGTGTGTGTGAGGGGGGGGGGGGGAGAGAAAGAGAGAATGCCCACCATATAGTGGGTACCCAAATAAGTGCCATTATTACATTAATTGCCTCAAATAGTAAATACATTTAATCATCAGATAAACTCTGCAAGGTATTATCTCCACTTTACAGATAAGGAAACTGAGGTTCACAGAGGTTCGTAGAGGTAAGACACAGAGCTATCACTGACAGAGTGAGAATTTGAACCCAGGTCTGTCCAATCCAATAGTTGGGCTTTTCCCATTATCATGATTGTCAAAATAATGATAAACATGATCAGACTGGAAGGTGCAGTTCCTCATGAAGAAGATGTACATCTATGTTCAGAGGCCTCTGAGTATCCATTTTGTAAGAAAATCCTAAATTTTCTTGAATTCCAAGACTGAGGTAAGTGTCCCATTAGCCACTCTCTTTAAAATGTAGGAAATTGGCTCTTTTCCCCATGGGCAAAATTTGCTTAGCAAACCCAAGAGCCCCTGAAAAGACTTCATATTTCCTTTTCACCTACCTCCTAACCCCAATAAGTTCTGTTTCTTACTGAGAGAAGAATTGATTTTCATTGGTATTCACTTGAAGTAGGGAAGGTCACAGCTAGAACACTGGAAATGTATTGTCTAAAGAGCACAGTTTGTATCTTGCTTCCAAGAGAAGATCTTTAAAGATGCCTTGGCTTAGCTGACTTTTCCTACCTTCCTGCATCCAAGAAACATCCTCGAGGGAGAAAGTCAATTTCAAATCTTCACACTGCAGAGGCTCTAGGGCAGTCAGTTGCAGAATGCAGATCAGCCTGTGTCTTCTCTTTTGAGATAAATGGAAACTGGGAAGAGTTTTGAAAGAAAAGTTTTTGAGCCAGCATGTGCCAATCTGAAAGCCAACTTTACTCTAGCCTTGATCCCCATTGACGGGATTTTTTCTTTTTTTTTTTTTCTTTTTTTTTTACTTCCAGGATCCTTCTCAAGCTTTATATTTGATAGGTAAACATTATTAATAAGTCTAGTCGTTAAAGAGTTCTCTTTTGCAAAAGCTTGCCCATGACAGGTTTGTTCTTAAAATGGTGCATACAAGGAATGAATGATTCTGCAATTTCCTGACAAAGAAGTCTGTAGAATCTAGAAGCATTGAGATATTCGTAATCACTCAGACACAGAACTATCAAGCACACAGTGGCTTCGTATATCCTTTTCCTAGCATCTCAAATCAACTTTAATTTCCTTTTTTATAAAGTAGATATTTTACATAAAATTGTCTGGAGAAAAAAAAAAAAAGCTCTACAGAGCAAATGTTAGGCCAGCCTTTCTCTGCTGTGACTGGTGCTGGCGAGGGTCTTGAATATTCATGCGGAATACTTTGTAAAAATCATATGGAGTGAATATCACTTCTTTTTCCTTTCCCCAACATTTTCCCACTCTGACGAGAATAATCCAAAACTTTGGGCTGTGCACCAACCAGATTACATAATTTGTAAATTTTGATTGCAGTGACTGGCCGAGTTTAAAGCTTACAGGAAATCCTTCTTGAATGAAGATACTGGGGAAGAAGGAAACTCTCCTGACCCACAGCTCCACTCGGGCAGTGAGCAAACAAAGATGATGCAAGAGGTGAACTGCCAAGAGCCATAAGCCAAAGACTCTAAAAGAAGATGGGGTGCCTGGGTGGCTCTGTGGGTTAAATAATAATAAACCTCTTCCTTCGGCTCAGGTCATGATCCCAGGGTCCTGGGATCAAGCGCCAAGTCGGGCTCTCTGCTCAGCAGGGATCCTGCTTCCTCCTCTCTCTCTCTCTGCCTGCCTCTCTGCCTCCTTGTGATTTCTGTCTGTCAAATAAATAAATAAATAATCTTTAAAAAAAAAAAAGAAGAAGAAGAAGAAGACGACAACGACTAAGCGTCTAGTCTTGGGGTAAATAGTACTGTATTATTAGCACTGTATTAGCACCAGCGCCAGGCCTACTGTAGATGTTTTGCGTGCACTCTCTCGTTTAAGCCTTATAATTCATGTACTTCTCATGAATGAGGAAACTGAATAAGTGGTGGAGGGATGGTTTTCACCAAGCAGTCTTGATCCCAGAGAGTCCATGGTTAGCCACTATGCAAGCTCATCCCTTTCAGTTATTTTCTGGACTGTGAGCCCCATGAGGTCAAGGACTTGGCCCATCTTGTTCATGTGCATACATCCAAAATCCTAGAACAGTGTATGGCACATAGTAGGTAGCTAATAAATGTTTAATTGTTCAATTATGTACTTAAGTGATGAAAACATAAATAAATGAGATCCCCAATCCAGCTTGTTCCTTTGGTCTTCAAATTTATTGGAAACAGAAAACAAGACACTCCCAGGTGCATGAAAAATATGACCAAGTGAAGACTCTCTGCCCCAGCGATTTGTCTGACATGAACCCAGCCTACCGACAACTCCCCCATCTTTTTGAATATATTTTTCGTCTTTTTCTGTAAGTCCTGATTAGCCTCTCATGTGCAATTCCCTAACACCATTCTTTTCCAGCATTAACTATGTGGGATGTGAAAGCAACAGAAAGGAAATAATTTTCTTCTCCATACTTACGCACAGTCTCTCAACATGAGGTCCAGAGCTCTGATATTGGGCACGAGCATTTCACATAATCTCTCTCCTAGAATAGGCTCTTTCCTGCCATGCAAACCTATTTACGCTTTCCCAGCATCTCTAGTTTCCACCCTGCTGCCTCCTGCTTGTTTTCTGCCCAGCTTCCCCAGGTAAATCCTCTGGCTGAACTGTGTGCCTGACTTTACTTCACCTTCCTGCCTGGATGCTTCCTTTGTGATCTCTCTTGGTTTGTCCTTGTCAGTCCTCGAGCAGTACTGTCCCATCCAGACCTGGCTCAAGCTCTTAGAACTCCAGGCCCATCCAACTCTTGGTCTCCCTTCCTAGGCCAAGAATTTGGGGTATCTATAAGCTGTCAAAATCCCTAGCACTCCCCTTCTTCCCAACAGTGCTATTCAGAGGAAATATAGCTTTAGGCTTAAGAAATCAGATTCTGGGGCCAGGCCAAATCCACATCTCAGTTTAGCCACATTCTTGCTGTGACCTTGGGCAAGTTACTTTTCTTCTCTGTTCTGAGTTTCTCCATTTGTAATAGTAGTAGCTCCGTCGTGGTTGTATGGATTAAAGGAACATGTATAAAGCACTGAAACAGTGCCTGACCCACAGTAGGCTTTCAATAAGTGTGAGCTCTTGCTGCTGTTGCTCTTGTTCAGGTGACATGAGGTAACAAGAGCATCCAAGGAGATCCTCACAGTAAGAAAAAGATGTCACGATATGAACACTAAGGGCAATGAAAAGTTCTACCTCTCCAATTTTGCTGGCCGTGCTATGTGAATAAGGTCAGAGTATACGCATAACAACCTCCTTTTCTCCCAGTGATGTTAGCTGCACATTTTCTTCTTTAAGTCCTTAAATACTGAAGCCACATATCTAGATTTTTTTTCAGTCTTTTTTGTGACTGTTTTTTCTCTGAGTAAGAAGAAATGTTAAGGGCCCTAGGGAGCTAAGTTACTAATTTTCCAAGGCCTCAGTTCACCATAAAATGAGAGGGTCAGCTCTACTATCCTATAACAGGCAGGGCTCCCTGACCTCAGCTAACTTCAGCTGAGCCACGGAAAGTGAAGCCACCGGATCCTCACTGCTCTCACTGCCCTAAGAGCAAGGTGTGGCCCTTAACTTTTAATTATACACCAAAAAACACATTGAGGAGGCTATCAGTGGGAAAAGATAGGAAACTAGGACATAGAGAGTAGAATGAAGATTAAGTAGAAAGAGAAAATTAGAATGTACATAAAACATCGATTCCAAGACATTCAATTAAAAAAAAAAGTGCCAGAGGGGTGCCTGGGTGATGCAGTCAGTTAGGAGTCCAACTCTTGGTTTTGGCTCAGTTCATGATCTCAGGATTGTGATATGAAGCCACATGTCAGGCTTTGCACTCAGTGCAGTCTGCCTAAGTTTCCCTCTCCCTCGTAGTACCTGCCCCTTCCCACTATTCTCTCTCTCTCTCCCTCCCTCCCTCTCTCTCAAATAAATAAATAAATCTTTAAAAGCAAATATAAAATAATTTTTTTAAAGATTTTATTTATTTATTTGACAGACAGAGATCACAAGTAGGCAGAGAGGCAGGCAGAGAGAGAGGAGGAAGCAGGCTCCCTGCTGAGCAGAGAGCCCAATGTGGGCCTTGAACCCAGGACCCTGAGATCATGACCTGAGCCGAAGGCAGAGGCTTTAACCCGCTGAGCCACCCAGGTGCCCCTAAAATAAAATAAATTTTAAAACAGGGTGGAGATTTGGCATTTAAAAAATAGATATTACAGCAGAAGATCGAAAAACAACTTACACGTACATCACGAAAGTAGATTAAACAAATTATAGTAGCATCATTAAGTGAAATGCTATGCAGCCTTTAAAAATAGGCTCTATGCTTTATAATCCTGTTAAGAAAAGATCTCCAAGGCATATTACTATGTGAAAAAAAAATATCAGACCATAAATATCATTCCTGGGATAGAGCCCCAGGACGGCCTTCCTGATCAGTTGGGGAGTTTGCTTCTACCTCTCCTTCTGCCCCTCCACCTGCTTCTGCTCTGTCTCTGTCTCTGTCTCCCTCTCTCAAATAAATAAATAAAACCTTAATAAAAGTTGTTATAATACTTGAGGACACAATGTATATTATATTGTAAATACATTTAACTTACATAAAGGAAGCATATGCAATTTCTCTGACTTAAAGCAAAAAAGCTTCATTAATACGATACCTGGCAGGGGTGCCTGGGTGGCTCAGTAGGTTAAGCCTCTGCCTTCGGCTTGGGTCATGATCCTGGGGTCCTGGGATCAAGTCCCGCATCGGGGTCTCTGCTCAGCGGGGAGCCTGCTTCCCCCCCTCTCTGCCTGCCTCTCTGCCTGTTTGTGATCTCTCTCCGTCCAATAAATAAATAAAATATATTTTTAAAAAAATATAATACCTGGGAGTTTCCTCAAAATGATACAAGTGGAGGGGAAATGAATGGGATTTTAGCTAAAAACACAATTGACCATGAATTAGTAATTGTTGAAGCTGCTGGTAGGTACACAAGGTCCCTTATACTTTTATAAAGTATTCAGGGCTTCTGTCTGCTTCCTTAAGTGACTAAAATTTTCCATAATAAAAAGCACTTTTAAATGGCTTCATTAAGAGTCTATAAATAAGTATACACGTTTTTTATAGGGCTCTCAGGTAGACCAAATTGATTTCAGATGTGAAGTCTGTGAGCAGAGACCTAGTAAGCAAAGAAAGCATTCCGTCAGTATTTAGCACAAGGAGCACTGGTTGAGGGCAGCGGTGAGACTCGGATCATCAGCCTGAAAGTGAAGACCTTGCTGAGGCAGAAGCTGAAAGCATGTGTTACCCCAGAAATAATCCTTAAGTTGACATTTATCATATCAAGACTATTTTTTAAAGAAGTTCTAGAATCACAGCACAATTGAGAGGAAGGTACAGACTTATCCCACATACCCACCCCCGACCCCATCCATGCACGGCCTCCTTCCTTATCAACATCCCCCACCAGGGTGGTATGTGTTTTACAATCAATGAATCTACATTGACACATCATAATCCCCTAAAGTCCATTGTTCACACTATTAAGGTTCACTCTTGGTGTCATACATTCCATGGGCTTGGACAAATGCATAATGACATAATATCCATCATTATGGCATTACACAGAATACTTTCACTGCCCTAAATATCCTATGTGCTCTGACTATGCATCTCCCCTCCAACCCCTAGCAACCACTGACCTTTTTACTGTCTCCATAGTTTTGCCTTTTCCAGGATGTCATATAGTTGGAACATACCGTATGTAATCAACATCATTTTAAGTGTGACATAAGTAACTTTTTTTATATCTCTCTTAACCAGGATCACCATCCCAGTACAGCTTTCAGGTCAAAAATATTGAATAATCCTATTACTTTTAATTGGTTTCCATGTTTAGATTTCCCTTCTGCCTACATTTACAGGTAAGATATAAGAAAACAATGATTTTGGAGTGACAGACCTGTACCCCTGGGGCAAATAATACATTATATATTAATAAAAAATAATATAAAAATATATATACTTTTTTAAAAGGGGGAAAAAAAGAATATTTTGGGGGCACCTGGGTGGCTCAGTCAGTTAAGCATCTGGCTCTTGGTTTCAGCTCCATCATGACCTCAAAGTTGTGAGATCAAGCCCCAGGCCAGGCTCTGTGCTGGGCATGAAGCCTGCTCAAGATTCTCTCTCCACTTCTTCTCCCTCTGTCACCCCCCCAAAAAAGTAAAGAAAATTTTTTAAAAATTTTTTAAACCAATAGAATGATTTCCTATTTATCTCAGTATTTTTATACTTTGAACAAATCTTTTATACTTTGAAACAAATATCTGATTTTAAGGGAATTTGACAATTTAAGGACTATGACATAAAAACGCCATCCCTCTTTTAAACTCCAGTTGCTCAAGAGTTCCACAGAAGCATTTCCCATGTCCAGCTGTCTCAACTTCTCATTACATTGCTGATGAACTCCTGAGAGACCAAGATAGACCATGTGAGCCCATCTAGAGCTTTATGTGACATTGGTAACTTCCAAGACCCAGCACGCCTTGTCAGTAAGTTGAAGCAACAAAGGTGAGTGTCTCAGAGATTGCTGCTAAGCTTTTCAAATTTTCCTCCACTGCTTATTGCTATCTAAATGGTGGCTCTTTTACTTTTCCTTTAGAAAAGCACCATTTGCAGAGATAATCTAAGTAGTGCTCTCCTCTGGGAAGAATTAGGTTTATGCATTACAACATTCCATTTACTTGCAAAAAACTGAAATCAAGTATAGGTCCAAGCAGAATGAAGAAGTTTGTTAAATGTGTTTGGGATGATTTGTTCTCAGACTATTTCCTCCTGTCCCTGATATTGCCTTTCCTTTTGCATGCGTTGCAAGAAAGGGCAGTGGACTTGCGGACCCAGCTGCAAGCCCTGGCTTCTTTTACTTCATACTTAATTACTTTGAAACTTTGAGCAACTGAATATTGATTACTTCATCAATAAACATATGGATAAAAGACCTAACCCACTGACTTCATGTAAGTCTTGAAACTGGACTTGAAAAGTCTTGCTCCATTGTCGTGTGTTACATGCTGATACAAGCTGGTTTCCTGCTGCTTCAAAGACAGGCTGTCTTTGCCTTTCCCACCTCTCAAACGGCCTAGCCCAGACTGGGTTCCGTCTCCACTGTTCCACTGAAACGGGTAAGGCCAAGATAGCTAATGATCTGCATGCTACAAAGATCTATCAGACATTTTCAGTTCTCATCTTTCTAGACAGCCAGAACTTAAAGCAATAATTGATCACTTCCTTGAAACACTCTTTCTTACATATGGTCTTCCATATTTAAGAAATGTGCTCTTCCACTCTCCTAGTTTTACAGCTTTCTGGCATCTCCTCAGCCTTCTTTGTTAGCTCATTCTGTTGATAATTTAAGTTTTCTAATTTGTCAAGGTTTTGGTTAAGTAAGAAATTAGCAAAGATGTAGGGTTCATTTTGGTGGTTGTTGTTGTTGTTACTTTCGTACAGGTAAGAGAGAGAACACATGCCCCCTCTAGTTTAACAGAGAAAATTCACAAGTATTTACACTTCTTGAAAAATGAAGATGTTAGTTTAAACATTATTTCCAGGGCAACACATTATTTTTTAAAAACTAATGAGATTTACAGACATTTTAAAGTTTAAAGGTTATCTTCACAGAACCTGTCGATATGTGAAGTCCAAGTGCCTTACAAATGCCATTGTTAAAATTACCCATTGCAAGGAGAATTTTATGATGCAAAACAGAACCTGCTTTTTTGCCAGCTACAAAAGGAGGTGGAATTTTTTTCCTGTGGTCTTAAGATTTCTTGCACCAGCAATTAGAGGAGGCTACAGTTTAAAGGCTAATACCAAAATTCCATTAGTTAACTCAGTTAGTAAAAGAACAATAACTAAAAATGTGGAACTTAAAATTTGGGGGGCGAGGAGGATGGGGTAGGATAGGATTTTGAACAAATGTGAACACATAATGTTTTGCATCACTAAATATTTAAGGCCCTCTGTGTTCATTTCCAGGCCCCTGCTACTGTTCTTTTTCTCTAGATGCCTTACTGCATGACTGTATCTCTTTCTGTGCACTTCATTAATTTCTTTTTGCAAGGGACCCCCAGAATACATCACTCACCTGGCTCTTCTCCCAAGTTCCTGATAGGTATTCTATGATTGCTTGCTTGGAATCTCCAATTAGAAGACCTCAAAATGAATATATCCAAAGTAGAACTCTTGATTTTTGGTCCCTATAACCTTTCTGTCCCCTCAGTCACTGACGTCTAACTACATGGCACCATCTTGCATCTACCAGTTTTCCAAACCAGAAATCTAAGAATCATCCTTGACTCTTCTCTTTTCTTCACACTTCTCCACATTTATCCACCTGTCATCAAGTTGTATCTGTTCTACATTTAATCTGTGACTTGGTTCCATCAGCTTTTCTTCAGCTCTGTGGCCACCACCAAGTCCAGGCCATGAGGGTCTCCTGCCTGCGCCATTGCAACTGATCTTGTACTTTCATTCTTGCCTCAACCCAATCCATTCTCCCTACAACCATTAACACGATCCTTTTAAAATCATAAATAAGGACATTTAAGTCCCTTGCTTAAATCTTCTTGATGGTTTTCCCTTCCATTTATGAAATCATCCAGCCTCCTTAAGGTGTCTGTGCGAATCTGCATGCTCTGGTGGCTGCCTCTCTCTTTATTCTTTCTAACCTCATTCCATCCCTCTCTCCCGGTCACTGACAGCACTATAGTCACACTAGCAATTTGTCAGTTCCTTTAACACACCAAGATCTTTCCCACATCAAAACCTGTAAACACACTAGTCCTGGAGCATCCTTCTTCTCATCTTTAAACAACTGCCACCATTTCAAACCTCAGCTTGATTATCACCTCTTTACAGAGGTTTCCTGAAGCATCACCTTTAAGAATGAAGATGCTTTCCTGAAGCATCACCTTTAAGAATGAAGATGCTTTCCTGAAGCATCACCTTTAAGAATGAAGATGCTTTCCTGAAGCATCACCTTTAAGAATGAAGATGCTTTCCTGAAGCATCACCTTTAAGAATAACCTCCCTGTTAACCTCCCTCATAGTTCCCTGTTGTCTTCCCTCATGACAATTATCTTAAATTTTGTTACATATTTCCTTATTTACTTATTTGTCATTGTCTGACTCATCGTAAGACTAAACTGTGTGAAGAGCAAGACCAGAACTAGTTCCTTCTTCATAACACACCAGCACCCAGCACTGGGCCTAGAATAGAGTAGGACTTCCATAATGTCCTCATAAAAATCCTGTTTACAAATGAATTTACAAGTTTTAGGATTATGCAAAGCAGAAAATACTTGTAAATATTTTCTCTAATTCTTCAATGGTAAAAAGAGAAAAATCTTCAACTGATTTTGTGGTCATGGAAATTATTTGACATGACAGGGAAAGTGAAGAGTGAGGGCTGTCCTGTACAACGTTGGTAGGCTGTTAAACCTTATTTCTGGCCTTTATCCACCAAATGCCAGTAGCATTGCCCTCCCTCACATAGGACATCCAAAAATGTTCTTTCAAATGTTCACTAGAGGGCAATATTGCCAAATGTTCACTAGAGGGCAAAGTCATACCTGATTGAGAACCACTGACCTACATAATAAATACTTTGCCATTTTATCCCCCCTTCCAAAAAAATTAAATTAAGAAGTTAATGCACGGGCACCTGGGTGGCTCAGTGGGTTAAGCCTCTGCCTTCGGCTCAAGTCATGATCTCAGGGTCCTGGGATTGAGTTCCGCATCGCATCGGGCTCTCTGCTCAGCAGGAAGCCTGCTTTCCCCTCTCTCTCTGCCTGCCTCTCTGACTGCTTGTGATCTCTCTCTGTCAAATAAATAAAACCTTAAAAAAAAAAAAAAAAAAAAGTTAATGCACTAAGAGCATTATTTTAAGGTTCAAGATGGTATATAATTAGGAGTAGAAAGGAAAGCAAATCTAGCAAACATAACTAATTAATGCTAAAGTAGACTTTTGTTTTGTAAATACCTGGTTGATCTGCTTTCCTGGATATGAATATATTCTCTTTGAAAGATAACAGTAATTATATTCCCATCAAAGTTAACATTAATTAATGTCAATATATTGGAAAAACAGTTATACTAAATTTATAAAAATTCTTTGAGGCATGGAATTGTTTTCCCCAGTTTTCAGAAAGCTTTATATCAAATGTTTGGCTTCTAACTATATTAGTATATCAGTAAGGCCTTTATAAACAAATTAATTTTTTTAACAAATTAATTTTTAAGTAATGAATTTATATTTCATAGTTAACATTTCCAGTAAAATTTAAGAATTACACAAGCATTCTAGATTTTAATTCATCTTTAATAATCCATATAATGTGCATCCTTCTCTGTCTTCAGTGGGTATTTCATTCTGAATGTGAATAATCTTCTCATATTTCATGCATCAGTTTGTCTTATTTCTTAATCAGATTCATTTGTCTTGTGGACCAGGTGTAGCTTTGGGTTGTTCTAGAGGTAAACCCAATGTTGTGTTTAGAAAATACCAAAACATTATCATTAAACTCACATAACCAGATGAAAAACATACCCAAGACAGAATAATACCTACCGTCTATAAATTAGCCTTTTCTATGAGGCTGGTGCTATACTAAATCCTTCACATATTCTGTATCACTTATGTTTTATAACAGCCCTTTGAGGTAGGGACTATTATACCCATTTGACAAATGGGGTAAACAAATTAAATAACTCACCCAAGCCATCATATAGTCAAGAATGGAAACCCAGGTCCCTCTGACTTCAAAAACCAACCAAATTACATGTCCTGCTTGGTGGAGCTGAGAATGAATCCACATTATATATGGAATATCTATATTAGACATAGATATAGATATAGATATAGATATAGATATAGATAGATGTCTGATGGTCATTCGAGTCATGATACCTGGTCACTGGTTTTATTAAAAAACATGTGAGGCCTGAAAGAAGCTTCATCTTTCATCTTAGAGGAGCCACAAATTAGAGATGATCTGAGTCAAGTAAATTGGTCCCATATTTGTTAATATATCTTGGATTGAACAAAACAAACATCTAGAAAGTTGGGAAGGAATGCCACAACTCTTACTGGTCCATCCAGAAGTCAATCTTTAGTTTTTGGCCATGTGGGTTAGGGTAATCAATCATCTTGATGTGTTCAGGACCATCCCTTTTAGCACTGAAAGTCCTACATCTGGAAAACCCTATCTATGAATGTATGGCTTCTCTACCTTCTACCAAATTTTTCTGATGCCATCTGCCCTTCTGCATCTCCAAATGTGGCTTTTTGTTCATTTTTTGAGGAAACATTAGGACTTTACTATGTGACAAGCATTATTACTAGGTGCAAAGGTATCAAGGCAAAAAAAAAAATCAAATCTCCCTACAGGCACTGTCTCCCTGCTGTATCATCCTTTCAAACTGATATCCACCCTTGTAAACACAAGACAGGACTAAGACCTACCACCTGCCACCATACTCTATAAATACAAGGTCCCATCTGCCCAGCTCTTCTTCCTCAGCTAGTTGCTCTAGCAACTGCCTGGTGTCCACCTGCTGTATGTACAAAGGCTAGTCTGTTCATCCACTGATTAAACTCATCACACTACACTGACAAAGGTTTCAGTACTCTCTTCTAGATGTAAATCCATCATTTCTTCCTTCAGTGTGACATACTTTAGAGGACTTTGGGAATGTGATCATTTTCTTTACAGTGTGATGATCCTTAACACTCAATTATTCTGTGAAAATCTGTATTAAGTAGTTTTCCAAAAACTGATATATACATTTCTTATGAAAGAAAGCAGGAATGATTGAAAAGAGAAAACAAAAGGAAATGGATTATAAAGGAAGCCTGCCTTGCCAAGAGGGAAGCTGGAAGTGGCTAAAAGCAAAGGAAATGCCTCAAGAGAACTGGTGAGTTAATGGTGTGTTTTCTCAAGGCCCAGACAATAGATCTTCAAGTAAAACACCAGGAGGAAAAAAAAATGGTTATTAGAGGACCTCCCTTTTAAAAGATAATTGCAATTTCTAGAAATCTTGGTTTCCCATCCTTAGTACTTTTGTTTCTCTGCCCCCTTACTTCTATGTTTGTGCATTTTCGCCATCAAAAGAAATGAAATCTTGCCATTTGCAATGATGTGGATGGAATTAGAGGGTATTATGCTAAATGAAATAAGTCAATCAGAGAAAGACAATTATCATATGATCTCCCTGATATAAGGAATTTGAGAGGCAGAGTGAGGGGTTTGGGAAGTAGGGAAGGAAAAAATGAAACAAGATGGGATCAGGAGGGAGACAAACTATAAGAGCCTCTTAATCTTACAGAACAGACTAAGGGCTGCTGGGGGGAGAGGGGGTGGAGAGGGTGGTGAGGTTATGGACATTGGGGAGGGTGTATGATATGGTGAGTGCTGTGAAGTGTGTAAGACTGACAATTCACAGACCTCTAGCCCTTGGGCAAATAATACATTACATGTTAATATGTTTGTGCATTTTCTCCCTCTACTTAATGAAGCAGCTAGAGAGATCACTGAGACCTTCTCAGTACTTATCTGCTTTTCAGAAAGAATATATTTCTGAGTATCTTCCTATCATCCAGGCACTTACTACCTTTGCTACCTTGAAGAAGTCACCCATCTTTCAGGACCCCAGCTTCTCTAACATGAGTAGAATGATAATAATCTAATAAAATAACTAATATTTATTGACATGTGTGTCATGGATACCTGTTGGTTTTGCCTACCCTATATATACCCCTTCACTCTCTTCCTAGTTAGCAAAATCTATTGTGAGCCAATAGATGTCCTTTACTGTTTCTAACAGTTTAAATTGAATTTTTTGTCTCTTGCAAACAAAAGAAATTTGAATGAGCATGAGATCCAGGACTGGTCAATCAGAGTGTATATATCCCTTGGATTTTAATAATCAGGGTCCAAGGACATGCAGAGAAGCAAAGGTAAACTCTCCTCAGGATTGCTCAACCAGTGTTCTTAGAGAGAGATGTTTTCTTTCCTTCTCCAGGGTTGCTAAGCAATCTCTCCTTGCAAAGAAAAGACTTATCTCAGAAATAAGTCTCTTTGGGTGCCTTGGTGGCTCAGTCACCAAGTTAAGCGGCTGCCTTTGACTCAAGTCTTGATCCCACAGTCCTGGGAATGAGTCCCACATAGGGCTCCCTGCTCAGCAGGGAGTCTGCTTCTCCTTCTCCCTCTGTCCTTCCCCTCTGCTCATGCTCTATCTCTTTCTCACTCTGCCTCGAAAAATCAATCACTCAATCAATCAATCAAAAAAAGGACTCTTTTTCTTTTTCTTTTTTTATTTATTTGACAGACAGACCACAAGTAGGCAGAGAGGCAGGCAGAAAGAGAGAGGAGGAGGAGGCAGGCTCCCTGCTGAGCAGAGAGCCCGATGCGGGGCTCTATCCCAGGACCCTGGGATCATGACCTGAGCCGAAGGCAGAGGCTTTAACCACTGAGCCACCCAGGCGCCCCAAAGGTCTCTTTTTCTAGTCATATTCTTTGAATTATGGAATCTAGCAGTGCCAAATCCATGTCTAGCCTTTAACTTTTAGTTACATGAAATATATTCCTTTTGAATAACTAGTTTGAATCAGGTTTCTATTACTTACAACTGAAAAGGTCTTGACCAGCCCCTCTATTCTACTTTGATAAGATTTTTATGTACATGAGAAATGGTAATAATCTCCACTTTATAGATGAAATAAGTGGCTCAAAGAGGTTAAGTGACTTACTTGACCAAGGTCACACAGCAAGTAATTGAGAACTTCTGAACCCAAAACTTTGTTCGTACTAATCCTGTTACATGATTCCTGATGATTTCCTGAGATTGTTCACAATTCTTCGATGGTGATTTAGTAGCTAACCTCTATGGGACAAAATGGAATGGGGCAGGCTTGATGGATGATCTCGGCGTTATGTCCTCAGAAAAGGTTTCACCGAAGATTTAGCCTGCTAACCCCCACAAAACTCCTAACAGCTGTGGATTCTGTCTGCCACTGTCAAAATCAAGTAATTCAGCTATTCATTTTCCTACAAAACCAAGACTGCCTCCCAGGTGAACATTTACCACCTAGTTTAAAGGAATGCACAATATTGGTGCCCAGAAGCAGAGTCAGCAACATGCACATTCTACTGCTTATAAACAAAATAAAAAGCAGGCAGTTGAAGGATGTCAAATGACAGCATCTTCTTGTTTTAATTTCAGTTAGTGGTGATGGTGGTATTGGTAGTGGTGTGGTGGTGATAATACCTTCAAAACAAACATTTAAATCCAAGCAGGAAGAATTCTAGTATGGGGAGGGGGGCAAATTAAACCACCCAAAGAGAAGAGTAAGTCCATTGCATTCCATGTTACATTATAAAATCATGTTTCTTCAGTCTTTTCTTCTTTTTTAGAATAAAGAAAAAGTTGAGGAGAGTGTGGGTTTGGCTATACATCCTGTATTGTTGAATTATTACTGCCCAGACACTGGACAGCATTTAGGGCTGGCCCTTATTTATGCATAATTTTCAGGCAGATTCATCTCTTCTGATTCAAAGAGGAGAGTAGGGGTTTCATATGAGCAATTAGACCCGTCTTGTCTCTCAGCCTCTGGAAATGGGTAGATCCACAGAACTCTATATTAGTGTATAAAGTCTCCTATTATTGCCATAACAAAGTACTCTGAAGTGAATAACCTAAAACGATACAAATTTATCTCTTAAAATTTGAAGGTCAGAAGTCAAAATGAGTTTTTAGGAGCAAACATCAAGGTTTTGGGAAGGCTGGTTCTTCCTATCATCTCCAGGGGAGAATGTGTTCCTGGCCTCTTCAGATTCTAGAAGCTACAACATTCCTTGGCTCCAGTCAGCATCACTCCAATATCCACTCCAGCATCACACAATCCTCCTCCACCTTTGACCTTTCCTCCCTCTTCCAAGGACAACTGTGATTATACGTTTAGAGTCCATAGGATAACACAGGATGATTCCACCACCCCAAGAGCCTTCACTCAATCACATCTCCAAAGTTTCCTGGCAATATTTTAACTTTCTTATGTTCTGAGGACTAGAATGTAGACATCTTCAGGAGATCCCAATTCAGCCTACCACAATAAGGAAAACCGGATTCCCACTGGACACTTAGAAAGAGGAGCAAAACTTAAATCAAGAATTTAAGAATAATCCTCTGAATAGTTACAAAACCCTAGATAGCTTTCTAGATGGAGTGGATCACATATGGATAAAAAAGAGTCATGCACCATCATCCGTAGGAACAGGCTAATCTACAACAAGGTAAAATTTTGGCCAAATCCAGGAAAACTGGACCCAGAATTTAAAAGGGTAAGTTGTCGCCTTAGTTTCACCACTTGCCAGCTCTGTGAGACCTTATATGAATTACTCAATATCTCTAAACCTGCTATACTCCCTATAAAGCAAGGCTATGTATCCTCTCCATATTGCTATTATAAATATAAAATGTAATACATGTAAACCATAACCCCAATCCACAGAATGTAATAAGTAGCCTATAAATGTTAACTCTTCATATAGCATTAGTGATAATAATGGTAATAAGTTCAATCATTAAACTTGTGAAATAATTAAAATATTGTCCAGGGAGATTTGGGATTTCCTAGGGTAGTTTTTGTTTTGTTTTGTTTTTTAAGTCTGACTAGAAAATTATTTTTCTCAGAGACTGCCATAATTTTTAGAATCAGAAGGGTTCATTTTTGCCTGAGGCCTCTCTGGCAAACAAGAAGAAATTATTGATCCCCAACTTGTTATGCAACCCTGTACTCTTCATAGCAGAGATTAAAGACTAAGATGTCTTCTCTTTCCTCAAGAGCCTTCCACTGTAGTTAAGGCTGACAGGACTAAGTTATTTGAAACACAGAAAAATGAGAGACAATATCAAGTTGAATCTAAATTATAGAGAATGAATTATAAATGTAATAACATCCCAGGAGAAAAACAGATTAGTATGGGATAGAGTGGTTAGGCCAGAGAACAGGCATAAACTAGAACCTGAAGGATAAGTATTACTTGGAGAGCCACGAAGAAGATATTGCGAGACATGGAAAATTGAATGAGCAGAGAGGCAAAGGCCAGAGGTCAAAGAGACAGTAATCATGGCAGCCTGCAGCCGAACCTAGAAAGGTTAAAGACTAATCTAAGGAAGCCGGTGCCAGAATTAAAAAAAAAAAACATATGTGGCATTGGTTAAGAGTAGGGACTTAGGAGTCACAAAGTTTGGGTTTGGATCATGTCTTCATGCTAGCTTTGTGACCTTAGACAATTCCTTTAACATCTCTGATCCTTGGGTTTCTCACCTATAGAATTTGGTTGGTAATAATCTACTTTGTTGCATTGCTGCAAGATTAAAGACAATACATGTGAAACACTTAGCACAATGCCTGGTGCATGTTGATAATATAACAAATGCCATTTCTAGTAAGAGTTGTACTAGTCATAAATTGGAGAATCACAGACACTCAAATAGAATGTAGAGATTCTTTTATCCAGGCCTCTCATTTAACTGGGAAGATAACTCAGATCTGGAGAGAGAAGATGATTTCCTCAATCTTTCACTGGATAACTCAGAATCCACTGTTCTGTCCACCTCACCTGTCAGATTCAGCATTCCTACTTCCTTCCTAGTCTTCAAAATAACTAGTTGTTGGTGCTCTTGAATATGTTATATTAATGCTAACTTCGGAATCTATTTTAAGAAGCTGAACAAGGCCACTATGGATTCAAACTCATTGGCCTGGTCTTCCTCCAGGCCAAACACTTAACTCCTCTTTCAGCTAGAAAAATTCCACTTTGGTCTCATGGAGTTTAAACTAAATCCCTTAAAAATCTCTTGTACATACTGGAGCCTTTTTTTAATGCTCTGGAATTTCTCATCCCTGGAAATATATGTAAAGATAATTTCACAAAACACTTGGTGTGATTCCTAATAAAAACATTCTGAAACAACGATTCTTTAAGGAGTTGGTACAGCAAAGGATCAACAAACCATGTTCTTATACTGCCCTCTTCCGGTAGATGGCTGAAAAGCACAGTCAGCATGGTTTCAGAAACTACCTCGGTTTCAAGTAAAATCTCTTTTGTAATCTCCTTGTCCACCTTGTTGATAGGCAACTGTAGGTAATTTCCTTGCTGGAAATAGTTATCCTGGATGAGTAACTCCTTAATGTTAAAATGAAGACAGTTTTGGTGTAGTATGTAGGGGAAAAAATTACTCCATTGTCTGCATGCATCAGGAGAGAGCACTGACACTGGGAAGAAACAGAATCTGTTTCTTGATTTCTCAGAATGGATGGTGGGAAATTTCTTCAGATACTGAGTTTAGATAACCACAGGAGGCTTCCCTTAAACATAAAGTAAGAAGAAGGTACCCACCTGAGCTTTCTTTCTTGGCAAGAGGGAAGGAAAGGCTAATTTCTATAATTTTGAGACTAGAGGTCAATTTGTGAAATAAATCCTAGCTTCTCATAGACCTTTCTTCCTGAAACATGATTTTTAAAAGCTTAAGAGAAGACGTAGGCAGGTACAATTCCTCTCCATTCAAACTACTAGCTATGATAAAATAGGCTAGCCACAGTGACAAATAACCAGGAAATCTCAGCGCCTTAATCCAAAACAGTTTATTTCCCACTCACGTAGAATCCACATGGCAAAAGCACATTACCCTTATCACATTGTATTATAATTGCCTATTTAACTGCTTTTCATAGCAGACCATGGGCTATCGTTGATTAGGGACCATGTCTATCTAGTTATCTGTCGTATTCCCATACTTAGCCCAAACACCTAGTACTTGGTGCGCGAGGAGTATTTGTTGAATAACTGAAAGAATGAATAGATGAATAAATGAAGAACATTATTTCCAGGCACTCTGACTTCTCTTTTACCCTCTCTATACTTTAGGTGCAGGCTGCCTAACAAAGGCCCATTTTAACATTGGGCTATTATTACCTCATTCCTCCAGGCTTCTGCCATGGTACCATGCCCATGTAATTGTATGATCTCTTTTGAAGGTCTTCTTGGTGAGCCCTTGACAAACTGAGGGTGTGAGTCAACAAGGGTGGGGAGTAAATATTCTTAGCAATTAGGCTTTGTAATGCTTGGATTAGGGAGAGGGTGATGATATAGGACGCAGCCCACTGGAGCCCTTAGAGATAAGCTGCTTGGGGAACCACTTAACAAAATGTTGCTAGCACAAAGCAAGAAAAATCAAAAAAGGCAATGCAAGACCCAATGAGAGCCCAGGGAAAAAGTGAAAAAGAAACATATTCCAGTTTGGAGGAAAAAAGAAAATGGCACCTGAAGATGTAATTACTCACCAGAACAAAACACATCTTTAAGTCCTACCAGCAGAGTAGAAGACTCCAGGAGATTCTTTTCCCTTCCCTCTCCTCTTTCCTTTCTGTATGTCTCCATTTTTTACCTACTAAACACCACCTGAACTCATATGGTGACCAACTATCTTGAATCCCCTTCCCTAAAGATCTTTTCATTTCTGAGTGTTTTTCAGCAAAGACCTTTTTAACCTTTCTACATGGCTGGATACAAAGTACGCAGCCATGGCTCTCTATATTCCTAAACTTAGACAAGCAATCTTCTATGTACTTATTTTTTTATTACTATTTTGCACCTCAGACAAGATAGGGAATCTGGGTGGAATCACAGAAGGTGCTGGGACATAAAAATTCCTGAACCATAAACTTGTAATTTAATAAGAATTGTACCAAGAGGTACTGAGTATGTGGTTTTAGAAAAGGGGCAATTCTATGGATCAGAGCCTCATTCTTAGTACTTAGAGATTGAGGACTAGCTTGCAATCTGTACTGAAAAACAGAGCTATTAGCCCCAGTTCCTTCCTCCTTCCTGGCCCCAATACACTTGATCATGCATTCCAACATCTCCTACCCCCACCCCACAGTTAGAGGGAGAACTGCACTGTCATTGGGGCTTGTATTTGCCTGACCTTTTGCATACTCACATTAGGCAGTGATGACTATTTCTGGACTGCAAAATACTAACTGAAGAACAGATAGATTATATAGTGTGCCTTCTAAGTGGCATGTTGCTATGGTTTCTCACTGAAAGAACAGAATTCTCGCCGTTAGGCCATCCAAAATCTGCAGGATTGCACCAAAATGTTTCTGCAAAGGAATGGACTGTCCTTTGAGCACAATTCCATCTATACGATCAAACCCAGTCTCAAATTATCAGGGAACACGATGTATTTGTGAAAGAATGCAGTAGGATTTGCAGGACTTTTGGATTAAAACTGAGGCACTGACCTATGTTGGTAAGGGACATTTCCAATATTTATTATCTATGTCCTTGATGCCAAAAGTTACTGAGGCTGAACCACCTGGGCATGCCAATGGGAGCACACAGCACACCTGTGTTTACAGACCTCCAAAACCTTCCCACTGCTCTTAAGATCAAATCCAATCCCTTTCTCCTGGCTTGCTGTTCCTCGCATGTTCAAACCCCAGACTACTCTATCCTCACCTCACTTCACCCCAGTCTTCCCCCGCCCAATTCACAATCTGCTGCATCACCTTCTTTAACTTCATTCAACGCTTCCTATTAAACATCAGTTTTTCCCTGCGATAGGGTGTTTGTACATGCTATTTCTTATGCTTGGAATGCCCTTCCTCCATTTCTGGTCTACCTGAACTCAGACAAATTTTCCAAATCTCATATTAAATACCACATCCTGGGGCACCTAGATGGCTTAGTCAGTTAAGCATCTGACTTCATTTTGGCTCAAGTCACAATCTCAGGGTCATTAAATCAAGCCCAATAACAGACTTCACGCTAGGCATGGAGCCTGCTTAAGATTGTCTCTCAGGGAACCTGGTGTCTCAGTCGGTTAAGAATCTGCCTTCAGCTCAGGTCATGATCCCAGAGTCCTGGGATCAAAGCTCACATCAGGCTCTCTGCTCAGCAGAGGGCCTGCTTCTCCCTCTCCCTCTGCCTGCCTCTCTGCCTGCTTATGTTCTCTCCTTCTCCCTCTCTCTCTCTTTCTCTCAAATAAATAAAGTCTTAAAAAAAAAAATTCTCTCTCTTTGCCCCTCCCCCATCTCAAATAAATAAATAAATAAATACTACATTCTGGGATACCCATCACCCCAATCTATATTAAGTTGCCATTTATACCCTCTGACAGAACTCTGCACTTTCATTTCAGAGCATGCATCAATATTTGAAATTAGTTGTATATTCCTGATTAATATTTATCTCATCTATTAAAATAAAGCCTTGAAGTCACAAGTTTTATCTTTTTGATCTGCTATATTGCTAGAACTCACTGTAAAAATTAGTAGTAGGCATTAAATATTGAATGAATGAATCAGCCCACTGACTTCAATCCCATTTACTTAGTAATTAGAAGGGACTGAATGTCTATTTACTCACTTATCCATTGAGCAAGTATTAAAACTGAGGAAAATTCAATGAGGTCTTGCCCTGAGGGAGCTTATGAATACAATATGGGGAAATATCCCCCCCCCCAAAAAAATGGCTATATACAAATGAAACAGTAACTTGCATGGAACTTTTTTTTTTTTTTTGGCCTCCCGGGAACCCACCAATGATTATGGGTAGTTAATGCCTACGTGTTGCTGAGTTGTGATAGACACATCTCTGAAGAGCTTGCTAAAAGATAATCAGTCTACTACTAACCCTTGGTTCATCACAAACCTCCAACTAGGGTAAAAGAAACCCAGAGGCTCAGTAAGGGAGAGTACATGAGGGATCTGTGTGGGAATAGAGTATGTGACATTTATCCTCAAACCACATGACGGGTCAGCAGTCAGCAAGAGAATCTTTTGGGGAGATTGGAGAACAAAGATCCTTGGGATGCCTGGGTGGCTCAGTCGGTTGAGTATCTGCCTTTGGCCTGGGTCATGATCCCAAGGTCCTAGGATTGAGTCCCACATCAGGCTCTTTGCTCGGTGGGGAGCCTGCTTCTCCCTCTGCCTCTCCCCCTGCTTGTGCACTGTGTGTGTGTGTGTGTGTGTGTGAAATAAATAAGAATCTTAAAAGAAAAAAAAATCCAGAATGTTTGGGCAGAGAAGGTAGCTGAGCCAGAGTCATCTTGAAAGGACTTCTGCTTCAAGACAAAGGGAACACCAGGATTGCATTGCCAGTGGGCAGGATCTAAGAGGATGTCAACAGCCTAAGAGGGCCATGCTTGTTCTTCATAGGGTATCAGAAAGGCCTTTACCTGTGTCCCACAATAGGAAGAGCCAGAAAGTTACTCTTGTCATGAAAGAAAGCTGACCACCACCAGAGAAGTAATATTTTGCCCTTTCTCTATAAATCTGGTGTGCATCCAAGCACATGTGTGCCTGCATACATACATATACAATCATACACTCTGTGCTCAACCCTAGAGAAGCCAGAAACATCAGAGTGAATGAAAGTGATGAGGGAGCAGGAGGCTGGCTGAGGACACAACAAAAGCTGGCGCCTTGCACCCCCTCTTCACCTGTTCCCCTCCATATGTGTGGCATTCCTCAGGCACCCATGACTGCCATAAAATGATAAATGGTTAACTTGCAGGGATCGCAATCCTGCAGAACAGGAATCTCCCTTGCTCTCCAAGATGTCCTAGAGACCTAAACAGGGAGGTTACCTTATCAATAGCACAAATTTCCAGAGGCAAATAACTCTTGGTTCCTGAAGCCCTAATGTCCCCCTCCCACCATAAACTGGAGGAGATTGGGGTAGAAAGGAATGTAGATGATGGCTGGATCATAATGCCCCACCAAGAATCCCCCATTATCTTGATGTTAGTGCCTGACCTAAAGACGACATTGATCAAGCCATAATGGCAAAGACTCCCCCCCAGCACCTTGTAGACCCTCCCTAGCATGTGAGAACTCTGTCGAAATCCCCCATTCCTTCACCACCTCCCCCCCAACCGTGGGGTATATAACATGCCCACCCTCACAACCCGGGGCAGCCGCATCTCCGCCTGCCCACGGGCCCTGTCCCCGTGCTCTAATAAATCACCTTTTGCACCAACGACATCTTAAGAATTCTTTCTTTAGTCGTCGGCTCCGAACCTCCTCACCCCACCGAACCTGACTTAGGTTCTGGGACTTCATCAAAAGGATCAGGTGAGCAAGCAGAACCAAATAATAAACCACAGTGCCCTTTCTCACTGACAGACTGGGGAATCAAGGTTCAGGCCTGGTGGGGGAGGGGCGGGGGAGGGAAAGGATGGATAGAGAGAAACCTGGAATAGGATGAGAGATCAAAGTTTTGATATAGTTTTACTAGAATTCACAATTCCTGATAATGAGACTGTTTAAATACCTGCAAGTATGTGACATTTGCTGAAGATATCTTGCTGAGTTGGAGAAAGTAACCCAGAGTCTAGTTGAAGGCAGTGCTTGGAAAATACTAATGCCGATTGCTGATTCTAACTTCTGAAGTCCAGTCTGTCTAATAAAACAACCACATAAAATCAAAAATTATAAGTTCAATTGGAAGAGTAAAAATAAAGTACAATAGGCTATCAAAGTTGATATAATCAACTAAAACCCTTCTCTGCTTGGGAATTACTTAACTTAGCAACCAATGTTCTAGGAATATTAGAAATAATAGAATCACACTCGTACCTATTACATATGTAAAATGTATTCATATTTTTCTCTTCCTTCAGCAAAAATTATTCATGAAAATGATAAATTTCTCATCAACTCTCAGGAAAATTGTGCATCCTGCAACTGTGAATAATAATTTTTGTGAATGTAAAATGATAATATATTACATCTGAATATGTTGTCCTATGCAAAGAACTTCAATGACAAATATCCCTCACTCAGTCATAACCACCCAGGGTAATTGGCAGAGAAAATGTTACAGGACTTCCATTTTATAAGTAAGGAATGTGAGACCAAAACGGGATCTGCAAATTATGACCCACTACCTATTTTTGTATGGCCCATGACCTAAAATTTGGTTTTTACATTTTTAACTCACTGAAAAAATCAAAAGACAAATAATATTTCATGACACATGAAAATGACATGTAATTCAAATTCCACCATTTATGAAGTTTTATTGAACACAACCAATGTCGTTCATTTACATAGTTTATAGCTACTTCTATACTGTAGTAATAGTAATAAGTAGTTGTGACAAAGACTGTATAGCTGATAAAGCTTAAAATATTTACCATTTTCCCACTAAGAAAATATTTCCTGGGGCACCTAGGTGGCTCAGTTGGTTAAGCCACTGCCTTTGGCTCGGGTCATGATCCTAGAGTCCCAGGACTGAGTCCCTCATTGGGCTCGCTACTCAGTGAGGAGTCTCTCTCTCTCTCACTTTCTCTCCCCCAAATAAATAAATAAGATCTTTTTAAAAAGAAAGAAAGAAAAAATATTTCCTGATCCCTGCTCTAAGAGGTCAAATGACACCTCATTTCACATGCTTAGCTAGCAGCAAAATAGTCATAAAATGACTGAGTCAGACAGAACATAAATCATTTAATCATATTTCTTATATATATTGGTAGTGTTTATATGTTTTCATTTCCCTCCTTCTATTGGGCCACCAAATTTTCTTCTGGAAAATGAGAGTTCATAAAACTCATAAAACCTTTGTATAGAATGCCCTTCCCCCATATTTGGCCTGCCCTAACTCTTACAAATCCTCCAGGTCTTAGATTAAGTACCACATCCTGAGTCACTGACCATCCTAATTCAAACTGAGTTTCCTTTTATACCCGCTGACAGGACTTTGCACATTCTCTTCAGACCACTCTTCAAAAGAGTCCTATGAACTGGGCAGGATCTTAAAAATCCCACAACCCAGAAGCCCGCAAACTTGCTCCAAAGGACCATATATTCAATATTTTAGGCTTTTGAAGGCCATACAATCTCTGCAGCAATTTTTCAAGTCTGTCATTATAGCACAAAAGCAGCTATAGATAACACCTAATGAGGCGGCATGGTTGTGTTCCAATTAAACTTCATTTAGAGTAGACAGCAGGCTGAATTTGGCCAGTGAGTTTCCATTTACCAATCCCTGATATAGCTCATATCTTCAACTTAGTTTCACTGGATTTTTCATGCTCTGGAATTTATCACAGAACCTGACTTAGAGCAGACTTGCACTTGATAAATCTTAAAGAATAAATAAATAAAGCAAGAAAGAAGGAAGGAAGAGAAGAACACAGGGACACAAGCAAATATTCTCATTTTTTGGAAATGGTTTAAAATATATTTAAGGAAATAAGCTACACACAAGTGAAAATACCTTATGGTACAAAGCCATGTGTCTAGAGTGGCCCAGATACTGTGGGCCATCTCAGCTCATAAGAAGGAGACATCATAGGTAATATAGGATTTGACTGCATATTGAAATTTATTGCTTGTTTGGGGGTACTTTGGAGGTGGTGGCATTAATTAAATTTGTACAAAGAGGATCATTACATATGCATTAAAAACTCATTAATTTTATTTGCTTTATTTTAATTCCAGTATATTTAACAAGCAGTATTGTATGTTTCAGGTGTATAATACAGTAATTCAACTATTCAAAAATTTCTCAGTGCTTATCACAGTAAGTATAATCTTTAATCCCCTTCACCTATTTCACCCATCCCCCACGCACCTCATCAGTTTGTTCTCTATAGTTAAGAGTTTATTTTCTGCATTGTCTCTTTTTTTCTTTGTTCAAAAAACTCACTATTTTTTTAAGAAGACATAAATCTTTTTTGTAGAATAAGAAGCCCTTGAGGGACACCTGGATGGCTCAATCAGTTAAGTGTTCAACTCTTGATTTCAGCTCAGGTCATGGTCTCAGGGTTTTAAGGTGTAGCTCCAGGACAGGCTCTATGCTCAGTGAGGAGTCAGCTTGACATTCTCTCTCTCCCTCTCCCTCTGCTCCTCCCCATTACTCTCTCTCAAATAAATAAATAAATCTTAAAAAAAAAAAAAAGAAAGAAAGAAACCCTTAAGTGGTATATAATTGGTATATAAATATTGGTATATAAAATAATACAAAAAATATTGTATATAAATATATTATATTTAGATATTATATATTAATATATAATATTTATAATAATAAATATTGTATATAATTGTTATGTGAATATTGGTATATAAAAAATACAAAAAATGGTATATAAAATAAATAATTATTTTTGTTCTAGGATTTGAGTATATTAGATTTTTGTTTGAAGCAATAGAATCCCAAACACGGAATTTCCTGAGTCCAGTGGTTTTCAAATTTGGGGGTACTCAAGAATCATCTAGAGAGATTTTAAGCAAACAGGTTCCTGGGTCCCACCTTGGACCTTTTGAACCAGAATCTCTGGGTTACAACTAGGGAATATGCATCTTAAAAATTTCTCCTTCATGTAAATCTCCTGCAGGTAGTCTGTAGAAAAACTGCATTAGGCTTTTGTTGTCATGGAAATTGAATTTTTGTATTAATAGTAAAGATGTTATGATTTCATAGGAAAAACATTTTTTAGAAGAGAGTAAATGGCAATATGTCAAAGTCCATTGTTTTCTTGCTAATTTTTTCCAAGTATCTTCCAGATACTGATGACCCTCTAAGATTTCAAACTCTGTCTTCAGTTGACAATACATTAACTTAAAGGAGGGCTATGTGTTATTTAACATCATTTGCCTTCTTTCTTATATGTCTCAATGCATTAACTATACCTCTAAAAATTAGACAGCTTATACATTCAGCAATTATCCTATGAAGTCATAGTATGATTGTGTGTTGTTTTATTTTGAAGCCATTTTTATAATCTTGCAAAATCAAACTGTTCTTTAAATAGGCACAGTGTCATGAATTCAGAGTATCTTTTATTAATATCTGATACCCCAAATCGGTGACAGGCTCCAGAGAACATCATTGCCGATGAATGCATACTAGGCACTAACGAAGTACAGTATTTAAGAACTTAAATTTTTCATTCTCCCTAGTATCAAGGAAAATGTTCCCTCCAGAAAGACATTTTCAACCATCAGTCTGGCAAGGCTTCATAACTGAACTATATTATTAGCATGTTTGAAGTCAAAATATGCTTGTGCAGATGCTCATGAACAAAATCCTATCTCCTTTGTCCCTCATAGAAAGAACCAGTTCTTCATGCTTAAATGTGAAAAGATCTGAAGCCATAATGAGAAAAGCTAATTAACTGAGCACTTACTATGTACCAAACACCTTAAATATCAGTAAAATTTGTCATTGTGACAGCCTGTGATGGAGGTTCCATTATCATCTCATTTTATGGATGAGAACACTGGAGATTAACTGCCCACGGCCACATAGTTATTAAACAACAGAGATGAGATTTGGACTTGAGATCATCTGACTTCGAGCACTGTGCTACATTATTTCCCCAAAACTATGAGATCCTGGTGAACTAGAATGAGCATCAGGCTGAGATCCAAGAGATAAATGTTCTTATCTCAGCTGTGACACTAAGTACTGGCTAGTTTTGATCATGATATTTCCCCTCTTTGGGTTTCCATTTCCTCTTTTACAAAAAGTGGTGATTGGACTACTAGATGAATAATAAAATTGCTTCCAACACTAATATACCATGTTTTAAGAGCAGCCACTTTGCACAAAAAAAGGAGGCCTAGAAAGACAATGGGAGCCATCTGGATGTGAAAATGATGAATGGCAAAAACTGTTGGAGCAGATAGTCTCAGATTAGCATTCAGTGCCACAGGGTCCACACACCACACTGCCAGTCTCCTGCAAATTGCCTGCAGCTGCACTGATCTAGAGGCCATTTAGAGTACGGAACCCTTCACAAATTGTTCAAGGAGTTGGTCTTGGGCTTCCCAGGAACCCATCTAGCCCCATAAAATTACATGTCTCATGATTTTGCCAACTTTGCTGTTAGAGGTGGAACAGAGTTTCTGTTTGTTTGTTTGCTTGTTTGTTTTGAATTCAATTATCACTTCATTTTAGATAGAAAAGATGCTTTTACAGATTTTTTCTTGAGTAGCTGATTGTGGAGGATTTTCACATCAGATAAAAAAACGAAAACCTTCTAAAGAAACAATCATGAGAGGGGCACCTGGGTGGCTCAGTGGATTAAAGCCTCTGCTTTCGGGTCAGGTCATGATCTCAGGGTCCTGAGATCAAGCCCCGAATAAGCAGGGAGACTGCTTCCCCCTTTCTCTCTGCCTGCCTCTCTGCCTGCCTCACTACTTGTGATCTCTCTCTCTCTCTCTCTAATAAATAAATAAATAAATATTAAAATAAAAGAAACAATCATGAGAGAAAAGCCACAATGTTCTCATGAGCCACAGGTCTGCCTGCACCTTTAAAGGGGTGTGCTTCCAACCCTTGTGCCCCCAATCCATAATGCTTTCCTCAAGATTCTTGCAGACATTTAGGAACTTATTATTACTATGCATTCATATATGGAGAGCCTAAGGAAATCTCATTCTCACTCAT
Source organism: Mustela putorius furo (assembly GCF_011764305.1). NCBI lineage: Eukaryota > Metazoa > Chordata > Mammalia > Carnivora > Mustelidae > Mustela > Mustela putorius. Next base: position 45,662,882 of record NW_025421294.1, on the reverse strand, counting down.
TCTAACCTCCTAATGGCTCATTTTTCTCTCTGCCCTATGTTAACTGTTAAATTTCCCAACATAGGAGTCTTGCAAAGTAGTGTTGGAGATGACAAAGGAGGGTTCCATGACGGCATACAGAGCAGACCAAACAGTTCTAAATCTAATAGCACACATTCCCATTCTTAAAATTTTCAAAGCCATCTTCGCTGCTGGGAATTTTTCAATGGCTACATTTTGTCTCAAAATCCTAGCCTCGATTATCATGTTCTTTGACCCTTTCCCTGAGTCCCTGGCTCCTGAAATCCTTGAGATACCCTCTCAAAATTCAAATGTCTGTCATATTCTTTTTTTTTTTAAGATTTTACTTATTTATTTGAGAGAGAGTATGATCAGGGAGAGGGGTGGAGGGAGGAGGAGACTGAGAAGCAGTTTCTGCTTCTGAGCAGAGAACCCACTGAGCAGGGAACCCGATACAGGGTTCTACCCCAGGACCCAGGATCATGACCTGAGCAGAAAGCAGACACTTAACAGACTGAGCCACCCAGGCGCCCCTGACTGTCATACTCTTATACAGAAACATTGGCTATTTATATTGCCCTTTCCTTCTACACTGTGTCCAGCGCCTATTTCCTCATAATCCCAAAGAACTCTGCTACTAGCATGCTAATTTACAGAAAACCATCTGGGATGTCATTTGATATTACCCAATCTTGCTACAAATATATTACTTAAATGTAAAAGGGGCTCCATATAGTGCAGCCTCACACAGTGTATTACTCAAAAAAATAGTAATTCTGATTCTAAGCATTCAAAAATATTCCTTAAAAAAAAAAAGAATTCAGGGTGCCTGGGCAGCTTAGTCATTAAGCGTCTGCCTTCAGCTCAAGTCATGATCCCAGGGTCCTGCAATCGAGCCCCACATCCTGCTCAGCAGGAAGCCTGCTTCTCCCTTTCCCACTCCCCCTGCTTGTGTTCCCTCTATGGCTGTATCTCTCTCTGTCAAATAAATAAATAAAATCTTAAAAAAAAAAAAATCTCGGGTGCCCAAGTGGCTCAATGAGTTAAGCCTCTGCCTTCAGCTCAGGTCATAATCTCAGGGTTCTGGGATCAAGCCCCGCATCTCTGCTCTCTGGCTCTCTGCTCAGCAGGGAGCCTGCTTCCCCCTCTCTCCCTGCCTGCCTCTCTGCCTACTTGTGATCTCTCTCTCTCTCTCTGGAAAATAGATAAATAAAATCTTAAAAAAAAAAAAGAAAAGAAAACTCACCACATCATATCTTAAAATTCTTGTCCCAGTTCTCTACACCTCAACTTTCATGTTAACTGCCCAAAATTGTTCTCCCGAACTGATGATTATGAGAAGGGAGGTGGGTGGGGGAGGTTGGTGAAATAGGTGGTGGGGATTAAGGAGTTCACTTGTCACAATGAGCCCTGGGCAATGTATGGAATTGCTGAATTACTATATTGTACACCTGAAACTAATAGAACACTGTATGTTCACTATACTGGAATTAAAATAAATAACAAAAAAAAAATTGTTCTCCCCATTCTTCATTCTTCATTTTCTGGGTAATTTAAAAAATTACCCAGGATTCCCATTTTCACAGATACTGCTATTTTCTTGTTCCCCTCCCAGACCCTCTTTTAGCCAGCATTTTTTCTTTGAATATTTTAATTTTGCATTACCTCCCAGCCCTTTTGGAAAGGACCCCCTTCAGTCCCCTGGTTGACCGATCAGATCCTCAGAACAGGTTATGGGAAAACTAAGAATGTGGACAGGAAAAAATTATCAGGTTCAGGTACTGGGAAAGAAAGCAAAATGATACTCAAACATAAGTTAAAAATTTCTGAATGAATGGAAAAAAGACAACAAGTGAATTGAAGCTAATCTTGCAGTGACAGCTATCATACTTCTAGTTCATAAGACTTAAAAAATACAATATGCCAGAAACAAATTAAAGTTCTATTTGACATAATAAAATAAAAGACATGACTGAAAAGAGGTTTAACTTGAGAACTATACCTAAAAAATGACAACTGTGAATTGACTTGATGAAACAACAACTATCAAAGGGAACCAAAAACAACTATTTTCTACAAAGGCAAAAGAATAGTATGACAGTGTATTTGTAGCTTTAGGCAATATTCAGGCAACAGAACAAAACAGACCCAGTGTTTAAAAACCCAGTCCAACTGAGTGTTGACAGCAGAATGCAAATGTAAGAGAGCTCTTAAATCAGGTAATGTTCATTGACTGCAAACAATAGAAAAGTTTCTGACTAACTTAATCAAAATAGGACATTATAGTAGCCCCCTTATCTTCAAGAGCTACATTCAAAGACCTCCAGTTTGGGTACCCGGGTGGTGCAGTCGTTTATGGTTCAACTCTTAGTTTCAGCTCAGGAGTGATGTCAGGGTTGTGATATCTGGGTCCTGAGATCAAGCCCCATGTGGAGCCCTGTGTCCAAGACCAGCCTCGTGCTCCAAGTCTGCTAGGTTTCTCCCTCTCTTTCTTCCCCTTCCCCGCACCCCCGCCACCCCTGCCAGTGTGCACACACATGCTCTCTCTCTCTCCAAAATAAATAAATAAATACTTTAAAAAAAAAAGGAAAAAACAAAGACCCAATACCCCAGTGATGTCTGAAACCACAAATAGTGCTAAACCCTATATATTACTATGTTTTTCCCTATACACATGTCTGTGATAAAGTTTAATTTATAAATTATGTACAGTAACAGATCAACAACAATGATTAATAGTAAATAAAACAATAATAACAATTTGATGTAACAGAAGTAATGCGACTGTTATCCCCCCCAAAAAAAATATTTTATTGTGCTGCACTCACACTTTTCCTTCTTGTGATGAGAAAACCCCTACGTGTTCAGATGAAGTGAGGTGAATGATGGAGACATTGTGACTTAACATTAGGCTACTACTCACCTTCCAACAATACATCACAAGGGGGATCATCTGCCTCTGGGCCACAGTTGACCATGGTAACTGAAACCACAGAAGGTGAAACTGCGTATTAGGGGGAAAGCTACTATACTATATTATTAAAATATGAAGGTATACATAGAATGGAGAGGAAGGTTTAATTCTGGCCATCTATCTCCTCTACTAGAAATGCTTTAATTTCTTTTAAGTATAATTAAGACCAAAACCAAACCATTAATATTACCTATACACCATGTATGGCCTGGCCCCTTCTTGTCTCTCCAGCAGTTTATTCTCTCCCTTCATCTATAGGTTCCAGTGAGGCCTCCCCATTTTCTTCTACTATTGTCTTCTAGCCATAAGACCTTCACACATATTCTTCCCACTTTCTAGATGCTTCTCTCCACATACCCATCCTTCAATTATTTCTCATGTACTCATCCTACAGACAAAAGCTCAAGCTACACTTCTCAAGTGAGTTTGGTGATAGATATATACACAAAATTTTAAATTAAAAAAAATTATTAACTACCTCAGGAAATAAACTTTGTGAGAGAAAGGGAGAGTAAGTTGTATACCACATGACTAAGGCACAAATACGTTTACAGACAGCAATCCCAGTGCTAAACCCTGAGTTTTCTAGCCCAAGTTATGGCAGAACTCTAATGAGTGAGTGAAGGATCAAGAGAATGGTTACATATGTGAAGAGGAAGGGGTAAAAGAGAGCCAAATCTTTATCTTCCATTACAGAAAGGCCACCAAAAAATGCCTAACAGTGAAAAATCAAGACATAACACAAAAAGGCTGCTATTTAGAATTATGAAGATAACTACCACAAGAAATAGTAGAAGTGTTCAAAGTATTTGCCTCTTGAGGACTGGGAACAGGGGAAACAGAAAATAGAGTCGGGAGGTGACTACTGACTTTAAAATAAGTCTTGAGAAATTATTTGACTCTTAAAGCCAGATATACATACAACTTTAATTTTTTAAATGAAAATATTTTTTAAAAGCAGTAAATATTGCTAAAGGGAAACTAAAATATGAACAATACAATAAGAGTAAAACTAATGTGTGTTATAAGAATTTGTGCATCTCCTAAAGCTGGGCCACCAATTTGACCTTCTCTAGTAATGTAATTTTTGAAAGAAACTTCAGCCAAAAATCTTGTCTCTTAATCTCAGGGAGCCAACTGAGGGTTGCTGGGGGGTAGGGGGTGTGGGGGGAGAGGATGGTAGGGTAATGAACACTGGGGAGTGTATGTGTTGTAGTGAGCACTGGGTGTTGTGTAAGACTGATGAATCACAGACCTGCACCCCTGAAACAAATAATACATTATATGTTAATAATTTTTTAAAAATTGTTCTCAGAAAAATAGAAATCTCAATAATTACAATTAGCACATTCTGTCTAAAAAGGCAGCCTCAATTAAAACTGTTCATTGGAAAGTTACTGATGAGTTTCCAGAAGTGTTAGGTTTCTGGGAAAGGCCTATCTAGAAGAATTCCTTCCCCAAAATCAGGACCATCAGTGACATTTCTTTTTAAGTTAAAAAAAAAAAAAGATGTTTGATGATCAATGTATGTTATAAGGCAATTATTTCTGATACAGAAAATAATAAGAAAGGCATGTTCTATACAGAAAACATATAAACTTGAGAATTAGGAGAAATGAGCTTTGGACCTATCCTAACACAAGAGTCATGGGCTAGATGAGGTACTTAGTATTGCAATGTTGCTGTCCGAATGGAGATGTCAATAAATGTAAAATATGTAAGTGGCTACTAAAACATTTAAAATCACACGGGTAGTTTGTACATTTCTGTTGGACAATTCTGTTCTAGTCTTGGCTCTTTATTTAGCGGTTGCATGGTGGCAATATTATGGCAACTCACTTACGTTCGTTGGGCTTCAATTTTAAGTGTGGAATGGGAGTTAAAGAGATTTCCTCTAAAGTCCCTTCTAATCCTCAAGTGTGATAGAGACTAATGAATTCTAGACTTGAGAAGCCAGAGGATGGTTCCTTCAAAAAGCTCCCCCAACATGCTGAGGTTCTCTCCCTGCCACCATCATGTCAACCCCATCCCGATATCTTTACCAAATTTACTAGTCACTGATAGAGGCCCTGTCTGGAAAGCTTTACAATTATTTTATCACATCTTAATCCCTGCAGGAGGAAATCAGTGTTGTTAACCTGTTTGTCAGATGAGGAAACAGGTTTCAAAAGGTTAGGTGGCTTTGGAAGAGCTCAGTAGCAGCAATGTGAAGGAGTCATGATCCACATTCCTCTGACTCCAACACCCAACTCCTTGTATGTGCGCTCTGTCCCCCTTTAGAGAAACCAAACTGGTTTTCCTTTGGTACCTAAAGGAGAACCTCAACTCTTTGAATCAGTACACTTCTCCTGTTTATTTTCCATCCCCACATCCTCAGCTCCTGAAAAAGATGATGAATGAACAGTATGCACCACAATATTCTGCAGCTCTGTGTCACTTGTTTTAACATGAATATTTTACTTTAAGATGTGCCTATAAAATAATGGGAAGTGGTTGATCATTTAAGAATAAATATCTCAAAAGACAAACCCAAGACTATTGCCCACTTCAGATAAATAATTTGAATAGTTATTTCAACATTGTTCTTAATGAAAAAAAAAAAAAAGAAGAAGAAGAAATTTAGCATCTCTTTATAAATCGTCTTGGGAGCCTACAATATATTTCTTTGAACTGCTATGGCACAAATTTTCTCTTTTTCTTTATGTATTGTTTTTGTCATACACAGGATAAGATATTAAAAGGACTCAAGAGTCAAGCTAAAGAAACTCCTAGTGGCCTAAGAAGGAACAATTTGGACATGAAATGATAATAATGACTCAAATATAGTCATAATAATGTGACTCAAATATAGCAAACATTTGAAAAACCATAGTGAAAAAAAGAACTCATTTATCAACACTGGAAATCACTATGTCACCAGCTCATACTCTAAAAATTGACAAATTAAGGGAATAAATCAAATATTTAGCCCAACTTTCCTATATGAACTACATTTCAAAAAAGCTAATAGCTGCTGTGGAAAAAGTCCTCTATGGAACATTTCTAGCTAATAAATGCAAAAAGTATGATAAAATTAGAAAATCACCGTTTGTAACCCCTAATAAGATAATGGGCCAGGTCAGGACAATAATCAGCACAGATGCTAAAACCATTAGGTGAAATTTGGTGGAAAAACTTTATAAGGAAGGGACAGACTAATACTATCTGAAAGCAGAACATTCAAAATTATGTATCTTTTCACATGATGTAATAAAGAATACAAAACACTTGCTAAAAACAATTTTTTTTTAATTTTTAAAAAAACCTAACTCTAATCCACCAACCAACTCTAACTTTCTATTTTTTTTCTTTTAAGATTTTATTTATTCTTTTGAGAGAGAGAGAGCATGAACTGGAGGTGAGGGCAGAGGAAGAGAAACAAGCCTTCTCCCTGCTGAGCGGGAAACCTGACACAGGCTCAATCCCAGAATCCTAAAATCATGACCTGATCCAAATTCAAATGCTCAAACGACCAAGCCCCCAAGTGTCCCTATATACTTCCTATTCACAAGAAATATGGTGGTTAGAGCAAAAGTTAAACAACAAAAGAAACCAATTAACCATATCCAGAATCCAGCACATTCTGCAGGACAATTAACTTCATTTACTCAATAAATAGGTAGCATTCTTTAACAAAGAAAAAGAAAGAGAGACCAGTATAGATTAAAAGAGTTAAGAATATAAAACTCAAATACATGGGAGTCTGGGTAGCTCAGACAGATAAGCCTCCAACTCGGTTTTGGCTCAGGTCATGATCTCTGGGTGGTAAGACTGAGGCCCACATTGGACTCGACCCTCAGTGGGGAGTCTCCTTGAGAGCTTCTCCTTCTCCCCTTCCATTTGCACATGCACACACACTCTCTCTCTCTCTCTTTCTCTCTCTCTCTCTCTCATGTCTCTCAAATAAATAAATAATCTTTAAAAAAAAAAAAAAGAAAGAAAGAATAAAAGGATACTTGTGTGGCTCAGTCAGTTAAGCCCCACATCCTGCTCACTAGGGATCCAGCTTCTCCCTCTGCCTCTACCTGCCACTCCCTTGCTATGCTCTCTCTCTCTCTCTCTCTCTGTCAAGCAAATAAATAAATAAAATCTTTAAAAAAAAAAAAGAATATAAAAACCAAATACAATGTGCACACCTTGTTCGGATCCTGACTCAAACTAACTCACTAAAGGAAAAAAAAAAAAACCCGCTGTTAAATTAATCCAGGAAACTTGAATATGGACTGGATATTACATAATGTTTAGAAACTGTTAATATTGTTAGGTATGATAATGGCATTGTGATTGTGTTTAAAAAAATATGCCCCCACATATCAGAGATGCATAATAAACTAGTAACTAAAGTTATCAGACATGAGGGCACCTGGTTGGCTCAGTTGGTTAAGTGTCTGCCTTGGGCTCAGGTGACGATCTTAGAGTCCTGGGATCAAGTTCCAGCATGGGGCTCCCTGTTCAGTGTGGAGTTTGCTTTTTTCTCTCATCCTGAAACTCCCTCTGTTCATGCTCTTTCTCTCTGTCAAATAAATAAATAAAATCTTTTTTAAAAAGAGTTATCAGACATCATATTTGGGATTTACTTTAAAAGGTGAAATATACCAGCAAAAACCAACTCCACTGCCACAGACAGTAGTAACAGTAGTAATAGGGTTGGGATATAAAATATGGCTAACAGGGGCGCCTGGGTGGCTCAGTTGGTTGGACGACTGCCTTCAGCTCAGGTCATGATCCTGGAGTCCTGGGATCGAGTCCCACATCGGGTTCCCAGCATCATGGGGAGTCTGCTTCTCCCTCTGACCTTCTCATCGCTCATGTTCTCTCTCACTGCCTCTCTCTCAAATAAATAAATAAAAATCTTTAAAAAAAAAAATAAAAAATAAAATAAAATATGGCTAACAAAATGTTTTATAATATGAAAACTGGATGATAGGTACAGTAGGGTTTATTGTGTTTTTCTTTCTATACACATTTGAAATTTTCCATAATAATAACTTCAGTTTCAAATTCTTTGAAGCAAGTCTTATGAGTGAGGTGTTGAGTAAGATGTGTTATTCCATTTTTGTTGAAAATTATGTTTCTATCATAATGAGTGGTTTTCTTGTGTGTTTCTGAGGGCAGTTTCAAAAGTGGAGAACTGGGCTTTGATTACCATTCTGGGTAACCTTGACCAACAGGCACCAGGCCTCCACACACTTTGCTTTCCTTAACAGTCAGCAAGAAGTTCATTTGACCACCAAGGTCTTTTCTAATGCCATTCTAGAGTTGTTTTGCTTTATAATAGAATAATTGGATTAGAGAATGGTTTTTTAATGCAATAATAATTACTTTATAATAGTATTCTTTTTTAAATTGTTTAAAAAACAGCTTCATTACCTATAATAACTATATTTAATATTTGGCCACAGTGGTTACACAAGGTCAGACATGTTTAAAAGCAACCAGTTCCACGAATAATATCTTATGAGAAAACTACATTAATTTGTACTTTTCCAGTAAGAGCAAATCCATCACCCTGAGAAATTCTTACCTGCTTATAATAACCTAATTCTGTTGGTCTACATGGCTCAGATCATCAGATAAAAGCTTAATCTACCATAACAAGTATTAGTTGCCCCATCACAGAGCATAGGTTCTCCCAAAGAGTAATATGATACTGTATAGATTAAAAGAAAAAACTTGCAGGTTTCACATTCCTCAAACAGTTGTGCTAACCTTGAGAATCAAATATTACCAACTGAAGTAGTCCCGACACCCCCACCTTCAGTACACATAGAGATGAAGTGAGGCCAGCAGGATAATGCACTGTGGGTTTTGGAGTTTTTTGTTTTTGTTTTTGTTTCTGTTTGCTGATTTTCCATTCTCAGTCATTTTTTGCACAGTTCCATTCTATACTCTTTCAGTTCCTTGAAACATTTCCAATTAAGATCAGACATACCACCATTCAAAATATTTCTATACCTTTCTTTTGATAATTTTAATTTAATTGCTAAATTGCCACCATTTGATTTGATTCTTAAAATATATTTTATAAGACAGATTTTTCATATCCAATGTTGTCCCTCTTTATTTAAGCTCATTTTAAAGCTCCAACTCACTCACTGTTTCTCAACAAGGGAGGAAATATAATTTGCAATCAGTAAAATAATTAAATATTTGTATCAGAACATGGTAGATATAATTAACTGCAACCCTAATTAGGATTAAATCTGAAATATTTGAGTGATGGCTGATTACCTTAAAAAATAAAATTGCAATTATTTGCCTTTATTACTCAATATGAGTACTTTTTTTTTTCTTAATTGCAAATAATGAAGCAACCTGTCAATAATTTCAGGTTAAAAGATGTCAGATCTAGGAGAGTAGAATTTGATGCTACAGTTTTGAAGTTTCTGGAAATACGTCTGGTTCCCAGCCCTGCCTGAGCAAGAGAGTAATCACAGCCCACTTAGATCTAGAATTTTCAGAGAATTTATGCAATCATCTTTTGTTTCATTTCTCTAAGCCCTTTCAAGGTAAAATTCTCTACTGCTTACTGCTTGAAGAAATTGATGAATGTGAAACAGAGGATTGCTTTTTAATTCTTTCTTGAATTTCATATCAGTTTACATAATCCCAAGTAGATAATTCTGGATTGAAATGTTTGAATTTCCCATAATAAACTTCCAAATGCAAATTATGATTGTATGTAAAATCCCTATGGGACCCAACTTGAAATTTGGGCTGGACTGCATGGCTATGGGTAGTTACCCTCAAGTCTAGCAAATGTGTGCTCCATGTCATAGAAATGCTCCACCAAGAACACACTCAGTAAATATTTGTTAATTAGTTAGTAATTTCTATAGCAGCAGGTTCAGTTGAATATTGGTGGGATATTAGAAGACTCAGCAAAATTCCTTACTGGTTAAGTAGGACTTATGAAATGGTTTTTATCATATTAAACTTTCCTAACTTGGGCTATATCCACACAGTGAAAAGTGAGTAAATACTCGGTAGTCTTCACATTTCTTTGTTAAGGAGAGATATACAAACTAAATTTGTATTTCAAACCAAGAGTGTGATGGCAGGCATTGACCAAGTAAATACAAAAAATATCAAATACCTGCTTTGTTCTTAGAAAAAGACCTAATTAATCACTTCAGTGTGCAACACACCAAAGTTTTCCACTGTGAGTGCTCTGCTCTTAACAAAATGCTGCCACAGACATCTTATCTTTTCCTTCCTTTTTCAACAACAGTATGAAGTGGTATTATTATATGATGGAAGAAATTGAGACTTGGAAAATTTTAATAGCTTAACCATGGCCATAGCAAATGATAGCACCAAAACTGAAATCTATACCTTCTAACTCCAAGACTTGAGCGCATTCTAACACACAGGGTCAACTTCTATTTAAGTTATTCTTTAATTCTTCCAATTTGCTCCTTGGTTTTTTTAACATAAATCATAATGAAAAAAGAATTAGGTTAAATGAAATAAGTGTGATAGGGAAAACTGCTAAAAATAAAGATAGACAATGTTTTGATTTGAGAACTTCTGCTTTGAAAGTTTATAAAATGAATGGCATGAAACATAGAACCTCAAGTTGACCTTTCTCATTAAGAATCTTTTTCCCGGGCGCCTGGGTGGTTCAGTGGGTTAAGCCGCCGCCTTCGGCTCGGGTCATGGTCTTGGGGTCCTGGGATTGAGTCCCACATCAGACTCTCTGCTCGGCGGGGAGCCTGCTTCCCTCTCTCTCTCTGCCTGCCTCTCTGCCTACTTGTGATCTTTGTCTGTTGAATAAATAAATTAAATCTTTAAAAAAAAAAAAGAATATTTTTCCCCAAACTGAGAGCTTTCCCTCTAAGGTTGAGAATATGACAGGGATGTCCACTCTCACCACACTTGTTCAACATAGTACTGGAAGTCCTAACCTCCACAATTAGACAACAAAAAGAAATAAAATGCAGCCCAATCAGCAAAGAAGTCAAACATCACTATTCACAGATGACATGACACTATATGTTGAAAAGTCAAAAGAGTTTTCCACCTAAAATTTGCTGGAATTCATACTTCAGGACTTCAGCAAAGTGACAGGATATAAAATCAATGCACAGAAGTCAGTTGCATTTCTATACAATAACAATGAAGCAAAAGAAAGAGAAATAAAGGAATCAATCCCATTTACAACTGCACAAAAAACCATGAGATACCTAGGAATAAACCTAACAAAAGAGGTAAAGGAGCTGTACTCTAAAAACTACAGAACTTTTATGAAGAAAATTGAAGAAGACCCAAAGAAATGGAAAAACATTCTATGGTCATGGATTGGAAAAACAAATATTGTGAAAATGTCTATGCTATATGCTACCCAAAGCAATCTATACATTCAATGCAATCCCTATCAAAATACCATCAATATTTTTCACAAAACTGAAACAAATAATCCTAAAATTTGTACAGAACCAGAAAAGACCCTGAATGTTGAAAAAGGAAACCAAAGTGGGGGGCATTTCAATGTTGGACTTTAAGCTATATTACAAAGCTGTGATCATCAAGACAGTATGGTACCAGCACAAAAACAAACACATCAATGGAACAGAATAGAGAGCCCAAAATGGACCCTCAACTCTGTGGTCAACTAATCTTGGACAAAGCAGGAAAGAATACCCAATGGAAAAAAGACAGTCTCTTCAAATGGTACTTGGAAAATTGGACAGCCATATGCAGAAGAATGAAACTGGACCATTTCCCTACACTATACACAAAGATAAACTCAAAATGGATGAAAGACCTAAATGTGAGACAGAAATCCAACAAAATCCTAGAGAACACAGGCTGTAACCTCTTTGACCTCAGCTCCAGCAACTTCTTGCTAGACACATTTTTAAAGGCGAGGGAAACAGAATAAAAATGAACTATTAGGACTTCATCAAGAGCAAATGCTTTTGCACAGCAAAGGAAACAGTCAACTAAGCCAAAAGAGAACTGACAGAATGGGAGAAGATATTTGCAAATGACATACCAGATAAAGGGCTAGTATCCAAAATCTATAAAGAAGTTATCAAACTCGGGCGCCTGGGTAGCTCATGACCTTCGGCTCAGGTCATGATCTCAGGGTCCTGGGATCGAGTCCTGCATCTGGCTCTCTGCTCAGCAGGGAGCCTGCTTCCCCCTCTCTCTCTGCCTGCCTCTCCATCTACTTGTGATTTCTCTCTGTCAAATAAATAGAAAAAAAAAAACTTTAAAAATAAATAAATAAAAATAAAAATAAAAAAAGAAGTTATCAAACTCAATACTTTAAAAAAAAAAAATCCAGTCAAGAAATGAGCAGAAGGCATGAACTGACATTTCTCCAAAGAAGACGGGCAAATGGCCAACAGACACATGAATAGATGTGTCTGGGCATCAGGGAAACACAAATCAAAACCACATTGAGATACCACCTCACAACAGTCAGAATGGCTAAAATTAACAAGTCAGGAAACAACAGATGTTGGCAAGGATGCAGAGAAAAGGGAACCCTCTTACACTTGGTAGGAATGTAAACTGGTGCAGCCACTCTGGAAAACAGGAAATAGGTCCTCAAAAAGTTAAAAATAGGGGGACGCCTGGGTGGCTCAGTGGGTTAAAGAATCTGCTTTAACATGACGTGAGCTGAAGGCTCATGTCATGATCCCAGGGTCCTGGGATCAAGCCCCGCATCAGGCTCTCTGCTCCACAGGGAGTCTGCTTCCCTCTCTCTCTGCCTACTTGTGATCTCTCTGTAAAATAAATAAATAAAATCTTTAAAAAAAAAAAAAACAAGTTAAAAAGAGAGCTACCCTTTGACCTAGGAATTGCACTACGAGGTATTTACCCCAAAAATACAAATACAGTGATCTGAAGGGAAACCTACACCACAATGTTTGTAGCAGCGATGTCCACAATAGCCAAACTATGGAAAAAGCCCAGATGTCTGTTGACAGATGAATGGGTAAAGAAGATGTGAGATAGATAGATAGATATAGATAGATATAGATAGATAATAGATATAATGTGTTGGTCAGTATCTGGTGAGTTATATGTAGTTATATATGTAGTTATATGTAGTATTCAATCTATTCAATCATTATATATATATATATATATAAAATGGAATACTACTTCGCCATCAAAAAAATGAAATCTTACCATTTGTAACAACATGGATGCGACTAGACGGTATTATGCTAAGTGACATGTCAGTTAGCATACCTTGTGATTTCTCTCATATATGGAATTTAAGAAACAAAACAGACGAACATAGGGGAAGTGAGAGAAAAATAAAATAAGACAGGGGCACCTGGGTGGCTCAGTGGGTTAAACTTCTGCCTTTGGCTCAGGTCATGATCTCAGGGTCCTGGGATCTAGCCCCACATCGGGCTCTCTGCTCAGCAGTGAGCCTGCTTCCCCTTCTCTCTGCCTGCCTCTCTGCCTACTTGTGATCTCTTTCTCTCTGTCAAATAAATAAATAAAATATTTAAAAAATAAAATAAAATAAAACAAAATCAGCAAGGGATAGATAAGAGACTCTTAGCTATAGGAAAAACTGAGGGTTGCTGGAGGGGATGTAGGGGGGATGGGGTAACTGGGTGATGAGTATTAAAGAGGGCACTTGCTGTAATGAGCACTGGGTGTTAACATGCAACTGATGAATCACTAAATTCTACCTCTGAAATTAATAATACACTATATGTTAGTTAATTGATTTTAAATTTTAAACAACGAATCTTTTTCTTCTTCAGTGAGTGCCAAAAGTTGGATTCAGGGAGAAGTAGATAGTACAGTATAGCTGGAAGCACTACTTAAAGCCCAGAATTAATACAAAAATCTAGGTTCAAATCCAACTATGTATTATTGAGCAATATTGAATGTCTCTGAGCCTCAGGGTGCTGTGAGATTAATGAGATAGCACATGTGTGGCACTAACACTGACAAGTGTTCCAAATGACCTTGTCTAGCCCAGTTATTTCCCAAATGGCTAAGTATGTTGTTTTAGGTATTTCACTACACATAACAGCTGTGACATACTGAGGTAGATGTAATTATATGGAACAATTATTATTTTTGGTAGTCTACATATAACTCACCAGATGCTGACCAACACATTATATCTATTCAATCTGGTATGGCTGATGTTGGCCCCCTCCTCCTTGCCTTATCCAAAAACTCCAGTTTCTCTGACCCCTCCTCAATTGACCTTTGGTTCTCACATCCAAGTTCCCCTTAACCTTCCTCTCTTGGGCCTCAAGGAGGGGCTGTAAAAGACAGGTTACAGATCAGTGAGCCTGAAGGAGGCAAGGCTGTGGCCTGCTGTTCAGTAGGATGGCATTTGGGAAAAGTAGCTGGGGGAAAGTATAGCACATTTAAACATGGAGCAGGCAGTCACCCTCTTTCTCCAAGATTCCTCTTTTCTAAATTCCCACTGGAAACCCTTTAATTTAGAGCCCTCTTTTGTCTTAGATCTCCCTGATTCTCTAGATTCCATCCCTTCCATCTCTGGGCCCAATCTTCTTTTCCTAAGAATTTCCAGAAAGCCAGTTCTGTCTTCCCTCACTTGTTCCAGCAAACTCTTTCCTTCTATTTTCTCCTACATACTTCTCTCTTTGTATTTTTTAATATTTTAATATTATTTTCATCCCTCATATTTTAACCTGTTAAAAGAATAAAGGGTCTTTTTGAAAATGTTAGCTCAATAGTAATAAAAGTGTGATGGGATATGTAAAAAAAAAAAATGAATTAGGATATGAAGAAACTGAAGTTTGAGGAACAATGAACTAACCCAAATCTCCCCCCCCCACCTTGGAAATGAGAAACTGAAATCGAATGATATTACATGAATTGCTCAAAGTCACACAGCTGACTACTGCCAGAACCTGAGCAATCCTAGCCCTTCCAAGGAGCGTGTTTCCCAAAGTAGATGTGGGCAGATTAGCTATGGGTATTCAACACAAAGAGACATGGCAAGCCAATTATAAAGAGGCCCCATGTCCCACTCTTTCGTTAATCGTCCCTTCGCTTAAAGAAATCCCAGTCTCTTCTATTCCTCCATTTTCAATTACAAATTCAAACTGTAGAATAAATGTTTGTTAAAAGTTAAAGAGAGACACCTGGCTGGCTCAGTCAGTAGGGCATGTAACTCTTGATCTCAACGTCATGAGTTCAAGCTCCACACTGGGTATAGAGAATAGCTATAAATAAATAAAGTACCCAAAAACTTAAAAAAAAAAAAGTTGGGGAAAGAGATGTGGCTAGCAAAATATTATCACACAGTAGACCCTATTAGTGTCTTCCTATGGAAGACACACACACACATGCACGCACACTCGCACACGCACTCAAGACTCAGAGGAGGACGCTGGTGATTGATTTAAGTAAAAAGTGAAAGCTGTATCTCTTTTCTTTTAGTGACGAAGAACTAAAATGAGGGAAAAAAAGTTATACTAGGGATCTTTAATAATGCCAAGTGACAACATCTGAAGTTTTTATAGGGACCTCCAAATGCTGCAATCATCCACTTCTAGAACTTAGTCGATTCTTTTTCTAGGAAAGAAAGTAAAGCTAATAAAGATCTATTATCTAATTCTGGGCTGAGGCTGAGTCACTGTGTAAACAAACTTCAGTTACGGCCTGCTTTCTCAAGAGTGAATCAATTGCCTTGAACAATGAGTATAGGGAGTCTTCCAGGCTTCATCCTGCATTGTTCTGTGGAAGAATGAAGTACAAGTCAATATATTCTGGGCTTGCTTCCTCTTTTCTATTTCAGAATTTAAATTTGTTCAATAAGCCTACAAAGATAAGCCATTAAGAGAGGAGAGTTGTCACAGTGCCATGAAGACACGAGGGGCAATGAACTTAGTGACTTGGATTCTTTTCATGGCCAAAAAAACCCAAAATTCCCAAGTTCCTGGAGAAAGAAAACCTACCAACACATTCACAATAAGATGCAAAGGACTAATTTGCAGACTTTCCTTCCTCCTTTTTTTCAAGACTCTTCTCCCAGGAAAAAGCTGGGGCACTATTATTCTGCTGCCCCTTCTACACTTATCAACTAGTGAGGAAAACATTTAAGCTTTATGACCCTCAGCTCCCACCCCTGCACCTCTAAAATAAGATGATACTAATATTACCTTCTATTATATGAGAATTAAGCAAGATAACACATCTAAAGCATTTAGCAATATACCTGACACACAGTAACCACCCAATAAATAACAGCTGTCATTTTTATCATGATGAGTGGTAATGACAGGGAATGAACTGTGAACACTTGACCTCCAGAAATCAGATGAATCTAGATGGTGTACCTAAAACCAAAACCAAAACCACACATGTAAGCTGGAAGGCTGATGAGGATATTTGAAGGAAATGAAAATGTGATATTTTATTATTTTTATATTTTTATAAAATTTAAAATTAAATTTTTAAAAAATTATAATTATAATATTTAAAAATTAAAATTTTATATTTTAAAAATGATATTTAAAGGAAAGGAAAATGAAAATACTTTCACTGGCATGAGTGAGTTTATTTTCCTTGCAACCAAAAAAACCTTCAATACCGAAACACTTATCTTGTCAGTTTTAGCATTCCCACATTAAAAGATGAAGGAGCCTACATCAAAAGGGTATTGTGTACTCAAAAGGGTATTGTAAAAATAAAATAGAAACCGAATCTGAAAGTACTTTGTAAGCTTAGGTTTGGGGGACTTCCAGGTAAAAATACCCTGCCCCTAGAAACTCTTCTAAAGTGAAAGTAAGGGGTTTTTTTAAAGTGAAAGTTGGGGTTTTTTTTAAGATTTTGTTTATTTATTTGACAGGGGTCACAAGTAGGCAGAGAGGCAGGCAGAGAGAGGAGGAAGCAGGCTCCCTGCTGAGCAGAAAGCCCGATGCGGGGCTCGATTCCAGGACCCTGAGATCATGACCAGAGCAGAAGGCAGAGGCTTTACCCCACTGAGCCACCCAGGCGCCCCAAGGAAGGGTATTTTTGAAGGCATGACCCAAAAGAAAAGGGCAAACAGAACCCAAAAAAGGCAGAAAAGAGACAACAGCAACACTTCCAAGGTGCCAGACAGGAGAGTGACATTGTCTTGGACCTTCTAAACCAGACTAGCTAACACCATCAAGTGACCTCAGTCAACAACAGATAGCAAAAAATCCCCCAGCTAAGTCCCATTCAAATTCTGACCAACAAAATGATGAGATATAATAAGATAGTGGGTGTTTGGAGCCATTAACTTGGGGTGATTTATTACACAATACTGAAATACAGAAGCAGAATATGACATTGGGTGCTATGGGACACACAGGCAGAGATCTGTTTCTAAATTAGCAAATCGGAGGAGTTTACAAGGATGGTAGCGTTTCAACTGGTTTTAAAGGATAAATGGAAAGCAAGAAGCATTTCAGATAATGTATACTATGAGCTTGAAGATTTTCTCTCTTTCAGAGGGCTTTTGAGAGCCCTGAAAACTAGTCTAAATATTTTCTCAATTTATGAGGAAACACAAGAGAGTAAAGGAAGAAGTAAAGTCCCAGGTGGTAATGAGAAAGAAAGTAACGCCATTAAACCTATTAGCTTCTGGGATGCCTGGCTGGTTCAGTTGGTTTTAAGCTTCTGTCTTTGGCTCAGGTCATGCTCTCAAGGCTGGTCCTGGGACCAAGGCCCACATTGTCTCCCTGCTCAGCGGGGAGCCTGCTTCTCCTTCTCCTTCCACCTGCAACTCCCCCTGCTTGTCCTCTTTCTCTGTCAAATAAATAAAGTAAATATTTTTTAATTAGCTTCAATTCTAAAAAATAAAATTATGAAAAACCATTATGTCTCAATACCTTTCAAATATTGCTGCTTACAGAAAGTTTTCCTTACAAATGAAGAGACCCTGAACTTTTAATATAAATATCACCGAACTTTCTTTTTATTGAACTGTATCAGAAAAAGATTATTTCTGTTGCAAATGACAGAAAGCCAGTTGAAACCAGCTTAATCAATGAGACAACTTTATTTTTTTTTAATGAGAAAACTTATTGACTCAAGACACTGAAAACTTCAGACATGAAACTGACCTCTGAAAATTCAAGTGATAATTTCATTATCTCTTGCCTTCCCTCTGCGTTGTGCATGTGTGTTATTCTTTTTTTTTTTTAAGATTTATTTATTTATTTATTTGACCGACAGAGATCACAAGTAGGCAGAGAAGCAGGCAGAGAGAGAGAGAGGAGGAAGTAGGCTCCCCGCTGAGCAGAGAGCCCAATGCAGGGCTCAATCCCTGACCCTGGGATCATGGCCTGAGACAAAGGCAAAGGCTTTAACCCACTGAGCCACCCAGGTATCCCAGTGTGTTATTCTTTCTTATCATACAGCAGCTTCTGTCATAAGATGTTGAGCAGGCTAGACTTCAGAAAAGATTAAGTCATCCCAGTTTAGTAAACTCAGAGAAAAGAGAGAACTTCTTATCACCAATCCTTCTTTACTAGTATTTAAAATCCCAGGGAAGGTCTCTGATTGGCTGACTTGTTCACATGCCCGCCCTTTGTCCAATCATTGTCAGCAGCTGATAGGATAATATGATTGGCCACTGCCCTAAGAAGTAAGTTAATATAATTGGCATCCCACAAAGAACAACCTGTAATGAAGGAATGACAGTTCCTACAAAAGAAGGGTAAGAGTGCTATAAATCAGAAATAGGGTAAAAGTGTGTTGGGCTGATATAAAAAACAGAAGCCTACCACAAGGATGAAATGACTGAATTTTTGTGGTTTTTGTTTTTTGCAGAATTACAATTTGATGAGTGAACCCTCACACTTTTAAGGGCATCATTTCTCTCCATTCCTAAAGCACTCTTTCCTCATCCCACCTCAAACTAGCGTGCCTGACTCGAGACTTAAGAAATCATCATCCTTGAGGAGTTAAACAACTTGCACATCACAAAGGTCAATGAATAGACCTAGTGCCATATCTCACCTTTTCTGAATTCCTGACATATGCAGCAAAAACAAAACACTCCAGCGAGGATACATACCTCTTGAGAACGCAAAATAAAAATACAGAGAACAAAAATAATGTGAAGAATGGATAAATTTTCGACTCCTGTACAACAGATTTTATTTTCAAACATCTCATTCGCTCTCAAAAACTGCAGTGCAGATTTTGCAAACACGATGGGTTACATAAGTAGGATTATGTACTCTTCATGCAAACTCTGAAGCCAGCTGTCCATCCAGTTCTAATTCCCAGATAGGAAAAAGGATTACTACTCAGTTCCAACACAATGCTGGATAGATATTGATAAATTCTGACTCTCTCATTTCAAATTAAGAGGAAGAAAATATATTTGGAAAGCTTCTCTTAATTAAAGCAATGGCATTTTGATTGTGATTATGATTTCACAGTTACATATGCACATGTATATCAGCAATCCACAAAACATATTTAAACATTGTGGGTTTCACTGTGTCCTCCAAAAATTCATATGTTTAAGTCCTAACCTCCCTTACCTCAGAATATGATTTTATTTGTTGATGGCTTCATAATGAAGCCATTGGCACGGGCTCTAATCTAATCTGACTGGTATCCCTTTAAAGGGAAATTTGGAAACAAATACACACACTCAGAGAATACTATATGATGATAAAGGCAATGATCAGGGTGATTTTTCTACAAGCCAAAGAACACCAAAGATTGCTGGAAAACCACCAGTAGCTGGACAAGAGGCATGGAACAGATTTTCCTTCATGGGTTCAGAAGGAACCAAGGAAGTTGACACATGATCTCAGCCTCCTAACCTCCAGAGCTGTGTGACAATATATTTCTGTTGAAAGCAGTTCTAAGAAACTAATACTTTAAGTAAGAAACTTCCCATCATCAGGATGGAAATAAAAGAGGGAATGTATTACCTCTGAGGACTTTAATCTTTGATTATTGCATTCACCTTAATAAAGGAAAGGTTTAGTCTATTCTCCTCAGATCAAATAAAAGCCAGAAATTGAAGTTTAACTAAATTTACAACATAGGCCGAAGATTCTACTATGTTCTATTCAGTAAAATCAGATTAACTGAAGCAAAATTAGGTTCCTTCCTGGTACCTAAATTATTCAGATAATGGCCTCAACCTCTGATTTGGTTGGTCATTGTGAAGTAAACCTGATCTCAAATAAAGGAGTTTAGAACCATTTTGACCAAAAAAGGCTTAACACCTCCATCAGTCTCTGTTCATTGTCCCATAGAAAAGAGACCATACAAAGGCAGGATTTTCCTCCCCTAACCTGGGACTCCCTGCTAAACAGTTTGGACCCATTTTCAGTGTGTGATCTACTTTTCCCTTTTAGTTCCACGTGGGTTCATGTTTCTTCTTGTACAACTGGTAGTGAGGGGTCAGAGGGAGAAGTAGAAATCCTATTCCAGATGCATTGGAATCCCACTTTGGCAAGAAAAGGAATCAGACCTCTACTAAAGAGATTATAAAACTGATATCCCTGACCCCATAACTCCAACAAGTTTCTTTTATTGGCCAGCGTATAGTTTCGGCAGAACTATTTGGCCCCTTGCTAGGTAGCATTCACTGGTCATTCTGAACATGAAATTCAATGGTTTCCCCAACAGGTAATGAGAGGCAGGATGCAGTGAAAGTAATTTCTCAGTTGGCCCTAAGGTTGGTCAGGAAGTTTGAGACTTGTTGTCATTTTGACCTCATTTGGGGTTATTGGCAGGCATAGTAAGCTAAATGGGGCTAAGATTACTGCATCACTCAGGAAACAAGGGTTCTAGGAGATGCATATGGTCCTGTTCTGGTCTCTGTTGTCTTTTTGTTAGAAACCATGGCTATTTACCCAACTGCAGAAACCCACTTAGGAATGCAAAGGGCATGACAGAGGATGCTCAAGTATGCATTCAAAATGGCAAATGTCAAGGTGCCTTATGAAAATAGATGGTGAGCATTTTGAAAAGGCTTTGAGGTACATATGTTATGAATAGAAATAAAACTGCAAAACCTCAAGGAATCCCTTCAATCTCCACCTCATCCACCTTCCCAAATCTACCCAGTCCCCCCAGATGAGTCTCCCATCACTTCAGACTTGGTATTGCCTCTCTGCATGCTCCATCCCCTGGGATTCCATCCTGCATACTGCCTCTTGGTTTTGAAACTTGTTTCACTTAAATTGCTCTATTCATACTACATTGCCATCCGACCTTGACTTCACCCCTATAGTTAAAAATCATCTCTGTCTCATTACTCCATCCCAGCAGTAGCTTACTAGCCTGATGGTTCAAAGCCTTGGTTCATCACTGTTATTTTGAGCTTGCTCTATTTTTTTTAAGATTTATTTATTTATTTGACAGAGAGAGATCACAAGTAGTCAGAGAGGCAGGCAGAGAGAGAGGAGGAAGCAGGCTCCCTGCTGAGCAGAGAGCCCGATGTGGGGCTCCATTCCAGGACCCTGAGATCACGACCTGAGTCAAAGGCAGAGGCTTAACCCGCTGAGCCACCCAGGTGCCCCAAGCTTGCTTCATATTAAGAAAGATATGTGATTTTATCCCAAGTGCCAGTTCCTATTAACTGATAGAGACTGCTTCGGGTGTGATGTTAAGAAGGATTCTGAGGTCTCATCCTAACTTAGCTGGAAAGGATGCCTTGGCAGCCAGCAATATTTGCCATAGGCAATAGAGAGGAAAAAGGAAAATTATCTGCTATATATTTGCCAATCATCCCCTATCACCAAATCCTATTCTTCATTTTAGTTATTTCCTCAAACATACAGACACACACACACACACACACACAATTTTGAAAGAGTGATTTTAGTTATATATTCTTGCATCTAGTAGTTCAACCCATGTAATCAAAAGTTTTAACCACATGGTAGAGGCCTGTTGTTGCAAATCCAGAAATTTGAAAATGGGGTTTGCAAATTTAACTTGCAAGAAGACAATGGTAACCTAACAAAGTATAAAACATCTACATGTACATTTGTTTATTAACCATATTGCCTCTAGAGATTCTGAATAAAAATAGTAGGAACAAATCATTTTGATGGACTAGTAGGGGAAAGAGATACGGTCTAAGCATGGGGTAGGCCCTGGGAGTTCAAGCCTAGAGAATGGAGGGTCTTTGGCACACCAGGTTTAGGAATATCCAAGAGGATCCTGAAAAAAAGGAAGGGACCTCTGAAAGGAAAGGCACCAAAATCAAGTAGCATTACTTCAGGACTTTCGAGGGTAGATACTAAGTATAGGAAACATCTTGTGAATGAGATGGTATTAGACTCTGTCCCAAAATGAATAACCTTGAAATTGAAATCCACAAAAAGAAAAAATCACATGAGTTAAAGCTTCCGTAGTCTATCTTTAAACAGAATTTTGGGGGAAAAATCTATTTAAAACAAGCATTTAGAAAAGCATCATTTCCCTGGCATGATTATAATGTGCTTCATGTTGGCAGGAAGACTTCATTTCCAGTGATATTTTCCAATTGTTAAAATAAAAAAAAAAGCCCTGCCACTTTCTTTGCAATCCATAATTTTGTATTTTTAATTTCGATAACTCAAGTGTCTCTAAGCAGAAATAAACTGCATATTCATGAGCCCTGATTTGCTGTAATCATTATTTCTGAGGCTCGCTATCTGTGAAGACTCCAAGTACTTGAGTCCTTTTTCTCAGGCAATTATATCAGATCGGCTTGGAGCTGAGGGAGTTGGGGGACCCCACTTCTTCATTTTCTCTTTGAAGGACTCTGTGGGTCTATCTGAGGTCAACTTCCCCTGCTCCCAAACAGGGCTGATAATTAGTTGCTTCAACATTGACAGGAGGGATAAAAGTCTATTTAATATGTTAACTAGAGAATTGTTAACTTTTCATCAATCAGCCTTTGATCATAGCCAGCAAAGGGAAAACCAAAGGGAAAAAAGGATATATTGAAATAAGCTGAGCAAAAATTAAAGAAAGGAAAATATATATCAACTGTGTTTTTTATATGTAAAAAATATGGATACAGAAATAAAAAATAAATAAAACATAGATGACTAGATGGCAAAAAAAATCATACAATAAAATAACAAATTACTAGGAACTCAAGAAACATCTAGAAATCATCAACACTCCTATCTAGAACATGGCTTTTTTTTAGTGGTAACAGCCCAGAATTAAATGGGGGTTCAAAGAAATGGGGTTCTGAATGTTAGGTCTGCTACTTACCAGCTAGCTGTCCAAACACAAGTTGCTTAACCTCTAGGTTCAGTTTCTTTGTCAGGACTGATAGCCTTATATACAAGGGAATGATCATATCTCCTTCTAAAGGCTTGTTGGCAGACTTAGATGTATCGTAAGGTTATATATAACATGGAATCTAGCACAAAGTATACACTCAATAAATGCTGTGCCATGCTGTGCCTTGCTCTGCCTGATTTCTCTTTTCTCCCTTCTAGCTAAATAGCTATTCTATTTTGAAAGGCCTCACAGCTCCCCTTAGCAACCATTCCAGATTATAACAAACATCCCTTTTGGGTAGTTCTTCCTCGAAATACCAGAAGAAATCTCTAGAGGTCATCCACCACTTTGCCTACAATTGGGCTTTCCTTGGATACAAAGGAAAGCACACAAACTTGGGTTTGAGATCTGGCTCTGCTACTGACTTGAATATGACCTTGGGTCCTCACCTACAAAATGGAGTAAAATACCTACATCAAAGGGCAATTTTTAGAATTTTTTAACAATTATATAAAATGACTTACCACAGCAGCTGGACAAAGCAGTAACTTAACAATTAACATTTCATGTTGGGATGTCTATTGTAGTCTTCCTGCTTCCCCAAGAAAATGCCAGCAAGAAGAAACAGCGCATGTTTTTTCCTGCAGCTATTTGACCAGTTATGTGGCCATGTCATTCAGATCCGGAATCAGCTAGATTCCACTCAAAACCTCTGTTTTTCAGATGTTGTGGTTGAAGCTCAGAAAGTTTAAGTACTTTTGGGGGTCACACAGCAGAGGAAATCTGAGATTTTTAAAGCCATGAGATCAAAATAACTGTGTGTCTTAGGGTAAATGCTCAGCTTCCTCGAGCAGCAAAAATCTATGCCTTTAACAGTCGGACCCCAGACCACTTTTTCTAGCCCGTCAAATCTGTTTCTTTATTTTTTTAAGGGTAAGTTTGAAATGTATATTAGCAGCATATGAATTTGTTCACTGATTTATAGAATGAATCTCTACCAGAGAAATAATAACATTTTCTACATAAACTCATTGAGGGCAAGGACTATATCTTATTCTTTGGATCCCTGAAAGTACTTACTGAAATGCCTTTCAGTGTTCATTAAATGAGTCATGGAGAATTACCTAATTTGAATTACTTTACTTTTCCCTGGCTCCTCCCTTACTGTGCCATTCACAAAAGACAGTAGCTCTTTCCACCTCTGAACCTTTGCACTGGCTGTTCCTCTCCTTGCAATACTCTTCATTCTCTTCCTGCAGTTCTTGGTTTAAGCGCCACTTCTCCCCCAGAAGACATACCCTATTTTCCTGTAAATTCCAGTTACTTTCTATCCTAACATCCATAGTAGCTCCTTTAATTGTACCCATCACAATCGGGATGACCAGATGGTGTTGTTTACATAAGCTCTATGAGAACACATTTTCTGACTGGTTCTCTGCTTCATGCCTAGGGCCTAGCATTGTTCCTAGCAGCTAGGAATGGCTCAACAAATAATCATTACAAACGTGAGCAAAAGAATGCAAAGCAAGGGCGCAGAGTGAATTTCTGATCAAGTATCAAGAATTCATGAACCTACTCCCGTTTGTCTTCTGTTATAGCATTAGAAAACATAAACTCAGTACACTTGGATTTCTATCTTCATTATTTAAAAAATTAATCAACTAATTAAATCATTCCAGGGTGCACGTTTACCATGCTGGTAGATTTTGAAGGCTTCACATCCCAACCTGACGCTTCGGCTTGATCCCAGGTGACCATGAAGTCTCCTAAAATCAAGACTGGTAATTGCACTGAAGAGTTTTGTGTTTGTTCTGAAAATTGAGCCTCACCTGCTAGTCAGGAGATTGGCGCTTAAGCTTTCCTTTGTTCTTGTTTGGTTACAGAGAAAGAGCAAGTCCATTCCCAGTACAATGATTAAAAAGGTATTCTCCCCTCTTCTAATCTTTCTATATGAGTGAATCAGAGCTGACAGGCCATTACAGCAAGACAGTACCCAGCTGACAATATTGACTGAAAAGCTACTACCTTACGATTTTCTGTTGACTTAATGATGGGACAGACACAAATGGAGCTTGGCTGTTTTCGCTTTTAGTCCTTAATCCTGTCATACCACTTAACCACTACCATATTGGTCATGTAGAAAGAGAGAGCAAGCTAAAAATAAAAGCCTTCCCAGGATATTTTGAGACGACCACAAGACCGTATCACTCTCACATTTAGAGTTTTCTTCCTCACATCCCATTAATGAATCCTATGAAAATAAACTCCGCATGCCTCATTAAAAGTAATTTTTGCTACCTAAACATTCTTAAACATTTTATAAATGTCGTTAAACTATCTGACTTTATGCAGCACGTTTAATTTATATCAGCAATCATCACAAAGTCCTACGAGGTGGGAAAATTAATCTAAAAAAGGTTTTCAAAATAAAAACTTGAAATAAAATAAACATTAAAAAATAAAGGTTTTCTAATTGAATGAAATTTTATGGCATACATTTCAGAATCATTTCTTTTAAGATTTTATTTATTTATTTGACACAGAGAGAGAGAACAGTAAGGGGAGGGGCAGAGGGACAAACAGACTCCCCATAGAGCAAGGAGCCAAATGTGGGGCTCAATCCCAGAAGCCTGGGATCATAACGTGAACTGAAGGCAGATGCTTAGCCGACTGAGCCAACCCAGGTGCCCCCATTTTAGAATTATTAAAATGGAGGAAATATTGCTTTGTGAATGTCTGATTTAACATTTATTCCATTGTGATTTTTTAGCTTTTTATTGCATTTTTAAGCCAATTAAAAGAGTTTTTTTTTTTTCAGATCGAAAACACAGCCCTTTAAAAAGCCTGTAAATCTGAACCTCATAGTAGATGAATCAGCCCTACACATGCCTAAACCATGCAAAAGTTAGATTTAGAACTGATCATTCTCCATAGATAATCTCATTCCTGTATAGTAAAACCACTGGTGGATATCCTGCAACTGTGAACAAAAATGAAATAAGTAACATTTGATCTATGGGGGTAGAGAAATGAATAGACTATTGATCCCATTCAGTGAAAGGCTTAATGGAAATGAGATAATTTTGACAGACCTAAATATTGAACCTACCAAATAGTAGGTACTCACAATTACTTGTACTCAGGTTAGCTTATATTATATACAGTGACCAGAAATATCTTTATTTCCTCCACCTAAACCCAGTATCTGCGCATCTTCATTTGGTGGTGCTATATTAAAAATTTTTACCTTAAATTTATGTTTCTTTTGTGCTCAACAATTTGGAAACTTCTGATACCCCAGAACCTTTTGTGAAAGTTGACATAACCAGTTTCAAAGAAATAGTCGGCATACTATATACTCATGTATACATACACTGAAAGGCCTCTGGTCATCCATCTTTTCTGAGAACGTGTATGTGGGATGTAAATGAGACAACAAAATAATCCAGGGCACAAGATATCCATATTCTCATTTCCGAACCATTTGGTATTAACATTCAGTGTAATTTGAAGCAACCTTTTTAAATCACATTGATGATTAGGTAATTCTCTGCTTCAGCTATCCAGTTTTCGGAAGCTCATCCCTTGAATTGAATGCATTAATATTAAAGCTTGCAAAATAGTGACCTTGGGGGAAAACTGTATGCTCTGACTTTTCCCCTCTCAGAAGTGAGTGACTTCATCGGTGGCTACAGCCCTCTGGTGCCCAATCAGCTAAATCACGATGACGATAATCAGCATTTATTGAGCACATGTAACATGCCAAGGCTGTGCTTTACATACATTACTTCATTTAATTTCTACAGCAACACTATGGGACAGACACTGAGACTCAAAGTTTAAGCAAGCTGGAAAAGTCCCACAGCTGGGAAACAGCGCCATCCGCGTTAAAAGCCAAGCAGTCCATCCCAAGAGCTATCTATCACTTACTCTCCAGACCACGGTAGTTCCTTTATTATGGGGATAAATTAATTCAAATGATTATTTAACAGGTCCAGGCAAAATTCTAAAAGAGAATGGAATTTTTCTTTTCTTACTAGATCAACAGTCCTGACATAGTGATAAAAAACACTACAGCCTGAACTCCTAAAAGCAAACTGATTCTTTCTTGTTGTCGATTATTCAATAAGATTTAATTGATAGTGAATGCAGACAAAACCTTTCTGGATATGGAGGTGGGGGCGGGAGCGGTAGGGAGGGTCTAGGCATCCTCATATCGACAGCATAGGCTTAAAGGATGTACTCTAAGAAAGCTGCAGCTTTTAATCTTCAAAGTAAATATTGATTGACCTCTTTTTATTCCTCCAACTTTTGAAAAAGATGTGGAAAGAAAATAAAAGAGTGAGCAAAGCTGAGAACATGATCAAGGAGGAGAGGGGGGAAAATGCCCCCATTATTCGGTGCCCCCTGGCTTCACATTCTTCGAAAGAATTAATCTACCCTGATAGATGTTTGAATAACTCCACTTGACTTGGACTGTCTGTCGGGGAAACTGATAGCCATAGAACTGAGAATATCCTTTTCAACCTGCAAAGGTCTGCACTATCTTCTTGAGGCCTTCTTTTGTGGTCTTCCTTAAACGCGAGCAAGGGAAGCACGAAAAGGTTCGCCAGGACTCAGTGGAGCTCCTCATTTACCTGAATGTTAGTCCGTTGGAGCTGCTCTCACAAATACCACAGGCGGGTGTTCTTGAGGCTGGAGGTCCGAGATTGGGTGCCCATGTGGTCAGGTTTGGTGAAGGTCCTCTTCTGGCTGCAGACTGCCAGCTTCTCACGGGGTCCACACAAGGTAGAAGGGGCAAGCCAGCTCTCAAGAGCCTCCTTTCTAGGGGCATGGATCTCTGAGGGCAGAGCCCTTGTTACATAATCCCAAAGGTCCCACCTCCTCCTACCATCGCCTGGAGCATTAGGATTTCAACATGTGAATTTTGGGGAACACAAACATGAGACCCTAGAACTTTCCTAGATAGGTATAATCTCTCTCTCTCTCTCTGTGTCACACATACAGAAACACACACACACACACACACACACAAAATAATCTTTATTTACTTCACAATTGCAGGCATGCCTCAACTCCTTAAGGGCTTGTATGATCCTAACACATACATTTCTACATGCTTTCTTCAAACATTTACTGAGCACTTATTATGTCCTAGACACTATGAACAACACCAAATATACAAGCTGAATCATCTGTAGCTCCAATTGGATTAAAAAGTCTTTAGTTAAGGAGACAGACGTGGGGGTGGGGGAGAGCTAATTTTTTTGAGCACTTACCCATCCAATGGAGCGATTTCCATTTATTCTATCACTTAGTCATCACAAGAGCCTCATGATGGAGATACTAATATTTTTTTCTATTTGCCAGTCAAGGTAGCTGAAGCATGCGTAAGGCAAGTAATTACAGGATCACAGTGATGGAATGGCTGCCACTAGTAGAAGCTCACATATATATTAAGTACTTACTGTGTACACCAAACACCTTACATAGATGAGCTTATTCTTCCCTTTAAAGATTTTACTGATTTATTTGAGAGCATGCAAGCTAGCGAGAGAACACAAACAGGAGGAATGGCGGAGGGAAAGAGAAAACCAGACTCCCCGCAGAGCAAGGAGCCTGACCGAGGCTGGGTCCCAGGACCCTGAGACCATGATCCGAGCCCAAAGCAGATGCTTTACAGACAGAGCCACCCAGGTGCCCGATACCAGTTGTTCTAGTAACTCCCAGACTCGAGGCTAATCATCCCCAAATCCATGCTCATCACATTATGAAATTGAAAAGCTATGTAGGGCGTCCCCAATTACAATAATGTGTCCATCTTCCTGGCTGGAATACCAATGAAAAAAGAGGACTAAAGGACAGCAAATAAACTGTTGTTTATCACAACAGATAAATGTCTTTTGGAATGTTTTCTGATCTCAATCTATAAATGGTACTCAGAAATTATAAAATTTCAGAAAAAAAAAAACTCAGGGCTCCATTAAAATGCCATCATATGGCTCAGTTTGCCACCTTGTTTTCCTGTTTAAAACAAAGAAGTAAGTGACTAATAATCATTTACTATATAATAATGCTTTCTAATTATGAGTGGTAGATTCCATAACCTCCATGAGAGCAAAAATTAAGTCCATTTTTATACCATTTTGTTAGAAAACTTATTAATGTGTCATGATCAGCACATAGTAGTCACTCAATTAATTATTTTGGCTATATGCTGAGAAAACCTATCTGAACAAGCACTCAAGAGTATTTCCAGGGCTCGGACTAGCAAGGGACAAGTGAGGCGCCCATCTTAACTACAAAATATAAGGAGACACCAAAGAAACCCTTTTGCTTCAGGCTGTAAGATGACTTAGCACAGTATTTAACAGATCTGGTCTTTACCAAAAAGTTTGGTCTTTTGTTCACAATGTGGATTATTTTACATTTATTATTTCCTCTGCCCTCATTACACACATTTTGTGCATACTCTCAATAAAGGCTAAATAAGACAATACTATAAAGACTATATAAAGACTATAAAATGACTGAGACATGGACCCTATCTTCCTGAACTCATAGGAAAATAGATTATATGTGAACACAAATAAAATAGAGAGTAGAAAACAATATATGCCGTAAGAAAATCACACCTAAATCTCTATTACTCTTGAGGCAAAAGGGTTAGAATTCTAACATCCAGTTGGAATGATATATTTTTATTTCTAAATCCCAATTAAATTGATTTATTTTCTATAATAAATATAGTGAAGACTCAAATGCCATCCTGCAAATAAAACTAGTGAAACTTTTTTTCTTTCTTCTTTTCAATGAAACTTCTAATGTTGGAATATGGAGAACAATTATTTTAAACCTTATGTGTGATTCCTATCTTAGAAAACTTGGGCTGAATCGAGCTGTAATTTACTGAGATTGTAAAAACCCTACTAATTCTCCAGGGTTTAGCGAGCATGATTTACCATCCAGTTAAGCTAACCTGGGCTCCTGAATCAGTTCTCCCTTTCAGCTGGGGGGTCTTGGGCTCATCTCTCAACCTCTCTGACCCTCAGTTTTCTCCAATGTAAAATGAGACGTAATGATATTTAGTTCTTAGGGACGTTATGAGAATGAAATGAAACAATTTATGTAGAGTGCCTGGCGGATGGTAGTTACCGAGGCTGTGCCCCCACGGGTTTAATTAAAGCTTTGGCTCTCTGCCTCTCAGTGAACAAAAAACTTTGAGTGTCATAATTAATGGAAGAAGTCCAAAAGAATAGAATGTCAAAACCACGCGCCAGATAGAAACGAATGAGCTGGCATCCTTTCCAAACTCTTGGCTTTTTTTTTCCGCCTCTTAAATTCAGACTTTCCTGATTACTTGAAAAGTGGCACGAGGCTGCCACCTAGTGGTTGAACGAATGCAAACCGAACGCCGTATTTAAGAACCGGAGCTATGAAATCTTTCCAGAAGGCCTTTAATTTAAAAAAAAAAAACCACCTCCTCCACATAAGATTCGATTGGCAACAAAGTACCAGCTTCCTTAAGCACAGCAGCAAAGCTACTGACACAAACACTTCTCTTGAGTTCTCTTCAGCTCTGTGCCCTGTATTTCCAGCCATCTTGGCCCCACATCCTGCCAAAACCTGTGTCAGCCACCTATCACCGTGAAGAGACTGATTAATTAGGACTGTTATTTTATTTCTTTTTTTTTAAGATTTTTTTTTTTTTTTTTTTACTTATTTGACAGAGAGCGAAAGAGAACATAAGCAGGGTGAGTGGGAGAGAAGGCTTCCTGCATAAGCAGGGAGCTCCATGCAGGGTTGGATCCCAGGACCCTGGGGTCAGGACCCCAGCCAAAGGCAGCCCCTTAACAACCGAGCCACCCAGACCCCCCTGCTATTTTATTTCTAAAAATTCCTAACATAAGGTCATTCCATGAGAGATTTGCATTTCAATTTTTATTTCATTTGTATTTTTTTCTATTTTGGGTTTTATTTTATTTTACATTCAGTTAAGGACACAACTGCTTCAAAGTAGCGGCTCTCAAACTATGGTGGGCATCACAGTTATCCTGATGGCTTTTTAAAATACAGAATTTTGGACGCCACTGCTGAATTTCTGGAAACGTGGGGTTTTTTAAAGATTTGATTGATTGATTGATTGATTGATATGAGAGATAGAGAGCATGAGTTGGGTGGAGAGACAGTGGGAGAGGGCAAGGAGCTGAGCAAGAAGCTCGATGCAGGGCTCGATCCCTGGACCCTGTACTCACGACCTGAGCCAAAGGCAGATGCCCTATGGCCTGAGCCACCCAGGCACTCCAGAAATGTGAATTTCTAATGAGTTCCTAGATGATACAATGTCATTGGTCTTGGGAGGCCACAGTTTGGTCCCCAATTTCTTTCTTTTCTTTTTTTTTCTTTTTTTAAGATTTTATTTATCCATTTGACAGAGAGAGAAAGCAAAAGCAGTAGTAGTGGGAGCAGAGAAGCCCAGGCTCCCTGCTGAACGGGGAGCCTGATGTGTGGCTTGATCCCAGAACCCCAGCTGAAGACAGACGCTTACCTGATTGAGCCACCCAAATGCACCTGGTCCCCGATTTCTAATGACAGAATTTCATCGTGGGATACGTGGTGAGGCAGATCATTTTTAAAGGAGAACCTTTGCAGACTTTTCCTATGCTATGTCCTGTATTTTTTAAATACATCCATTCTCTCCATCCCCCACCGCCGCCACCACTGCACTTGTGACCACTATCTCTCTCCTCCATTCCTACAATAGCCTCCCTCAGTTTTGCCCCCTCCAGTAGATTCTTCATACATAGACTGAAGTGACCAAAAGTAGATCATCATCCAGCCCCATCAAAGGATTCCAACGGACTTCAGGACCCAATTCAAACACGTATTTTAGGCCTTTTATAATCTAGCCCCTATTAGATCAATTAATAATTAATTATATCATTTTTATATTCTTAATCTAGCCCCTGCTAGATTAATTATAATTAATTATAATCTAGCCCACTCTAGCCAATCCTGCACCGTACTCATTGTGCTCCTTTTGGCCCAGTGGTTCTCAAAGTTTGGTCCCCAGGCCCAGCAGCATCAGTCACCTGAGAACTTGTCAGAGAGGCAAATTCTTCAACCCTCCCAGACCTGCTGATTCAGAAACTCTTGGGGTAAGTCCCAGCTGTCCGTGTTTGACAAGCCTCCAATTTAAGCACCCAAAGTTTAAGCACCACTGCCCCTCCCGTCCTCAACCATCTGTCAAGCTTGTCATACCTTCTCTCTCACTGCCACAGTTTTGCACCTGCCTCTCCTGGAAGACTCCAGCCCTGCCCCCTCACCACGGTAACTCCTCTCTGTTCCTCAGGTCTCAGCATTGATGTCAATCACTTCCTCCCAGATAATTTCCCTGTCCATAAGTCTAGCTTCTAGGCTCGTGTTAGGAGTTTTACAGCACCCTGCACTTCTTTCAGCACCCAAGCCATTACCATAAAAGAATGTAGGTTGAGTGTTCACAGGTACCAATTCTTGTCCAGGTGCTGACTACTTTTAATCATATGCACATAGCATCTCAATGCTTAGGGCAGGGCCTGACTCAGCACAAGTGTTCTGTATTTGTCGACTGAGTAAGTAACACATGAAAAGTCACCCTTTTTACTCCGCACCATATGTAACACATTAAAAAGATGAATAGCTGGGGTGCCTGGGTGGCTCAGTCAGTTAAACGTCTGCCCTCAGTTCAGGTCATAATCCCAGGGTCCTGGGATGGAGTCCCACATTGGGCTCCTTGCTCAGCGGGGAGGCTGTTCTCCTTCTGTCTATTCTGCCTGCCACTCTTCCTACTTGTGCTCTCTTGGCCAAATAAATAAATAAAATCTTAAAAAAAAAAAAAAAAGATGAGTAGCTATGAGTAAAATATTGTCTCACTTAGAGAAGGTATCTGGCCTTCAGAGGAAGCCCATCAATTTCATAGTGAACCATGAGCAGCTATGAATAACATTTTGCTGTTATAAGTCAGCCTTAGAATAACAATGTGGTGTACGCAATGCTTTGTTTAAGTTCAACAAACATGGTGAGGTCAACAAACCATGCCTCACCATGGTGAGGTCAGGCACCAAGCTAGGAACACCAAGTCTGAGGGGCACCTAATCTCTCATGTGAGGTAGGCACACGAACAGAATAGTGCCACAGGATCACAGAGGAGGTAGAAACCGTGTGGGCCAATCAGGGCCAATCAGCAAGAGAAGTGAGTTCCGCCATTGTAGTGAGTTGAATAATAGCCCCCAAAAGGATATATTTAAGTCCTAGGTTCCAGTATCGATGACTGTGATACTGTTTGGAAAAGGGGTCTTTGCAGATTTAATTAAGTTAAGGATCTTGAGATGAGATCATCTTGGATTTGGGGGAGGGAGGCCTAAATTCAATGAGTAGTGGTGTCCTTATAAGAAAGATTTGAGAAGAGGAAAAATCAGGAGAAGACCAAGTGAGGATGGAGGCAGAGATTGGAGTGACAGGCAAGCAATGCCGAGACTGTCAGCCTCCACCAGAAGCTGAGAGAGGGACTCAGAGTCTCCCTCAGAGTCTCCAAAAGAAACCAATTCTGCCAACATCTTGGTTTTGGACTTCTGGCCTCCAGAACGGTGAGCGCATAAATTTCTGTTGTCGTAAGCTACCAAGTTTGTGGTAATTTGTTACAGTGGCCCTAGGAAACTAATACAGCTTTGAAGGATGAATTGAAAGTAAGCAGCTAGCCGAATGAAAAGCCCCAAAATACAATCTCATGAAATCATGTGCTCCAGAAACAGCAAGAGATCTAATGACAGAACTACTCAATGATACTCTCAGGACAAAACTCCTCAGAAGGTTGTGCAGCCCTGGGAATCTCATACTGTGGTAGAAACTGGAATCATATGAAGAGGTATTTGGATGTTATTATGGCCCACAAACTCGGGAAAAAGGGAATTATCTTAGTTATTATCATTGCTCTTACCCAAACTTCGAAGAGGAAAGGAGCACTTTAATACCAGCCAGGCCTTGAACCCAATCTCAAGAGCAGAAATCTAAGAATCAAGTTGAACCAGGTAGAAGCTTTCTTTCTCCTAAGCCTCAAACCAAAACAGATCTGATGCCTCTTCTCCCTATGCACACCCAACTTTCAATGTCCTTTACCACTATGTTGCAAAACTGTTAAAAATCTAAGCTGAGGCGCATTAACATTTTCTAAAGTTTAACTAAGCACACATCAGCTGGAATTAGGCAGCACCGGTTTGTAGTTAGGAGGGCTCCACCAACAGGCACAGGGGAGAGATTTTGAGAGAGAAGACTTGCAGGCAAAGCAAGGAAATTCTTTGAATCATTATAGCTTAAGTAGTTGCCTTATTTGGGAAAGCCTGATATGCTGTTTGTGATTGTTCTTCGATTTGACTTTCTCTGATTCCAGGGCGTTGGCTCTGCTGAGGTTTTGGGTTGTCCGGAGGCTACCAGGCATGAGAGCCATCCCAGTCCAAAGGACTCCTTGCTTAATTACTTTAACAACATCAAGCCCACACCGAGCAGCATCACCAAAAATGGAGCCAGAGAGTTCCAGGAGGATTGTGTTTACTCCCCCACATTCAGTGCCTGGTCCTGGGGCACCTGGGCCTTTGTTCTGGGACCAGCTTCAATGTGGAAAAGAGATAAATACAAACAATTACACCCACTCTGGGACAGGTGACTCCCTCTCAAACTCACCACAGATGCCTGTTGTAAATTTTATATATATAAACACACATATATAACACACATATAAACACACACACACACTTATGCACACATTATGTACATACTCACAGACATATACATATACACATATATACATTTATATAAAGCAAATACAATTTGCATTAAAGAATTTCTTGCGGAGCCTGGTGGCTCAGTCGGTTAAACGTCTGCCTTCGGCTCAGGTCACGATCTCAGGGTCCTGGAATCAAGCCCTGAGTTAAGCATCCTGCTCAGGGATGAATCTGTCCCTACCCACCCCCCACAATTTGTACAATCTCTCTCTCGCTCACTCTCTTGCTTTCTCTCATAAGTAAATAAAATCTTTTTTTTTTTAAGATTTTATTTATTTGTCAGAGAGAGAGATGGAGAGAGAGCGAGCATAGGCAGACAGAATGGCAGGCAGAGACAGAGGGAGAAGCAGGCTCCATGCTGAGCAAGGAGCCCGATGCGGGACTCGATCCCAGGACGCCGGGATCATGACCTGAGCAGAAGGCAGCTGCTTAACCAACTGAGCCACCCAGGCGTCCCTCTTTTTTTTTTTTTTAAGGAATTTCTTTATTACTTCCTATTCACCAAAAGATTTTCTTTTTTTCTCTTTACCTAAAATCACAGTTACTTCATAGTTAGCATGTAGTATGGTATCTAAGTGGTTGAAATCCAAACTTTTGAACATATTCAGTTGTTAGTAAGATACTCTCTTCTTTGACAGATCCTATAAAGTACTTAATTGTGAAATGTTGTTTGCTCTTAGCATCTCTTTGTAAACAACTCTGCGAAATAAGCTATTTCAAATGAAAAGAAGATAAACAGCTATATTTTTAACCCAAAGAAGAACTCTTCAGTCTATTCACTTTGAAACACATGATCTGCCTTAGGCAAGATTTAATTTTATTTTGAGGGTGGTCCTCCTCAGCCTCCAAGCCAAATGCCCCCCATCACCCTATCCTCAGAAACTTCACATGTACCACACTCAAGGCCCCAGAACTCACCAGTCTGGATTTGATCCATTTCTCAGACCAAGTCATGTGCACCTCACACTCCCCTGATCCCCTTGCTCTGTGACACCTGCCAGCACAGTATGGAAGCACTTGATCAACACGAGACCAAAGAGGCAAGGGAAGTGGCCCTCTCTGAGCCAGTTCCTATAATTACAGTGTAGAGTCAACTAAAATGGAGTCACTCATGTCGGGGAAAAAATGGAGATCATCAACATAGGTGCGTAAAGAACAAAACTTAACCTCACTTAACAGGAATTTACAACTTTCCTCAGAGGTCAGCAAAGGACGTCAGCCAGTCCCCAAACACCAAATGTGTTCACACCATCTCCAGACTTCCTTGTTGCCCTGACTCAGGTACTCTGATCCACATAAGAAGGCCATCAGGCAACCAATCAGATAAAAAAACCCAAATAGCTCCTGTATTTATCCTATAAATAAACGCATTGCTCCACAGCCTTGAGTTTTCCAGCTTGTCAAAACCATGTCCAAAAAAAAAAAAAAAAACACCATTTCCAGCAGGTCAAAACCATTGCAATAAATTCATCTTTCTGCTTTGTTTTTCTCAGGAAGCAGAGTTTGGTTTTGCTCAATAACCTGGTCCCGGAGAGAGAAGAGACCATTCGGAGAAGCATGTGCCCCGTTAGTCTTCGCCTGCCCCATGCTCCTACATCATCTAGATTCAACTTGCTCTTAGCCCTCTTCCAGTTGTGCTGTTTAAACTTACCACTATGTTATCCCCAGCTCTATGTATCAAGGGGCCAACACACTAAAGTTTTCGTAGCAATAGACTGCACAGTATTCCCAGTGAAAAAGATCAAGTCTATTTCAGTCCAACAAGCCTTAAAAACATCCTGGATTCATATTAATTTATGTCCATCTACCGTGAGACAGAGACGACATTTCAAACATACGTAGTATATGTGACAGTTAATTCACCAATTCAAGTATGGAAGAAATTTAACATTTGTTTCCCTTTAACTCAATTCTGTCATTATTTCCTTCTCCAGAGTTACATGGGAATCTAGGGAGTTTACCAACACTGAAAAATCAACAAAGCCCATCTAAACTCCATTGTGATTGCTGCCACTATCTTCTCTGTCTGCTTTTCAGGGACCCTTGAAGTGGGCAGTTTCACTGTTGCTTGTTAATGGGGCACAGGGGACTTTGTCAAGCTAAGTTGTCCCAGAATTCAGCTTCCTGAGCACACAGATAACAGTTCCTTCTGAGATTTTGCCATCTCTATGTGGGCACTAAGGTTACAGTCAAGATTCAAGATTGTATCACATGATAACATTCTCGTACCTTGGCCTCTTACCACTCAAGGAGAGGGGGCAAGTGCTTTCCGAATCATGCAGCTGGAAGTCTCTCTCACACAGTCTGACATCCAGCTGTGCTAGATCTCTGTACTGCACTAAAATGAGTGGACAAAATGTACCCACCTGCATGCTACTTCTGTCTCTATGAATTTTATCTAATGAATACTGTTTTCTCAGATCTGATGTGTGTGTTCTCTGGTATCTGCCTTTACTTGCACATCACACACCCTAGGCCAGAAAAAAAGAAAAAATGAATCTCTAAATTAAGAATCACTTCATTCTCTCTCCCTCTCTCATTTTTAGAAAGAGAGAGAGAACAGGGTAGGGCAGGGGACAGAGGAAGAAGGAAAGAGAGAATCTTAAACAGGTTCCATGCAGAGCCTGCTACAAGGCTCAATCCCAGGACCCTGAGATCACGACCTGAGCTGAACTTAATAGTCAGACACTTAACCAACTAAAACACCCAGGCACCCCTTAACTTGTTTTTTTAATTCTCTAGACAGAATATTAGAGAATTCCTCAGTGGAGAAAATGAATGCCCACTAAGAAGATCAATAAATAATACTTTTTTTTTAATTTTTTATTTTTTATAAACATATATTTTTATCCCCAGGGGTACAGGTCTGTGAATCACCAGGTTTACACACTTCACAGCACTCACCAAAGCACATACCCTCCCCAATGTCCATAATCCCACCCCTTTCTCCCAAACCCCCTCCCCCCAGCAACCCTCAGTTTGTTTTGTGAGATTAAGAGTCACTTATGGTTTGTCTCCCTCCCAATCCCATCTTGGTTCATTTATTCTTCTCCTACCCACTTAAGCCCCCATGTTGCATCACCACTTCCTCATATCAGGGAGATCATATGATAGTTGTCTTTCTCTGCTTGACTTATTTCGCTAAGCATGATATGCTCTAGTTCCATCCATGTTGTCGCAAATGGCAAGATTTCATTTCTTTTGATGGCTGCATAGTATTCCATTGTGTATATATACCACATCTTCTTGATCCATTCATCTGTTGATGGACATCTAGGTTCTTTCCATAGTTTGGCTATTGTGGACATTGCTGCTATAAACATTCGGGTGCACGTGCCCCTTTGGATCACAACGTTTGTATCTTTAGGGTAAATACCCAATAGTGCAATTGCTGGGTCATAGGGCAGCCAAAGAACAAATAATCCAATCAAGAAATGGGCAGAGGACATGAACAGATATTTCTGCAAAGACGACATCCAGATGGCCAACAGACACATGAAAAAGTGCTCCATATCACTCGGCATCAGGGAAATACAAATCAAAACCACAATGAGATATCACCTCACACCAGTCAGAATGGCTAAAATCAACAAGTCAGGGAATGACAGATGCTGGCGAGGATGCGGAGAAAGGGGAACCCTCCTACACTGTTGGTGGGAATGCAAGCTGGTGCAGCCACTCTGGAAAATAGCATGGAGGTTCCTCAAAATGTTGAAAATAAATAATACTTTTTGAAAAAGATTTGTGGATATCTCCCAATTTGTCTTATCATTAACATAACAGAGGTCATTATGCCCCATTACCTTGGTATAATTGACATATTGGACCATATGATTCTTTGTTGTGGGGCCTGTCCTGTGCATATAGGATGTTTGGCAGTATCCCTGGATTCTAGCACTCAAAGACGTAGCTCTTCCCCAGTGGTGACAATCAAACATGTCTCCAGACATTTGTTGCCTGGGGAGTAAAATCACCCTTGGATGCATGACTGCTGTCCATTTAGAAATATCAAGGTAAAGGTAGAAGCTGCAGTTACAATGTTAAGTGCTTTATCTCTAATGAACATAAGTAAGGGATGAGAACTGGGGTAGGAGATTTAAGTCACAGGGGTAGATATGAAATTAGCTGTTCCTATTAGTGCTAAGAAGACAAAAGGAGATAACTGCCAAATGTGTAGGACAAATAATGTAAAAACTTTTAAAAATGCTTTTCTTTGGGAACTGGGGAATTCTTCACTGAAAAAGCTGTGTTTGAAAACTATCTACAAGGGCCATAATGATTGAGAAGGGTGGAGAAAAGAGGGGGAAAGACAGTTCAGACAGAGAAATTTATGTTTAGGTAAGATCAAACATGCAAGTCAGGGGAAACACTCGAGTGCAGAGGGCTGCAGAGTACAATGTCACCAGTAGTGACCTGCTAGTCATGGTGGACACCTAGTGTTCTAGGAAATCTGCTGTAACTCTAAAATATTTAAGAGGGGAATGTGAACCAGTGTATGTGATTAGAAAGTGTCTACAAGGTTCTAGTCTTAGAGAGAGGATTCATGTGTTAATGTCCAGGTTTTAGAAAACCACCAAGATGAAGAGTATTGATTTAGGGTGTCCTTATTATCTGAGGATAATTAATAACTGGAAAGTTAAATCTGTTGAAAAGGGGACTATCGGTCCATATTAAATAATGGAAAAAACTTTATAGGGACATTTATAACAAGAGAAACCAAAGGTTATAAAATAACTTTGTTATATTTAAGTTAGTTTGTAATTACAAATATGTCCTAATACAACAAACAAAAAATAGATTAAGAGTTGATTTTGTTTTTGTTTTGGTATGATTCTTTTGATAAAGTTGATTAGAGGCATAAGTCAGTATTTCCTTCACATTCAATTTTCAGATTTCTACAAAATATTCTAAAGCTTCATCAGTTTTCCCAAGGGCCTCTCCTTATCTCTTGATATTCAAGTCATTCCCTTCTGAATTATCTCTCCTGTCATCATCATTTTTACAAGGTTTGCAACTTCAGTGTGTAATCCATTTATGTCCTGTTTACATTATATATTCTGCCTGACAAAGACATCGACCTGATGGGTGGGCTAGACACAAGTTCTAATGAGGGAAAGAATCTCTAAGATCAGATTAATTTCATAAGTATTTGGGTCATTAGTGAGTATGTTCATATTACGTCTACTATTGTAACTGTGGGGTAACTTGCATCAGCATTTATGTAACCAGAACTCCCCGTACCTACCACAATAGTCTTGAGCTTACATTTAAATAAAGGCTCTCTTGTCTGGGAGAAGGACAAGGGAGAGTTAGTCAAACATTGTGGTTAACTGATAGTATTAGGATTTACTTAACCTTTAACCTAAAACTCATGGGAGTAAACAAGGAGACAACATCCCACTGTGACAGCCCAGGACTAAGGCAACAAAGCAAAAGACTCCTTTACCAATCAGAATAACAAATGTCACAACACAATATTCACTTAACACCCTGTTCCAGTGAGTGTCAGCATTTGGTACCAATAATTAGACTAGAGTTTCCAAAATATATCAGATGCATCCACTCATAAAACTTTCTGATTGTCGGGCGCCTGGGTGGCTCAGTGGTTAAGCCGCTGCCTTCGGCTCAGGTCATGATCTCAGAGTCCTGGGATCGAGTCCCGCATCGGGCTCTCTGCTCAGCAGGGAGCCTGCTTCCTCCTCTCTATCTCTCTCTGCCTGCCTCTCTGCCTACTTGTGATTTCTCTCTGTCAAATAAATAAATAAAATCTTTAAAAAAAAAAAAAAAAAAAAAAAAAAAAAAAAAAAAAAAAAAAAAAAAAAAAAAAAAAAAAAACTTTCTGATTGTCAAAGTCACAAACAATACAATTCTGGAGTAGCTCTTTTTCTCCCCCTTATAAGTAACTTTCTCAGCAGGCATTTATTGACCATGGAAACCATAAGACCT
Source organism: Mustela putorius furo (assembly GCF_011764305.1). NCBI lineage: Eukaryota > Metazoa > Chordata > Mammalia > Carnivora > Mustelidae > Mustela > Mustela putorius. The sequence continues at coordinate 45,621,914 of NW_025421294.1, read as the reverse complement.
AGTTACCAAATGTAAATCACTTAGATTTTTAGTTCAAAAACAACATGAAGGGGCGCCTGGGTGGCTCAGTGGATTAAGCCGCTGCCTTCGGCTCAGGTCATGATCTCAGGGTCCTGGGATCGAACCCGCATTGGGCTCTCTGCTCAGCAGGGAGCCTGCTTCCCCCCTCTCTCTCTGTCTGACTCTCTGCCTACTTGTGATCTCTCTCTCTGTCAAATAAATAAATAAAATCTTTAAAAAAGAAAAAAAGCATGAATAAGGCACTGCTGATATTCTCAGTACTCAACTGCATTAAAATCACTCTTTCTTCATAGACTTCTAGATGACCTTCAAATCCATGTCCTTTTCTGACTTTCCTTGACATAATACTGTTTTCAGCATTCATCTTTCAAACAGTCTAATCTATACTAATTTTATAATTGGGTGGTTTCAAAGTTTAACAAAAGAACCCAACTTGATAACATCCTGAACTTTGTGGATGACATATTTCAATACAAGTTTAAGCAGCAATGATAAGGAAACTTATTAGGTCATTCCCTCAAATCCTGGGATTAGTGAGTTTTCAAAAATAAATTCTACTTTGCAAGACTTTGCATGGACAGCTTGACTCACTTAATCCTTGGAAAATTTGCTCTTTGTTCCCTTTTAGAACTGGCCGGTGCATTGTAGAATATGTGGTTGCTTAATGTTATTGAAAGATGGTGCCTGGGTGGCTCAGTGGGTTAAAGCCTCTGCCTACAGCTCAGGTCATGATCCCAGGATTCCTGGGATCGAGCCCCGCATTGGGCTCTCTGCTCAGCAGGGAGCCTGCTTCCTCTTCTCTCCCTCTGCCTGCCTGTCTGCCTACTTGAGATCTCTGTCTGTCAAATAAATAAAATCTTTAAAAAAAAAAAAAAGAAAGAAAGAAAGAAAGAAAGAGCTGTCTGTCTCTGCTGGTGTGTTTTATTGCCCATAACACCCACTTTGGCAATCATTTCTTTCAATTTTGATATTGTCTTCTTAAAATTTGTATATTGCCATTGGTAGGTATGAAGGTTTTATTTCCAAAAAATAGCCACACAAATAGTTTTTGGTCTCAAATGCTCTTCCAGAATCTTACAGGTGTCTATCAGGAAGTGGAGCCTATTTTCCCTACCTGTGAACAGGATTAGGCACTTGGACAATACAGAACAACAGAAGGAATGTGGCATGACTTCTGAAACTAGTTCATAAGGACCAGATGGCTTCTGCCTACTCTCTTTCTCTATCTCTCTTTCTCTGTCTGTCTATGTGCTTGCCCTTGGAACCCAGCCACCCTGCTATAAGAAAGCCCAGCAGCCATATGGAAAGGTCACATGCAAGTATTCTGGCCATAGCCAAAGCTGAAGACCCAGACAGCATCAAGGCTACACAGGTGAGTGAATGAGTGAGTGAATAACTCTTCACAGAATTCCAGCTATCAGTCTTCAAACCACTCTAGTCTATTCTGAGTATGGATTTGTTAGTAAGTAAATGGGATCACTCTTCTAAGTCACTTGGCTTTGAGGTAGTTGCTGTTGTTGATGATGTTTTTCTTCTTGTTGTTGTTTAATGTAACCATATGTAACCAACGGGAATAACACATCAATATTGGTACAGGTTAATTTTTCAGATTAGCTAGCCACTTCGTGGTAGATATAAGGACAATGAGGGATTACAACATGAAAAGAAAAAGGAAGAAGAGAGATAATATATCTAAAGCAAAACTTTTTCTGCTTCTGTTGAGAACTAAACTTTAAAACTCTTAAAACACAGGGGGAAACTTCATAACATTGGATTTGGCAATGATTTCTTGGATACGACAACAAAAGCATAGGCAACAAAAGAAAAAAAATAGAAAGTTGGATTGCATCAAAATTAAAACTTTTGTGCATCAAAGGCACTATCAATAGAATGAAAATGCAACCTATGGAATGGGAGAAAATGTTTGCCAACCCTATATATATAATAAGGAGTTAATATCCAAAATATATAAAGAATACCTACAACTCAAAAACAACAACCTGTTTTAAAAATGGGCATAGAGGGGCGCCTGGGTGGCTCAGTGGGTTAAGCCTCTGCCTTCGGCTCGGGTCAAGATCTCAGGGTCCTGGGATTGAGCCCCACATTGGGCTCTCTGCTCAGCAGGGAGCCTGCTTTCCCCTCTCTCTGTCTGCCTACCTCTCTGCCTACTTGTGATCTCTGTCTGTCAAATAAATAAATAAAATCTTTAAAAAAAATAAATTTTAAAATGGGCATAGGATTTGAATAGATATTTTTCCAAAGAACATACACAAATGGCTAATAAGAATGTGAAAAAACAATCAGAACACAACATTCTGAAAAGAATGGGTGTTATTACTTTTAGGCAGAAGAGAGAATGGGTGCTCAGACAAGTTAGTAATGTTTCCAACATCACACATCTAGAGCTAGCCTAAATCCAAAGAGGTTTAAGGACAGACTGCTAAGAAGAGCTTCTTGGGACCCCAGATCATGTATTTTGTTTCTGTGTGTCCAGACCTAGGTCTTAGAAGACACCTAATAAGCATTAGTTGAATTAAAAAGAAGAAAAAAAAACATAAAAAGACACCTGCATCACTAATCATTAGAGAAATGCAAATTAAAACCACAGAAATACTGTTTCACACCCATTAGGTTAGCTATTGCCAAAAAAAGAAAAATAAATTAGAAAGCGCTGGCAAGAATGTGTAGAAATTAGAACATTGTGCAATGTTGGTGGGAATGTAAAATGGTGCAACCACTATAGAAAATAGTATAGCACTTCCTCAAAGAAATTAAAACTAGAATTATAATATGATCCAGTAATCCCACTTTGATATACCCAAAATATTTGAAAGCAGGTTATCAAAGAGACATTTATATACCAACATTCATGGCATTATTCACAAAAGCCAAAATATGGAAACAACCCAAGTATCCTTTGATTAATAAATGGGTAAACAAAATAGAGTATGTACATATAATTTGTTCACCCTTAAAAAGTAAATAAATTCCGACACATGATACGACATGGGTGAACCTGGAGAACATCATGCTAAGTGAAATAAGCCAGTCACAAACAAGACAAATACTGCATGATTATATTTTTCTAAAGATTTTATTTATTCATTTGACAGAGAGAGAATCAATACAAGCAGGGGGAGGGGCAGGCAGAGGGAGAAGCAGGTTCCTCACTGAGCAGGAAGCAGGATACAGGGTTCCATCCCAGGACCTTGGGATCACAACCTGAGCTGAAGGCAGACACTTAACCGACTGAGCCACCCAGGCACCCCTGTATGATTATATTTATATGAAATACATAGAATAGTCAAATTCATAGACAAAAAGTAAAATAGTAGTTACCAGGAGCTAGAGATCAAAGGGGACTTATTGTTTAATGGATACAGAGTTTCAGTCTGGGAAGGTGAAAAAGTTCTGGAGATGGATGGTAGTGATGACTGCACAACAATGTAAACATACTTGATGCCACTGAACTATACTCTTAAAAATGGTTACAATGGTAAATTTTACCTGACTGATATTTTCCATGATTAAAAAAAAATGGCCAAAGGATTTTCCAAATAAGATATTAAAATGACCAACAAGCACATGAAATGATGCTCTACATTTTTAGTCATTACACAAATGCAAAACAAAATGATGAGGTAGCACATCATAGCCACTAGGATGGCAATCATCAACAGCAGATAATTACAAGTGTTGACAAGGATGTGGAGCAACTGGAACCCTCATGCATAGTTGGTGCGAAGGTACATGGTGCACTTACTTTGGAAAACAGCTTGGCAATTACTTAAAATGTTAAATTCAGAGCAGCCATATGACCTATCAATACCACTGCTAATACCCCACAGAAATAAAAATATATACCAAAGGGAAACATGCGCATGAATGTAGCATTATTCATAACAACTAAAAAGTAGAAACAACCCTGTTGTGGAGAGAACATGCTCCCCCATATTCATATGTTGAGGCCCTAAAAGCCAATGTGATGGAATTTGAGGGGGGGGTGTCTGTAGATGATAATCAGATTTGGATGAGGGTGGGGCCCACTTGCTAGGACTAGAGAGCTCTCCTTCTATCCTCCCAACCCATGGGACCCGCTTCCCCCCTGCTATGTGAAGATAGAGCCAAAAGGTGGCTATATGCGCACCAGAAAGAGGGCTCTCACCAGGAACCAAATCTGCCAGCAGATCTTGGATTCCCCAGATTCCACAACTGTGGAGAAAGGACAGATTTTGTTCCACAGTAGATGTGTCATTTGTTTTGATACCAATAAGATGTCCCTACTAATTCCACTGTTTAAAAAAAAAAAATGGAAATCTGGAGTAGCAATAATTAATTCATATCTCAAAAGGGGTTCTTAAGATCAAACCCCTTGGTAGCAATTTCATAACATGTTCTTACCCTACTTTAAGTACTTATTGTTAAAGGTGGGTTTTTGTTTTTTTTTTTAAGATTTTATTTATTTGACAGAGATCACAAGTAGGCAGAAAGAAAGAGGGGGTAAGCAGGCTCTCCGCTGAGCAGAGAGCCTGATGCGGGGCTTGATCCCAGGACCCCGGGATCATGACCCGAGCCAAAGGCAGAGGCTCTAACCCACTAAGCTACCCAGGCACCCCTAAAGGTTTTTTGAGTTAGAGAATATCACAATAAGCTAGCCCGTAATTTCTCAAGCTAATCCAAAAGTTATTATGAAATGACCATCTAAAAATTAAAAATAGTGATGGCTAAGACAGTGAGTTCAATTGAACAGACCAAAGTATAATTGAACAAAAAAATCCTGAACTTGGATTTCAGGTGTGGATAAAACATCATTCTTTTGTTCAGGTACTTCAAACCATTTCATAAGTACATGCCATCAAGAAAGCATTTCTGGAGGGGCCCCTGGGTGGCTCAGTCAGTTAAGTTTCTGGCTCTTGATCTCAGCTCGGGTCTTGATCTCAGGGTCATGAGTTCAAGCCCTATGTGGGGCTCATGCCCAGCATGGAGCTTACTTTAAAAAAAAGGGGGGGAGGAAGGAAAGCATTTCTGGAGAAGTAATTTCAGCAGGGAATTTGAGATGTGCGATAAGGGAAAATATAAGAATGCAAAGTTAACCACAAGCAGGTGACCATCTCTGACATTACGGCCCTCTCCAAGAAAAGATGGATCACAACCTATTCTGAACTAAACCATGTCCCCCTTAAAATTCACTATCACTATATTTAGAAATAGGGCCTTTAAAGAGAGAAAGTTGAATGAGGTCCTAAGGATATGACCCTAAACCAATATGACTGTTGTCATTAGAAGAAAAGGAAGAGGGGTGCCTATCTGGCTCAGACAATAGAGCATGTGACTCTTGATCTCAGTGTCATGAGTTCAACCCCACGCTGGGTGTGAGGCCTATTTAATTAAAAGAAGAAGAAGAAGAGATATCAGCAAGATGGGAGCACATAAAAAAGTCCATGTGAAGGTGCAGCAAGAAGATGGCCATCTGTAGAGCAAGGAGAGGGCTTAGGAGAGTCCAAACCTGCTGACACCTTCCTCTTGGATTTCAGCCTCCAAAGTATGAGAAAATGAGTTTCTGTCATTTAAGCAACTCAGTCTGTGGTATTTTCTTATGGCAGCCTAAAAAATCAAATTTTTTGTCCTGAAAATCTGACAAGAATTCTAGGAAGCTTGGATGAGAAAATACATGTGAAATTCCTTTGTCAATTATGAAGTATACTAAAAACAGAAGACGCCATTACCTCTTGATTGGAATCATCACTCACTTTCATACTAAGGGAATGTTCACTGATGGAAAATGTTTAACAGAAGAAAGTCTAAAGAAAAACCTAAAATATTGGTTTATGTTTATTTGACTTACATTAAGCCAACTCCTCCCAGTTTTTTGAGCTCTTTTATCTGGCATATTAGGAGATAAATTCCTAGTTCAAGGTTAAAACAATTGGAAGACTAACTTCTTATTGGAAGTAATGAAGGGTAAAGTCTTGATAACATTGCTCAGTTTAAATATACTTAGTCACTGATGTCAGCAGTGCTCAGGGTTATAATTTATCTCTCAGAAGGTTACTTATATCTACAGATAATAAAATAATATCTAACACTTATTGAACTCTTACATGTTCCCTTTCCATGTATTAGTTCAATTAATCCTCACAACTTTTGATATACTATTAAAAAAAGTACCAAGGCCATGAACGAGTAAGGAGGGAAAGTAAGACCCAGACTGCAGTCTGACTCTTGGTGTCTCAACCAAACCACAGTTTTTAATTATTAGAAATTCTTCTACTAGGCAAGGATTGGCAGGAAATGTCTTTTTTTTTTTTTTTTAAGATTTAGATATTTATTTCAGAGAGGAGGGGAAGGTCAGAGGGAAAGAGAAAATCTCAAGCGGACTCTGCACAGAGTCCAGAGTCTGACACAGGGCTCAATCTCACGACCCTGAGATCATGACATGAACCAAAATCAAGAGTCAGACGCTCAACCAACTGAGCCACCCAGGTGCCCTGGCAGGAACTGTCTTAAAGAAAGATCTATATCAATGCTATTTGGCAGTATTATTTACCACATCCGAGTATTTTCACACTCACATACACTGTATTTATGGTTACAGGATGTAAACATATGTATATTTCCATTAAAAATAGAAACACCCATAATGTGCCTGACGTTATTATTCTAGTTGAACTAAATCTATGCATGGGTGGCTTCCAACAAAAAGCTAGATATTTTAGAAGCCATTAGCAAATTGAAGCTTTGTTCTGTCATATTTTAACTACACATGAGCACATAAAATGCATGTTTTTATTCATTACACTTACTTCAACACTGATATAAAGCTCCTAAACTTGACAAGCCAAAATATTTTAAATCAAGAAGAGAGTCCTTTAGGGGCAGGAGGTGGGAGGTTGGGGGAACCAGGTGGTGGGTACTGGGGAGGGCACATATTGCATGGAGCACTGGGTGTGGTGCAAAAACAATGAATACTGTTACACTGAAAAGAAATAAAAAAAAAAAAAGAAGAGAGTCCTTTAAATAATTTCAAACTGGAAATTATGAACATAAAATAGCTATAGAAAAGATACACATGCATAAAGCATTTAGTGATGTTTCTTCACATCTAGTTAGAGAATTTCAAGCTTGCTAAGTACATAGAATCTCTGCTCCTTTGTGTTGTTCACTTCCATTGTAATCTGTGAGTATTTGACTAGAAGCTTCTATAACAATACAGCTGACCGAATGTAAATTGACTGGTGTCATAGGAGGCTTTAGATTGTTCCAGTAGTCAGATGCTTCTTTTTCTCTGCTGACTTTTTCCTGTCATTATTTAAACATGTGCAAATCTAGCTTGTCTTTGAAAAACAAAATATCTCTCTCAATATCATATGCACCCTCTGCCCATTGCCTGCACCCCTCACAGTTAAGCTCCCTGCAGGAATGCTTTATATATCCATTGCTTTCTTTTTCTCTCTTTCTTGTTCATACATCATTTTATCCTCTTTACACCATCAAGCAATTGTGCTCCCTCTGTCCTTGAAACACTTGATTCCTGTAGTACATCCTCTCCTGTATCTCTTGTCTTTGATTTACTCCCACAACTCAAATCATCTCCCTATATTCTGATGAGTCCCAAAGCAATCTGCAATACCAAAGGTTTCTCTGGGTGCCTTTCGGACATCACTACCTGGAAGTCCCTCAGGCATCACTAGCTCAAAAACTTCCCTGACAAACCTGGTCTTTTTCCTCTATTCCCAGATCTGAGCATATAACCAGAATCTCCATTCAACCTATTGCTTAAACCAGAAATCTGAACATCATTATTGACTCTTCCTTCTTCCTGCTCCCCTAACCAATCAAATCTAATCAGTCTCCACAATCCATCAGCTGTACCCCAAAATGTCCCTTGAATCCATCTCCTTCTTTCCATTCCCACTCTTACTCCCTCAGCTTAATCTTGTCACTTTTGTCCTAGGTTAAGGCAATGGTCTCTCAATTATTCTTGCCATCTCTACTGTTGGCCTCTTCACAGTCTTCAATGCATTTGCCCAGTGGTCAGTCTAAATTACAGTTTAACTGTAATTTAGCAATCCATTAAGTTCCATGGTTGGTTCCCCAAAACCTATAGAATAAACTCCAAAAAATTCCAAGAATAGTATAATGGTCTATGTGGCCCTTTCGAATGAACAACTGCTTCTCTCCCTACCTCATTGTTAGATACCACCACGCCCACCCAACAACCTCCATGCTTTAGCCAGAGTAATTTATATTCCATTTATAGAATCAACTCACTCTCTCTTTCCTCTGTGCTTTTCCACATACCGTTAGTTTTGTCTGGAATGCCTTTTGCACCAGCCTCTTCAGCTGGCTAAATCTTTCAAAATTCAGATCAGGAGTTTGAGTGAAGAAGATAAAGAAACGAGGAACATGGTAACATAAAGCACGGAAGGCCCTGACCAATCTAAGACTAATGTAGGGAACAAAAGTTCCGACCTATGACATAACCTTATTCTAGCATAGTGCAACAGAACGAAAAAGCAAGATTAGCAAATGAAATAACACTTCATTTTCCAAATCTCAACTCTGACAAAAGCATTTGTGTAGAGGTGTACATGTGTGCGCATGAGCTTTTGGGAAGAAAGAGTAGCAGCCTAGGCAGAAACCTGAATAAGTTTGGTAACTGTTATCCCTCCCCATTCCCTCTCTCTCCTACCAAAGCAGCAGACCACAGAGAACCGCCCCCTGCCCCAGTGCAGCCTTCAGACTAAAGACGGGCACTTGGATGAAAATGACCCAGCTTATCCTTTCGACCCCTTATCTTCGCAGAGAATAATAAGCAATGCATCCTTTGGTCTAAAGTGATAATATTTTTAGTCTGGGACTACAAAATATAAATTATTTTTAGTCTGGTACTTCCAATGTCCTCAATAAATATTTGTTGAATGGTCAAACAAAGTAAATAGGCAATGTGGTCAAAATGTTGTTAGGACTGAAGCTGGGTAAGGAGCTTGAAATGTTCCAAAATAAAAGCTTATTTTTAAAAGCAGTAAAATCCAAATTCAAGTTATGTTAAAGTATAGTTAGTTAACAGTACATGGTAGCTACCAAACATGAAATATATAGGATATCCCTCACTTCTGAATAATATATAACCATAACATCAGAGTTGTAAGAGAACTAAGCAAGATCATGTGCATTTAAGCTCAGTATGCACCCTGCTGTGTGGGAAGCATATAATACAAACTCTTTTTATTACTGGCTGATCTTGGCTTTGAGGCCCACACTCTACAGAGTCTAAGTCAGTGGACTAAATGCTAGCAGAAGATCTTCTCTAAATGTTTCCCTGTGCCTTTACGTGGCAGTGGTACTTGACAAAGTCTAGTTTTGCATTGAACATAGTGAAAGCTCAATTAGTTGGAAGGGGTTACCTTACCAAAATAGTTAAAATCTCTGAATATCATGACATACCTGACATTACTAATCTCTTTTCTATAATCCTTCTCCCTGACTCCCCACCACCACCCAGACATACATAATGGGGCTAATAAAGACTCAAAAAAGCCACTGCCAAGCAAGCTCTCTTCATATGAGCAAGACTGAGCAGCTATTCTAGCGAACAGCTGGAGAGGTGGAAGGGGTTGTAGTTACTAGTTCCAGGAAAGATCAGAAAGCAGAGAGGAAGGTACTCAGTTGAAATCTTTTTGATCCTCGCTTCGTCACAATTGGAAAAATCGACATACAAAAATTCCGGACATTTGTCAGGGAGCATAAACAGAGGGTAAGGTGCAAAACCTCCTCAGTCTGCAGGATGGAGTCAGAACCAATTAGGAATTTCCCTGTAACTCAGGGCAGCATTTGATACAGGACCACTGTTATACATGCTTGTTATAATTTTTGTTGCTCAAAGACACTTCTACAGTCTACACTGTAGAGAATATGATTAAATCTTCCTGTGACTGCCTGGGATTCTTGCCCAGTCTCAAGGCCATTATTCTGAGCTTTGGTTCTTGCTTCACTTAACTGTTGACAGAGAAGGAAGTATGAAGATGGCAGTCGCATATATCCTTAAGCCTCAGAAATACCTGAGAAGACAGTCATTTGAAATATTCCTGAAACTCATTACTAAATCTACTCATCTTTACAGATAATTTCATAGCTAATGAATGGTTCATTTTCTTTCTCTTACCAGAGTACATCCTTGAGTCTTACATTTGCACATTTTTCAGTTATTTAAGTGATAGTCTGTATTCTAATCTTATGGAATAAAAATGACAGTGGGGGTAAGGGGAGGAAGAGGTCAGGAATGCCCATTTGACTTGATTTATATTTAATCATTGTTTCTTTAGAGCTATTGAAACAGTTACTTTCATGTGGGGAAATTTCAGATTTTAAAAAATAATAGCAACATCTGGGGTGCCTGGGTGGCTCAGTGGGTTGGGCCTCTGCCTTCAGCTCAGGTCATGATCTCAGAACCCCACATTGGGTTCTCTGCTCAGCGGGGAGCCTGCTTCCCTCCCTCTCTCTCTCTCTGCCTGCCCCTCTGCCTACTTGTGATATCTCTCTGTCAAATAAATAAATAAAATCTCTAAAAAAATAATAATAATGACATCCCAATGTGAGAGAAACATTTTTATTACATAAACACTGATATACTACCTAAAGCCTCACATGAAAATTTCAAGTATAAAAGATGTAGAAATTAATACATGCAATTTAGATACTTTAATTAGTTTTAACTAAACAATTCTAATACTCTGATTCTGGGCTGAGAAGGCTAAATCTGACAATTGAGAAAACCCAATCAAATGTATGTTTAAGCAAGACATTTCAAAAGAAATGTTAGTAATTTAATGATAAAGGCTACCATTTAGCAAGTATTTACTGTGTTCTGGGCAAAATGCCTACCTCTTTATGTACTTTGCATTTTATTTAATTCTCTCAAAAACTCTATGAATAGGGTACTTTGACTTGCCAATTTTGAGAAAAGAATGGAAACCAATGTGATTTAATAACTTACTAAAAGCCACATAGCCAGTTAGTAGCCTATGATTTGAAAATAAGTTTTATTCCAAAGTCTATGTGTTTATAATGTTCAAAAGACTACATCTTCCACCAGGACAGCAACTAATATATTTTGTTCTCCATAGCACATATTATGTGTTCAATAGATATTAGTAAATGAGTGTGTATATATAGAGAGAGACACACACACACGTATATTCTAAATTCTGTAACCAAAAATCAAAAGAGAAACATGTACATTTGTAAACTCCCACATTATTGTAGTGAGTACTTTTTAAATATTTTAAATTGTCCATTTATATTCATTATGTAAGTTTGTTTTCAAGGAGGAGCTAGGCCCCTTCGCTATTTAAAAAGCTGAATTTTGTCAACTAAACTGATTTTGTGGCTGAAGTGCTATTTTCAGGTATTAACTTTTCTCCTTGGTTTTCCTTTCCCTTTCCTGTCCACAACTCCGACCCCATTTGGGGGCTTGGTTCTGTGACACTGCCTCAAGAAAATACACCTCCGAAAAAACAGTAGAGGCACCAGCAAATCTTTCAAATTTTCACTTTTCACAGCTCAGACAGCCACTAACAAGGAAGAGGTCATGATAACAGAGACATCCAAGTAGAGTTCATTAGAACTGATAACTGACTCTTTGCTCACCAGTCCTCAGGCCTTTTTAATGTTGACCCTTCTCATTTGTGACAGTGAGGGGGAGATAGAGTGGGAGGGAGTCCAAGAAGCCTTCGGGCTACTTATTTTCCCACCAACATGGCATGGGCTCACTTCACAAAATCTGTGGACTTAGATTCAAGTTACTACGAATATTTACCCATGTACTTTCCTCTTCGGTCAACCACACACCTTCTGTTTTAAGCAATTACAAAAGCTACCAACTTTTCTCTTTCAGTTTGCTCAAAAATAAAACTCAGAAAATTGGTAAAGATCGAGAATTTACCTAGCCCAACTCCATTCTTTGATAAATCATACCAAAGTAAAATAAGGCAAGACTCAATTGATTTCCAAGCTCACAAGGAGAAATCTATGAAATTTAACACAACAACGCATAGAAAAATTCACCTCTTCATGTGTAATGAAAAACCAAGGCTTTACTTTGTGTTTTGTAAATAGGCCACTGTATTTTTACAAAGAGGAGGTCAAACAATTCTACTAAACCGCAGGAACAAAAGCTCCCAGTCCATTCTGGAATGATATTCTGGCCAATCCGGCTGCTAGAAGAGACCTGAGCCGGGGACAGGGTTCGTGCAGCATTTAGTTCGACCTCCTCTTCATTGAAAACACTTAGGGAAATTCTCCAATGAGAGACGCTTAGAGGTAGGGGGCGTGGTTTCAAGGGGCGGAGAATTTGTCCCAGGATAATGGGAAGTGTGTGCTGATTGGCTGGACTTCTTCCCTCCCAGACCAGCCCTCTTTGGACCAATGAGGCCATCCATCAAAAGAAATACACCAATCAGGGGTTAAAATTCCCCCCCTTCCCTTCCCACCAGGGGAAAGCCCCGCCCTCCAATATATCACTCAGGCTCTGGGGAGCGGCCCCTTCGCCTCCGAGCTGACCCTGTCGTGGGCAGTGTCGTCTGGGCGGCGCTGCGGAGACCTCCACTCAGGACGGCTCCCCCTCCCCGGGCCTCTCCCCTCTTACCCGCGAGTCCCCTCACCTCGTGGGCCTATCGGATCTGATACCGTGGGGTGAGGTGAGAGCAGGCCCGGGGAGGGTGGTTACCGCTGAAGAGCCGTAGTCGCGGTCAAGGTGAGCTGGGACTTCGGGTTGACTTCGTGGTGCGGCTAGGGAGCAGGGTTGGGGGCGTGGGGTGAGGGATAGGTCCGGCCCGCGCTCTTCTTCTCGATTAACTGTCCGGTTGCTGTGTAAGCAACAAGTCCAGGCTAGTCGGAGCTTGGAGGGGCGGGGCCAGATCCGACCTCGGGAGAGTCTTACTGTCTGGTCTGCCGGGTCCCAGGGACCAGCCCAGGGACCGAAGAGTTGGACCCATAAAGTTAGAGGTACCTTATTTGCCCACCCCTTTCGTCTCGCAGCTTTAAAGATCCCCTTCCTACCTGTCTTTCACTTGGTGTGGGAGATATCCTTGTATCCGGGCCTTGGCTTGTGGCCGGGACATAGTAGCTGTGGAATACCGACTCTTACATTAATGAAACTCCCAGGGACATTTTGCAACCCAAATTAGCCTCCCGCCTTCACCGTGTGTTCCCGGAGCACCTTTAAAGTTTCCTTTCCTGACACCAATAAAAGTTAACAATTCCTGGGCGCCGTGTGTCAAGCATTGTGCAAAACTCTACGTGAATCACGTTATTTAATTTTAACAGCCGTTCAGAGAAATACTGTTAACCTCATTTTACAGACGTAGAAATAAATTATTGTCCAGCGTTTCTTAGGTACCTGTGTGCTAAGCACTATATATCTAGGTGATCTCATTTTTCCATACAAGGCTATGAGATAAGTAGTAGTAACCTCATAGCCACTTTACAGATGAGGAAATAGGAATGAAGTAAAATTAACTAACATTAGTAGTAGTTCATGTTGTGAATATATGGCGGAAGAACATAGTACCATCTAATTTCAAAGTTTTTGGCATCCCATCTTACAGCATCTATATGCATTTATCTCTTGACGGTGAATGACCTGTACAACTATCTCTGAAGCGTTGCATTTATCTTTTTTAAGGCAAGGCTCCTGTCCTCTAAGAACTCACAATTTAGAATGTGACCAACTGGTGGGGTGGGGTGGGGGTTGTAACAAATGGCGTTTTACAAGGACTTAGATTCACTAGGGGCATTGGGGAGGGGAGACTTGTGTTATAAAGCACTTAGCATGATACAAGGCAGGAAAGGCTTTTCTTACACTCCTTTCTGGGCCTTGTTCTATATATAGATGATAGAGGTACTGACAACAACTGACTCTCAGAAACTGCTACACCAGCTGAATGCCCTGTTGGAACAGGAGTCGAGATGTCAGCCAAAGGTCTGCGGCTTGAGACTAATTGAATCTGCACACGATAATGGCCTCAGAATGACTGCAAGGCTAAGGGACTTTGAAGTAAAAGATCTTCTCAGTCTAACTCAGTTCTTTGGCTTCGACACGGAGACATTTTCTCTAGCTGTGAATTTACTGGACAGATTCCTGTCCAAAATGAAGGTATGTTTAAAGCTACATTACAGAGTATTTCTTAGTTTTGCCTAGTGTGTTTTTGAGATGGAATTGCTGTAGCTTTGGGCTGACATTCATAAACTTGACGTTTTTTATTTTCACCAAGTAGCCAAAACATTTTGATGATTCTGTGCATTGATGAATACTCTTCCTTATAGTCAAGAATAATCCATCATTAGATTTAACTTCTGACATTGAAAAATAGTCTAATAGCAAATAATTGCAGACTCTGTCAGTATGAGAGTTGGCTGTTGTTGTTAAAATCCTTTTTGAGGGGTGCCTGGGTGGCTCAGTTGGTTAAGTGACTGCCTTCTGCTCAGGTCGTGGTTCCGGAGTCCTGGGATGAGCCCTGCATTGGGCTTGCAATTCCCTGGGGAGGCTGCTTCTCCTTCTGACCTTCTCTGCTCTCATGCTCACTCTCTCTCTCTCTCTCTCTCTCAAATAAATAAGTAAAATCTTTAAAAAATAATAAAAATTTTTTTAAAGATTTTATTTATTTATTGGACAGATAGAGATCACAAGTAGGCAGAGAGGCAGGCAGAGAGAGAGAGGGAGGGAAGCAGGCTCCCCGCTGAGCAGAAAGCCCGATGCGGACTCGATCCCAGGACCCTGAGATCATGACCTGAGCTGAAAGCAGCAGCTTAATCCACTGAGCCACCCAGGAGCCCAAAAATAATAAAATTTAAAAAATAAAATCCATCTTGATAGGTTGGATGCTTTCATTTATCTACTGTTGTTTAAGAAATGTGTTAGAGGCAGATTGCTAGATTGTGGCTAAGAATTACAGGCTTTTGTGTTTTTGGTGGGTTTTTTTCCTTCTTTTTTTGGATGCTCTGAACCACTTGGGTCAGTACAGTGTATTTCTTAATATTTCTTAATCTCCAGACATATATAAGATTCTTAATTATTTTAGCCTCAGGCCTATTCAGATCTTGCATAAGCTTGTCATTTTCAGCAAACGTTGGCATACAGTTGAGAAGAGAATATCTTGTGAAAGAGGAGCATTTATGTAGTTATTCCCCTATCCTGGATAAGCAGGACATCCATGTAGCTAGCTTTCAGAGCTTGCTTAACTGTTAAAAATACATCTACCTTCTCTGTGCCTATGGTCATTAGTCAATGAGATGATGTGACAATTGGAATGGAACTCCTCTTTTAGTCCTCAGTACCTGACACAATATGTCATATACAGAAGAAACTCCATATTTGTTGAATTGGATGGTTCAAGAAACTTCTCAACAGACCAATTAAACTTTTATAGGCACCTTGTGCAAGCACTATCTTTGAATCTATAAATGCTGCACAGATTAATAATATATATCCGTCCCTTAGGTATATTACAATCTTATATGAAAATAGTATTTGTACCAGTAACTGTCAAACAATGCAAGGCATGATAAGAAAGATAATTAAACCCCTAAAGCGGAGTAAGTATGTTGCTGAACAGGTTCCAAGAAAAGGAGCATATAAACACTGGTAAAAGTTTCATTTAACTTGGAATTTAGGATGGATAGAAGTTTGACTCTGTCACATTATAGATATTTAGGAAATATCTGGATATTTCCTAATATATGGATAGAGTTTTACAGGCAGAGTATAAACAGTGTGTTCTAAAGTATTTAAAAAACATTTTATGTGTTACTACAAAGTCTGGAGAAACACAACATCCTAGAAAGAAATTTTTGTGCATAAGCCGTGAGGAGTTTCAGTCCTTCTGTAAACCTTTGACAAGTTAATTTATTTGGTCCAAAGAGAATATAGTGCTTACAGTTCTACAATGATTTAGGAAGGAAAAAAAAAAAAGAATATCTGGGGCACCTCTGCCTTCAGCTTAGGTCATGATCCCAGTGTCCTGGGATTGAGTCCCGCATCAGGCTCTCTGCTCAGCAGGGAGCCTGGTCCCACCCACCCACCCACCCTCTGCCTGCCTCTCCGCCTACTTGTGATCTCTATCTGATAAATAAATGAAATCTTTTAAAAAAAAAAAAAAGAAAAAGGAATTTTTTACGGGCTGAAGTCAAACATTATACTGAAACTTGGTCCACTTTCTCCAAAATTGGTTCCAAGTGGGTACATAGCATTGACAGGCTACAGTTAAGTTATGATTAGATCTCATTAAGTCCTTCACAATTGAGAACTACATCTCAGAGATACAGTTGCATAATAATGGATCTGATTATCCTTTATGGTGGTTTTTGTTTATTTTTTAATTAAAATAAGCTAAAAACATGGGCTTACTGTCTTTTTAGGTACAGCCCAAGCACCTTGGGTGTGTTGGGCTGAGCTGCTTCTATTTGGCTGTTAAATCAATAGAAGAGGAAAGGAATGTCCCATTGGCAACTGACTTGATCCGAATAAGCCAGTATAGGTTCACGGTTTCAGATTTGATGAGAATGGAAAAGATTGTATTGGAGAAGGTGTGTTGGAAAGTCAAAGCTACTACTGCCTTTCAGTTTCTGCAACTCTACTATTCACTCATTCAAGAGAACTTACCAATTGAAAGGTATGTAATCTTTGTTTTGACCAAAGGAGATTGGGAAATCAGACTGGTATTCTGGATATTGCATAAAATCAGTATCTTGGGATAATTCCAATCAAAATAAGTAAAATGGGGGGAGGGATAAAATGACAGCTGCAGCTCCTTGGATTCCACTTAACTGTCCCGCAGAAGTGAGACTTTCAGTTGTCAACAGATTCTTGAAGTCTGTGAAGGCTAATTCTTGGGATTAAAGAACATTTCAACATTTTTGTATTACATTTTCCACTTATAGACTACTTAACTCATAGAACCTAGTAAGTAAGCACCTAACAGATTTATCAAAAAAGAACTTTAGTAGCTGAAGTACATTAAAATGAAAAGAAAAAAAAGCTTGAGAGTTATGATATGATACTTTGGGGGAGGGGTAGCAAATTATTTCAAATTCATGTACAGTATCTTTAAGAAGTTAATTCCCCTGAAGGAAGGGGAATTCCTCAAATAATTTATTTTCTGTGATAAGTGTGCATAAACTTCATTTTAAAATGATTTCAATGTCATTCTAAACATCTGTCTTTTGACTACACGTAACATCTACATAAAATTAATCTCATTTTCATTTTCTTTTTAAAGGAGGAATAGCCTTAATTTTGAAAGACTAGAAGCTCAACTTAAGGCATGCCACTGCAGGATCATATTTTCTAAAGCAAAGGTAAATATTTTATAAAGACTAAACCTATTTTTATACCTATTTTCTATTCAACACTTAATTTAGAATTTATCTCTTTTAGCCTTCTGTGTTGGCATTGTCTATCATTGCACTGGAGATCCAAGCACAGAAGTGTGTAGAGTTAACAGAAGGAATAGAATGTCTTCAGACACATTCCAAGGTATGTCAAGGTCATATCCTAAATGGTGTTAATAGCTGTGAAAGAAACTAAACCACTTGTACTATCTCCTTAAGTAAAATGATGAAACTTGAGTAGCTTATCCTCAAATTTCTTTAACAAGGAAAGACACATGTTAGAAGACCACAATTTATTGCTTTGGTTAAATACTATAAGACTTTTTATTTTACAGAGAGAGAGAGATCAGGGATGGGGGTGGGGAGAGGGAGAGGAGAGACAGAGAATCTCAAGCTGACTCCCCACTGAGCATGGAGCCTGACCAGGAGCTCAGTTCCATGACCGTGGGATCATGGCCTAAGCTGAAATCAAGGTGGATCTTTAACCACCTGAGCCACCCAGGCCCCCCATGTAGAACTCTTATTTTTATTGACTAATACAGTTTTTTTCATCTATGTACAGATAAATGGCAGAGATTTGACCTTCTGGCAAGAACTTGTATCCAAGTGTTTAACTGAATATTCATCTAACAAGTGTTCCAAACCAAATGTTCAGAAGTTGAAATGGATTGTTTCTGGACGTACTGCACGGCAACTGAAGCATAGTTACTACAGAATAACCCACCTTCCAACAATTCCCGAAATGGTCCCTTAATTGGTAAATGTGGTTCACAGTTACTCTCCATGTAAAGCAAATTTTACAATGCTATAGTTTTATTCTATAATTCAAGAATTAAAAATCTGAATTAATTTCAGAATAAGAGTTAGAAGAGGCAAGGGGGGAAATGACTTCACTGATCTAATCAGTTAATATTTTGAGGGCATTTGCTATATCTAAGACAATACCTAAGAATAAGGAATTATCCAACCTTTGAAATGTACATTAGCCACTTCATTAAATTACCACTTAGAAAATTACATCTTCCTTAAAAACCTAAATTTTAAAAGAAGCACTAAGACACTATTTTACATCATTTTGCTGTATGTATTCTCAAGTTATGGCACATCTAAAGTTAACACAAGCCTGAGCAGGGCAATACAACCAAAAGTTTGAACCATAAACGAACTGAGACTGTTAGCTTATGAGCAAAATCAGTATGAACTTGGATGTTACAATTAATGTAATTTATGGCAAATAGTCTCCATATTGGGTATCTGCAAACTGCAGATATCTCTACACTATATTTGTATACCATTGCTACAGCATTTGGAATACTGGAAAGTAGTTATATGCATAAAAAATGAGTATCTCATCACTATCATAGGATATAAATTCTTGCCATGTGAATTTAACTGAGTGGTGATTTAACCTTTTCCTATTCAAATTGAATGTTAACACATCTACATATGACATGACTCTAAATCTTCGATTAAACAGTTCATTTTAAAATTTAATATTTATGTTTGATAGAATTCTAATAATTTAATTTTTTGTTTGTTTAAATAGGATTGTTACGGCAACAAAAAGCTCTTCTCTGAAGCCTTTCTCCACAATCCTGAGCTATGGATTCCATAATGTTTTAACGGATTTAAGCTGTGAAGCCTCAGAACATCACAACTAGATTAGCATTGATGTTCTCAGATTTGGCAAAACTACCTAATTAATAAGCTATAGGGGAATTAAAATAAATTTGAATTCATCTGTGAGGCATACAATTCAAAGCTAAGAGCATAAATGTGAAATGTTAATAACAAGCCTGGGAAGGTGAACTGTGAATCTTCATTTCTAACATTGACCCAACCTTCTATATTGGGTCAGTATATTGTATTTAGATGGTATTAAAAGTGGTAACCTAATTAAATTCTAAATTAGGAGGTAGACATCAAAACCAACATTTCACAAATGCACTTTTAAGGCATAACAAGGGTCACTATTCGAGGCAGTGAAAATGGTTTCTTGGTACCTGTAGTGCAAGTAATAGATAATCCAGAGATTGAACTTTATTGATACGTGGGAATTATACTTAAATTTGAAGGCATTTTATAAAAGTAAAACTACAGGCCTAGTCATTTTGGCATACTAAGTTGTCTTTAAGATTTTTTCTAAAAAATAGGTAATGTTTGTATCCATGATAATAATTACATATCTACTGCCTCCATCTAATCCCATCAAGAAAATTTGTTTTTATTGTGTGAGTAGTTCAAAATAACTTCACTTCAAAAATTTGCTGATTTAACACTCCAGAAACTTTTACTGAGGGCTGTTTTTATAAAAACTGCTATTGCTTCTAATTTAGAATTTTTAAAGGAAAAGAATATACTTTCACTAATTGCCCCTCCTGTGCCAAAAGAAAGTCTTTAAAAATGTAAGTAGGCCTCATGATCTCTCTCTGTCTGTCAAATAAATAAATAAAACCTTTAAAAAAAAAATGTAAGTAGGCATCTTCATAATTATGAAGTTGTTAAGGTAGTATTCAAGATTTTCTATTAATTCAGTGACTGTAAGGAGATCTACGGCATTAAAAGTGTTGTAGACAGTTACTCAGTGCAGCAAGTAGCCTGAGTTCATCCATAATGGCTGTACCCAGTTCTGACATCATGTTGTGGGTAAATGTGCACTAGAAAATAAACCAAAGAACCACAATATATCTTACAGTTTTGTGAACTATGTTTTGTGGATAACTTCAATTTTCCCAAAAGGCTGATATATTTCAATAATTGACTACATCAGTGTTAATTTTGAGTTGGCAGAGGTAGCCTAACCAACTACCATTATGTTTTGGTACTAAGGGCTATACCTTTCAATAAAGTCATTGAAATGCATTCCTTTGCTGGATAGTTTTTGTTCTGATTTAACTGTTTTGGCAGTGTGATACCGGAACAGGATAAAAAGCTATCTCCACCCAGTATATTTAAATTTAGCAGGAAGATGCATGATAGCAGAAACACAATCTCAATTAATAGTATGGCTATGACCTAACTGATGCTTTACTTTCCAGTGGCTTTTCAGAAGACACAAGATGAGGACAAATATGTTTAAGTTGCATTAAAAAGTTGGTGTTGATGCAGTATTGGTAATTTGTAGATTCATCACTACTATGGATATTCTCAATACAAATTCACCCTTACATTCTGCCCACCTGAAGTTCTATGCAAACTGTCCTACCTTAAAAGGTATCCCAGCAAGGTGTTGGTAATGACAGGTACTGTGTTAGTCAGCTTAGATTGGTAATTGGAATGGAAAAATGGGATTTTTGAGGTGTTCATGTTCAGTTAAACTAAGACGGCAGAGTGAACACTGCAAAGAGTTACTGAAATTTAAAAAAAGAAAATTTATTTTGCACTTGAGTAAGATTATATATACTTAATAATCCCTCTTTTCAGTGTAATTTTTTAAAAGGGCACCTGAACCTTAATGTTTCTAATTATGTGACATGCTATCTAAAACAACAGACAGATGCCTGGGTGGCACAGTCAGCTGAGTATCTGACTCTCAGTTTTCATCCAGGTCATGATCTCAGTCTTGTGGGATCAAGCCCCACATCAGGCTCTGCACGCAGCATGGGGTCTGCTTGAGATTTTCCCTCTCCCTCTGAACCCCCCTCCTTGTGCCCTCTTTCATCCTCAAATAAATCTTAAAAAAAAAAAAAAAAAAACGGGCGCCTGGGTGGCTCAGTGGGTTGAAGCCTCTGCCTTAGGCTCAGGTCATGGTCCCGGAGTCCTGGGATCGAGCCCCACATCAGGCTCTCTGCTCAGCGGGGAGCCTGCTTCCTCCTCTCTCTCTGCCTGCCTCTCTGCCTATTTGTAATCTCTGCCTGTCAAATAAATAAAAATAAAATCTTTAAAAAAAAAAAAAAGGATACTTCTAAGACGGGTACCTAGCTGGCTCAGTCTGAAGAGCTTGCAACTCTTGATCTTGGAGGTCTTAAGTTCAAGCCCCATGTTGGGCATAGAGCTTACTTTAAAAAAAATAATAACAATAACAATTCTATAATATTTGTGATTAGCAATAATGGCTTTTTACTGTCAGGTACTACTGTCATGTTTTATATGAATCCTCTTAAGTAATCCTCCAAACTGAATGAGGATATCCAAATTTACAAATAATAAACTGGAGTCACACAGGTGACTGATTAGCCCAAGTCCCATACCTGGTATGTGTTAGGATATGGTATGTGTATGAGTTAGGATTCAGATTCAGGCAAAAACTTTGTTCTCAGCCACTCTGCACATTAGCTCCCAAAATAAAAAATTAAGTGGACTTATGAAATTGAATAATTTTCAAACAAAACTGCATTCTAGCCACATTAATTTCCGTGCTACCATCACAATCGTATAAGAAGAGTAACACCTTGGAATTTACTTTCCCTATTTTATAATAGTAGAATAATTTTTATAAAATGTGTTACTGCTGGGCACCTGGGTGGCTCATTGGGTTAAAGCCTCTGCCTTCGGCTTCGGTCATGATCTCAGGGTCCTGGGATAGAGCCCCACAACGGGCTCTCTGCTCAGCGGGGAGCCTGTTTCCTTCTCTTTCTGCCTACCTCTCTGCCTACTTGTGATCTCTCTTTGTTTCAAATAAAATCTTAAAAAAAAAAATTTGTTACTGCTTACTAAGTATAAAACCTGTAAATTTTCATAAACCAAAACCAGTAAATATAAGTCAAATGAGATGGATTAAGATAAGCCAATTTTGGTGGGGAACACCTGGCTGGCTCAACCAGTAGAGCATGCAACTCAAGATCTCAGGGTGGTTAGGTTTGAACGCCACAGTAAGGGAAGAGTGTAAAAAAAAATCCTAAAAAAAAAAAAAATAATAATAAAGTTTTACATTAATTTGAAAAACTAGATTTTGGAGCAATTAAAATTATCAGGAATAAAAAGGGATCATTAAATAATGATAAAAATCAATTCACCAAGGGAATGCAAGTTGGTGTAGTCACTTGGGAAAACAGTGTGGAGATTCCTTAAGAAAAAAACAGAGGCACCTGGGTGGCTCAGTGGGTTAAAGCCTCTGCCTTCAGCTCAGGTCATGATCCCAGAGTCCTGGGATCGAGCCCTGCATCCAGCTCTTTGCTCGGCAGGGAGCATGCTTCTTCCTCTCTCTCTCTCTCTCTGCCTGCCTCTCTGCCTACTTGTGATCTTTGTTTGTCAAGTAAATAAATTCTTTAAAAAAAAAATTAAAAATAGGGGTTGCCTGGGTGACTCAGTGGGTTAAAACCTCTGCTTTTGGCTCAGGTCATGATCCCAGGGTCCTGGGACTGAGCACCGCAACAGGCTCTCTGCTCAGCGGGGAGCCTGTTTCCCCCACCCCTCTGCCTGCCTCTCTGCCAACTTGTGAACTCTGTCAAATAAATAAAATCTTTAAATTAAAAAAAATTAAAAATAGAGCTACCCTATGACCCTGCAATTGCACTCCTGGGTATTTACCCCAAAGATACAGATATAGTGAAAAGTAGAGCCATCTGTACCCCAATATTCATAGCAGCAATGGCCACAATCTCCAAACTGTGGAAAGAGCCAAGATGCCCTTCAAGAGACGAATGGATAAAGAAGATATGGTCCATATACACAATGGAGTATTATGCCTCCATCACAAAGGATGAATACCCAACTTTTGTATCAACATGGATGGGACTGGAGGAGATTATGCTGAGTAAAATAAGTCAAGCAGAGAGAGTCCAGTATCCTATGGTTTTACTTATTTGTGGAGCATAATAACACAGAGGACATTGTAAGATGGGGAGGAGAAGTGAGTTGGGAGAAATCGGAGGGGGAGACGTACCATGAGAGAGTGTGGACTCTGAGAAACAAACTGAGGATTTTGGGGGGGAGAGAGGGAGGGGGTAGGGTGAGCCTGGTGGTGGATATTAAGGAAGGCACGTATTGCATGGAGTACTGGGTATGGTGCATAAACAATGAATTCTGGAACAGACACCAAAAAAATTAAATTTTTAAAAAATCAATTCACCAAAAAGGCTTGACAATCCTAAATTTGTATGAACCAAACAACAGAGCCTCATTTACAAGAAGCAGACACAGCATTGAAAAGACAAATACACAAAGCTTCAACTGCAGCTGGAGACTTAAATACTCTCTAAGTAATCTATAGAACTACTAGGAAATCAGCAAGAACAGAAAAAAAAATGAGGAACACCAATAACCATCTGGATCTACTTAACATAAGAAACTTCACCCTAAAACAACAGAATAAGCATTCCCTTAAATTACACATGGGGTGGGGGAGAGCAAGATGTTGGAACAGTAGGAGACTTAAATATCATCATGTCCCAGGAGTTAAGCTAGATAATTATCAAAACATTCTGAAAACCTACAAACTCAACAGGAGATTGAAGGGAAAAAGAACAGCAATTCTAGGAACAGAAAATCGACCACTTTCCACTTTCTGGAAGGTAGGATATAGGAGAAGTGAATCCGAGGTGATATAGTGAAAGAGAAACTGCGGGGGGAGGGGTAGGCTCCCGGCAAGATATAGAGCAGCAGAGCACAAAACCCAAACTTTCAGAAGTGGACTCCACTCCACAGGGACATCACTCAAGAGGCTAAGTGGGGTTGGAGCCCTGGCAGGGACAGTGTGGTCTCAGGACCCGCAGGGTCACAAAAAGACTAGGGCTGTCTGAGTGCAGCAGAGTGCCCAGGTATCGGAGGGGGAAGTCAGCTGCAGAGATGCAGCCGAGGAGTGCGCTCTCAGCTCAGATTACCTTAAACCATGATCCAAAGCACAGTCAGGCCACTATTCTTCAAGCATGGACCTCACAAGTGGCAGATCTGGGGAGATCCCCTGCTTCCTCCTCCGGGACCAGGAACCCGCTTTGGAATCTGCTGGGTTTGGAGACTCCAAAAGGGGCGGTGCGCGGGAGATAGAAATGCTCGGTCAGAGGCTGAGTGAGCACAAAGTGCAGGCGGAGACCAAGGAGACGGGGGAGATTGACTGCTTTTCTCTGAAGGCACACTGAGGAATGGGGCTCCGGCTCTAGGCTACTCTGGGCCAGAGACGGGGAGGCCGCCATTTTCATTACCGTCCTCCAGAACTCTATGGAAAGCATTCGGGGAACAAAAGTTCCGGAGAGCGAATCTGAGCAGATTACTTAGCCTGGCCCCTAGCAAGGGCGGTGCAGTTCCGCCTTGGGGAAAGATGTTTGAGAATCACTGCAATAGGCTCCTCCCACAGAAAATCAGCAAGAACATCTAGCCAAGACAAACTTCACCACCGATCAATGAGAAATGCAAAACCTCAGAAATACAGGAATACAGTACAAAGAAGTCATGGCTTTTTTCCTATGCTTCTTTAGTCTTTCAAAGTTAAATTTTTTAATTTTATTTTTTCTTATTCTATTTTTAAAAATTTTTCCTCTATTTTAACATTTTTAACTATTTTATCTTATCAATACCATTTTAAAAATCTTTTATAATTTTCATTGTTATAGTCATATTCTATACCTATATTGTATTTAATCTTATTTTTTATATACATATAGGTTTTTCTTTCCTTAAAATTGTGGGATAGAGTTTCTTCTAATAGATCAAAATAGACCCTAAACCTAGTGCATGGTTTTGTTCTAGTCTCTAGACTGATAAGATTCTTTCCTTTTTTTTCTTTTTTTCAACCAACTTCTTATCTCATCAATTCCCTTTTTAGAATCTTTTTAAATTTTCATCTTTACAATCATATTCCATCCCTTCATCATGTTTAACCTTATTTTTGTACATATATATATTCTTTTTTCTTTAAAATGTTGGGAGGCAGTTTCTTCTAACAGACCAAAATACACCCAGAATCAAGTGTGTGGCTCTATTATATTCACCAGCCTAATATATATATATATTTTTTTCTTTTTTTCCTCCTTTCTTCTCTCCCCGATTTACAGTTTCTTCTGATTTGGTTAGGTATATCTTTCTGGGGTCATTGCTACCCTTTTTATATTTTGTTCTCTCATTCATCTACTCTCATATGGATAAAATGACAAGGTGTAAAAACTCAAAAAAAAAAAAAAAAAAAAAAACAAGAGGCAGTACCAACACCTAGGGACCTAATCAATATGGACATTAGTAATATGCCAGAACTAGAGTTCAGATGACGATTATCAAGGTGCTAGCTGGACTCAAAAAAAGCATGGAAGATACTAGAGAATCCCTTTCTGCAGAAATAAAAGAACTAAAATCTAACCAAGTTGAAATAAAAAAAAACTATTAATGAGGTGCAATGAAAAAATGGAGGCTCTCGCTGCTAGGATAAATGAGGCAGAAGAGAAAATTAATGATACAGAAGACCAAATGATGGAGAATAAAGAAGCTGAGCAAAAGAAGACAACTACTGGACCACGAGGGGATAATTTGAGAGATAAGTAACACCATAAGATAAAACAATATTAGACTAACTGGGATCCCAGAAGAAGAAGAAAGAGAGATGGGGGCACGAGATATATGGGACCAGATTATAGAACTTCCCTAATTTGGGGAAGGGAACAAGCATCAAAATCCAGGAGGCACAGAGAACCCCCTCAAAAATCAATTTAAAAAAAAAAAAGGTCCATACCCCATCATCTAATAGTAAAACTTACAAGTTTCAGTGACAAAGAGAAATTCCTGAAAGCAGCTCAACACAAGAGCTCTGTAACATTCAATGGTAGAAGTATTAGATGGGCACCAGACTTATCCACAGAGACCTGGCAGGCCAGAAAGGACTGATATGATATATTCAGAGCACTAAACAAGAAAAATATCTAGCCAAGAATACTATATACAGCTACACTCTCATAAAAATAGAAAGAGAGGGGTTCCTGGGTCACTCAGTGGGTTAAAGCCTCTGCCTTCAGCTCAGGTCATGATCCCAGGGTCCTGGGACCAAGCCCCACATTGGGCTCTCTGCTCTGCAGGGAGCCTGCTTTCCTCTCTCTCTCTCTGCCTGCCTCTCTGCCTACTTGTGATCTCTGTCAAATAAATAAATAAAATATTTTTTAAAATAATAATAAAAATAAAAAATAAATAAAAATAGAAGGAGAGATTAAAAGCTTTCAGGACAAACAAAAATTAAAAGAATTTGCAAACACCAAACCAGTCCTAAAGGAAATATTGAAAGGGGTCCTCTAAGCAAAGAGAGCCTAAAAGTAACAGACCAAAAAGGAACAGAACAACAGACAATAACAGTCATGTTTCAGGCAATACAATAGCACTAAATTCATACCTTTCAATAGTTACCCTGAGTGTAAATGGGCTAAATGCCCCAATCAAAAGACACAGGGTATCAGAATGGATTAAAAATACAGGATCCATTGATAGCTGTCTACAAGAAACTCATTTTAGACCCAAAGACACCTCCCGATTTAAAGTGAGGGAGTGGAAAACATTTGACCATGCTAATGGACATCAAAAGAAAGCTAGGGTGGCAATCTGTATATCAGATAAACTAAATTTTAAGCCAAAGACTGTAATAAGAGATGAGGAAGGACACTATATCATACTTAAAGGGTCTGTCCAACAAGAAGAACTAACAATTTTAGGGGCACCTGGGTGGCTCAGCGGGTTAAAGCCTCTGCCTTCAGCTCAGGTCATGATCCCGGGGTCCTGGGATCAAGCCCCGCATCGGGCTCTCTGCTCAGTGGGGAGCCTGCTTCCTCCTCTCTCTCTGCCTGCCTCTCTGCCTCCTTGTGAGCTCTGTCTGTCAAATAAATAAATATTAAAAAAAAAAAAAGAAGAAGAACTAACAATTTTAAATATCTATGTCCCTAACATGGGAACAGCCAATTATATAAACCAATAAATAACAAAATCAAAGAAATATATCAACAATAATACAGTAATAGTAGGGGACTTCAACACCCCCCTCACTGAAATAGATTATCTAAGCAAAAGATCAACAAGAAAAAAAGGCTTTAAATGACACACTAGACCAGAAGGATATCACAGATATATTCAGAACATTCCATCCCAAAGCAAAAGAGTACTCATTCTTCTCTACTGCACATGGAACATTCTCCAGAGCAGATCACATCCTGGGTCACAAATCAGGTCTCAACTGGTACCAAAAGATTGGGATCATTCCCTGCATATTTTCAGACCAGAGTGCTTAAAAACTAGAACTCAACCACAAGAGGAAAGATGGAAAGAACTAAAATACATGGAGGCTAAAGAGCATCCTATTAAAGAATGAATGAGTCAACCAGGAAATTAAAAAAGAACTTAAAAATTTCACGGAAACAAATGAAAATGAAAACACAACTGTTCAAATCTTTGGCAGCAAAGGTCCTGAGAGGAAAGTATATAGCAATACAAGCCTTTCTCAAAAAACAAGAAAGCTCTCAGGTACACAACCTAACCCTGCACCAAAAGAAGCTGGACAAAGAACAGCAAAGAAAGCCTAAAGCCAGCAGGAGAAGAGAAATTAATAAAGATCAGAGCAGAAATCAATAAACTAGAAACCAAAAGAACAACAGAACAGATCAACGAAACAAGAAGCTGGTTCTTTGAATGAATAAATAAGACTGATAAAACCCTGACTGATAAAAGAGAAAAGAGAAAGGACTAAAATGAATAAAATCATTAATGGAAGAAGAGAGATCACAACCAGCATCAACAAGATACAAACAATTATAAGAACATATAATGAGCAACTATACACCAGCAAATTTGACAATCTGGAAGAAATGGATGCATTAATAGAGACACATAAACTACCTACAAAACTGAAACAGGAGTAAATAGAAAACCTGAACAGACCCATAACCAGTAAGGACACTGAAGCAGTCTTCAAAAATGTCCCAACAAACAAGAGCCCAGGGTCAAACGGCTTCCCAGGGGAATTCTACCAAACATTTAAAGAAGAATCAATACCTATTTGTCTGAAACTGTTCCAAAAAATAGAAATGAAAGGAAAATGTCCAAACTCATTTTATGAGGCCAACATTACCTTGATCCCAAAACTAGACAAAGACCCCATCAAAAAGGAGAATTACAGACCAATATCCCAGATGAACACAGATGCAAAAACTCTCACCAAAATACTAGCCAATAGGATCCAACAGTACATTAAAAGGATTATTCACCATGACCAAGGGGGATTTGTTCCTGGGCTGCAAGGTTGGTTCAACATCCACAAATCAATCAATACCTTAATAAAAGAAAGAACAAGAACCATATGATACTCTCAATAGATGCTGGAAAAGCACTTGACAGAGTACAGCATCCTTTCTTGATCAAAATATCATTCTCAATGGGGAAAAACTGAGAGCTTCTCCCTTAAGGTCAGGAACATGGCAGGGATGTCCACTGTCACTACTGCTATTCAACATAGTACTAGAAGTCCTAGCCTCAGCAATCAGACAAGAAAAAAAATAAAAGGGATCCAAATCAGCAAAGAAGTAGTCAAACTCTCAATCTTTGCAGATGATATGGTACTTTATGTGGAAAACTTAAAAGACTCCACTCCAAAACTCCTAGAACCCATATAGGAATTCAGTAAAGTGTCCAGATATAAAAATCAATGCACAGAAATCAGCTGCATTTCTATACACCAACAGCAAGACAAAATTAAGAGAAATTAAGGAGTCAATCCCATTTACAGTCACACAAAAAACCATAAGATACCTAGGAATAAACCTAACCAAAGAAATAAAGAATCTGTACACAGAAAACTATAAAGTTCTCATGAAAGAAATTGAGGAAGACACAAAGAAATGGAAAAACGTTCCATGCTCATGGACTGGAAGAACAAATATTGTGAAAATGTCTATACTACCTAAAGCAATCTACATATTTAATGCAATCCCTATCAAAATACCATCAATTTTTTCACAGAAATGGAACAAAGAATCCTAGAATTTATACAGAACCAGAAAAGACCCCGAGTAGCCAGAGGAATGTTGAAAAGGGAAACCAAACTTGGTGGCATCACAATTCCAGACTTCAAATTCTATCACAAAGCTGTCATCATCCAGACACTATGGTACTGGCTCAAAAACAGACACATAGACTAACGGAACAGAATAGAGAGCCCAGAAATGTATCCTTAACTCTATGGTCTACTAGTCTTTGACAAAGCAGGAAAGAATGTCCAATGGAAAAAAGAGTCTCTTCAACAAATGGTGTTGGCAAAATTGGACAGCCACATGCAGAAGAATGAAACTGGACCATTTCCTTACACCATACACAATAATAGACTCAAAATGGATGAAAGCCCTCAATGTGAGACAGAAATCCATCAAAATCCTTGAGCCTGAGTGGCTCAGTGGGTTAAGCCGCTGCTTTCAGCTCAGGTCATGATCCCAGGGTCCTGGGATGGAACCCCACATCGGGCTGTCTGCTCTGTAGGGAGCCTGCTTCCTCTTCTCTCTCTCTCTCTGCCTGCCTCTCTGCCTACTTGTGATCTCTGGCAAATAAATAAATAAAATCTTAAAAAAAAAAATCCTTAAAGAGAACACAGGCAGCAACTCCTTCCTAGAAACATCGCCAAAGGCAAGGAAAGCAAGGGCAAAAAGGAAGTATCAGGACTTCATCGAGATCAGAAGCTTTTGGACAGCAAAGGAAACAGTCAACAAAACCAAAAGACAACTGACAAAATGGTAAAAGATATTTGAAAATGGTGTATCAGAGACAGGGCTAGTATTCAAAACCTATAAAGAACTTACCAAACTCAACACCCAAAGAACAAATAATCCAATCAAGAAATGGACAGAAGACATGAACAGACATTTCTGCAAAGACGACATCCAGATGACCAAAACACGCATGAACAAGTACTCAACCTCACTTGGCATCATGGAAATACAAATAAAAACCACAGAGAGCTACCACCTCACACTAGTCAGAATGACTACAATTAACCAGTCAGGAAATAACGGATGTTGGCGAGGATGCGGAGAAAGGGGAACCCTCCTACACTGTTGGTGGGAATGGAAGCTCGTGCAGCCACTCTGGAAAAGAGTATGGAGGTTCTTCAAAAAGTTGAAAGTAGAGCTACTCCACGACCCAGAAATCGCACTACTGGGTATTTACCCTAAAGATACAAATGTAGTGATGCAAAGAGGCTCATGCATGCTAATGCTTATAGCAGCAATGTCCACAATAGCCAAACTATGAAAAGAACCTAGATGTCCATCAAAAGATGAATGGATAAACATATGGTGTATATATACATATATATATATGTACATATATGTATATATACACACATATATATGTACACACACACACACACTATGCAGCCAGCAAAAAAAAAAAAAAAAGAAAGAAAGAAAGAAAAAGAAAAACAAGGGTGCCTGGGTGGCTCAGTGGGTTAAAGCCTCTGCCTTCGGCTCAGGTCATGATCCCAGGATCCTGGGATCGAGTCCCGCATCGGGCTCTCTGCTCAGTGGGGAGCCTGCTTCCTCCTCTCTCTCTGCCTGACTCTCTGCCTACCTCTCTGCCTACTTCTGATCTCTGTCTGTCAAATAAATAAATAAAATCTTAAAAAAAAAAAAAAATCCTGCCATTTGCAACTACGTGGATGGAACTAGAGGGCATTATGCCAAGCAAAAGAAGTCAACTGAGAAAGACAATTATCATATGATCTCTCTGCTATGAGGAATTTGAGAGGCAGGGCGGGGGTCATGACGGTTGGGGAGGGAAAAAATTAAACAAGATGGTATTAGGACGGAGACAAACTATAGACTTTTAATCTCATGAAACAAACTGAGGGTTGCTAGGGGGTTGGGGGGAGGGATAGGGTGGCTGGGTTATGGACATTGGGGAGGGTATGTGCTATGGTGAGTGATATAAATTGTGTAAGACTGATGATTCACAGACCTGTACCCCTGAGGCAAATAATACATTATATGTTAATTTTTTAAAAATCCACAAGGAATATTCACCAAGACAGACCATATCCTGGGCCACAAAACAATCCTTAAGAAATTTAAAAGAACTAAAATTATAAAGTATGTTCTCTGATCATAAATTAGAAGTTAATACAGGTAAAAGAAAAATCTATAAACACTTGGAGATAACATACTTTCAAATAATTCAGGGCTCTAAGGGGAATTCTAAAGAGTAAAATATTTTTTTTTTAAAGATTTTATTTATTTATCAGAGAGAGAGAGGGGGAGAGAGTGAGCACAGGCAGACAGAATGGCAGGCAGAGGCAGAGGGAGAAGCAGGCTCCCTGCCGAGCAAGGAGCCCGATGTGGGACTCGATCCCAGGACGCTGGGATCATGACCTGAGCCGAAGGCAACTGCTTAACCAACTGAGCCACCCAGGCGTCCCAAGAGTAAAATATTTTGAACTGAATGAAAATATCAAAATGTATAAAATGTAGCTAAATGAATGCTTAGAGTAATTCACATTATCAATTGGCTTTTATTAAGAAAAAAAAAAGTCTCAAAGCTTCCACATAAAGAAACTAGAAAAAGAGCAGAATAAACCCACAAAGCAAGCAGATGGGAAAAGGTCATAAAAAAGGGAGGGATTAAAAAAATCAATGAAACTGAAAATAAGGAAAATCAATAAAGCCAAAAAGTAATTCTTCCTTAAAAGCAATAAAAGTGATGAATCTCTAGCAAGAATGACAAAAAAAGAAATGACCAATCTCGGGACTGAAAGAGATAATGCTGTTAAAAGGGCACTAAAGAAACAACACAAACAATGCACATCAAGTTAAATAAATTAATTCCTTGAAATAGAAGAACTACCCGCACTTTACTAAACCAAACTAAAACAAATAAACTAGAATTCCTAAGTAAGCTCTTTTTTAAAAAACTGAATTTGTTGTTTAAAATCTTACTGGCAAATACCATAAAATACTGAAAGAAGACAACACAAATTCTACACATCTCTTCTAGGAAGTAGAAGAGTCACTTCCCACTTCATTTTATAAGGGTAGCATTACCCTGGTACCAAACCAAGACAAAGGTAACAATTGATGAGACCAATATCTCAAATTAATCAATGAGACCAGTATCTCAGTGAATAGACACGAAAATCTTCGACAAACAAATCTAGATACATAAATGGCAGGAAACCTCCATGACCAAGTTTGGGATGTGTTAAAATATAAGC
The DNA here is from genome assembly GCF_011764305.1 of Mustela putorius furo. NCBI lineage: Eukaryota > Metazoa > Chordata > Mammalia > Carnivora > Mustelidae > Mustela > Mustela putorius. The sequence goes on along the minus strand of NW_025421294.1, from coordinate 45,589,417 downwards.
AGTTTCAAAATTTGAGAAGCAATCAAATCAAAATTTGAAAACCAAACAAGACAGGGATGGCCACTTACACCACTTCTGTTCTTTAGCAAGTGCAATGAAGCAAGAAAAGATAAAGACATATGGAGTAGCAGAGATTAAATAAAACCTCCTGTTTGTGGTTTATGAAGAAAATTCCAGGAATTCATAACAAAAAAACTTCTAGAATAAGCAAGTTTAGGAAGGTCACAGGAAGCTCAATAAACAAAAAATCAAACATTTCTATGCACTAGCTAGTGACAAATTTCAAAAAAATATATCATTTACAACAGCTCCAGAAAAGGTACCCTTAGGAATAAATCTAAGAAAAGATCTAAGTATTCTATAAGCTGAAAATCACAAAATGCTCATGACTGAAATCAAAGAGATCCTATATAAAGAAATGCCCCATGCTAATGGATTGTAAGACTTACGCTATACCAGTGAAAACCCTAGCAAGACTTTTTGGAGACAGACTGAAAATAGCTGATCCTAAACTTTATACAGAGAGGCAAAGAAAGTTAAAACAGTCAAAACAACTTTGAAAAAGAATTAAATTGAAGGACTCATGCTGCCCAATTTTAAGACTTACCATAAAGCTATAATTATTATCAAGGCAATTTGGTATTTGTGAAGGGATAGACACATGGATCAGTAGAACAGAAAGACCAAAAACAGACCCATATAAACAGCAATTGATTTATGACAAAAGTGCAAAAGCAATTTATTGAAGAATGAACAGTCTTTTCAACAAATTTTCAAACAAATAGACATCCACATGCAAAAAATGAAATTCCACCTATATTATACAGCTTACACAAAAAATAACTTAAAATGGGTCATATATCTAAATGTAAAACACACAATAATAAAACTTTTGGAAAAAAACACTGGAAAAAAATCCTCATAACCTGGGATCACCATGTTCTTAGACATGATACCAAAAGCATGATGAACTAGAATGAACTAGAATACCAAAAGCATGATGAACTAGAATGAACTAAAATACATCAAAATTTAAAACAATCTTGCTTTAAAAGACACCAGCAAGAAAATGAAAAAAACCTACACAACAGAAAATAAATGCAAAGTATATGAGACTTGTATACAGAATATATAAAGAACTCTTACAACTCAATAATAGATAACCCAATAAAAAATGGGAAATACTAATGAACATTTCTCCAAGGAACATACATAAATAGTTTATAAGCACAAGAAAAGATACTCAACATAGTCATCAGGGAAACAGAAAACAAAACCACAGTGTGATACCATCTCCTATCCACTAGAATGGCTAAAATTTAAAAAATCATGTAGGAAGTGTCAGCAAATTTGTGGAGATATTAGAAATTTCAAATACTACTGGTGGGAATGTAAAATTGTGTAGCCATTTTGGAAAACAATCTAGAAATTCCTCAAATGATCAGACATAGTTTCCATGTAACTCCAAATTCTATTACTAGATAAGAAAAATATGCATAGACATAAAAACCTATACTTGAATGTTTATTTTTTTTAAAGATTTTATTTGACAGAGCATACACACAGGCGCATGAGTGGGGAGCGGGGGGCAGGGAGAGGGAGAAGCAGGCTGCCTGCTAAGCAGGGAGCCCAACTTGGGGTTTGATCCAGGGACTCCTGAGCCACTCAGGTACCCTAACTTGAATGTTTATAGCAGCATGATTCATAATAGGCAAAAGGTAGAATTCTCCCAAATGTCAATCAACTGACAAATGGATAATGGATAAATGGAATATTACCCAGCCATAGAAAAGGAATGAAATACTGACATACTAGAACATGGATGAAACACTGTGCGAAATGAAGCCAGCAGCAAAAGACCACATATTCGATAATTCAATAATTATTATAATAATTATTATATTATTATTATTGAATTCATAATTCAATGCATATGAAATATCACTAAGAGGGAAACTTATGAGATAGAAAACAAATTAGTTATCACTTGGTTGGGGGTGGAGGGAGTTGATAGCTAAAAGGTATGGGGCTTCTTGAGATGATGAGAATGAAAACTGACTATAATGATGGTTGAATAGATGACTATACTAAAAATCATTGAATTAATATATTTTAAATGGGCAAAATGTATGATATGTGAATTTTATCTCAATTAAGCTGTTTAAAAAGAAAAAAAGGGTGCCTGGGTGGCTCAGTCAGTAGGGCATGACTTTTGGTTTCCCCTCAGGTCATGGGCTCATGGGTCAAGGGATTGAGCCCCACATCAGAATCTATGTTTAGTTGGGAATCTGCTTGGGGAATTTTCTCCCTCTGCCCCTCCACCCCATCTCCCCAAGCTTGCTCACTCTCTCTCTCTAGAATGGATAAATAAACCTTTAAGAAAAAAAGATTACATATGATTCCACTGATAAACATTTTTGAAAAGACAAAACTATAAATACACGTCTTAATCAGTGGTTTCCAGCATTTGAGGCTAGGAGTGTGGTATGACTACAAAGAGAGAGCATTAAGCTTTTGTAGTGATTAAACTATTAAAACTCTTGGGGCACCTGGCTGGCTCAGCTGGTAGAGCACGAAACACTTGATCTCAAGATCACGAGTTTGAGCCAAATGTGGGGTGTAGAGTTCACTTAAAAAAAAAAAAAAAAAGTAACTGTTAACTGTTAACTGTTCAATCACCTGACTTTGAAGGTGCTTACAGATACCTTTAACATGTTAAAAATTCACAAAACTATAAACAGAAACTACATGCTAAAAATTCAAAAAACATACTATGAACAGGAGTTAATTTTATTCTGCTTACTCAAAATATAAATTTCTTTGAAAGTCAAGAAGAGAAGCCAATGTAAAAAAAAAAAAAAAGCTTCTTCCCCAAAAACTTATTCCTAAAGTTATTGGTTAAAGTGAACAAGATGGCCATTTTGCCAAAGGGTATGACAGATTCAGTGGCCCACAATGGGGTGTTTGAGTCCAAGACAGTGAGGCTATCCCTGCTCACTGCAGGATGTTGGAGCCTGAGTAGAGTAAGGAAGGCACTCACGTTGAGATGACCGAGAACAGAGAACCAAATATATTGAGGATAATCAGAATCAACTTCTCACTGTTGTTATAAATATAGAAAGGGAGAAAAGAAAAATGAACTCCATGGGATTAGACATGAAAGTTTGTGTGAACTCGTGGTTCTCGATATATAGAAATAAATATAGCTGTATATATAAGCATTATACACAAATAGCAATTGTTCACTAGCACAGTAATCTTGACTTCTTTTAAGATTTTATTTACTTGACACAGAGAGAGAGAGAGGGAGAGAGCGAGTGCACAAGTAGGAAGAGCGACAGGCAGAGGGAGAGGGAGAAGCAGGCTCTCCACTGAGGAGGGAGCACTATGCAGGGCTCAATCCCAGGACCCTGAGATCATGACCTGAGCCAAAGGCAGCTGCTTAACAAACTGAGCCACCCAGGCACCCCCAAATCTTGGCTTCTAAATACAATTCTCCATTTAAGAGATGCATGGCACCTTAAAAACATGGCTTACTCTTCAATTAGGGCAGTGAAAGCATAAGTCTGGTATAACTTGTGCCAGAAAATAAGAAATTACTCAAATAATGATGGGACATGTCAAAAGGACATAGAAGTCATCTAAAATAGTTTTCCACTAGCTAAGTCAAGAAAAAATTGTTTAGCATCACAATAATGCAAGTAATAGATTCTAATCTACTAAATAAAGTAGGAAATTATGCATCAATAAAGATACAGATAAACTGGAAGTTTGATGAGAAAGAGGGTAGTACTCTGAAGCTACCTTCCCACAAAATAATAACAAATCTACAAAGAATAGCTTTACTGTGGAGAAGACTGACAGATACCACTTATTGAGTGATCATACTAACAGAAAAAAGATGTACCAAAATTACTAACTCACGATAGGATGCAGTAAGAACACAGCATCACTTCAGTAACATCCCTGCCAAAGATGCATAACCTGAATCTAATCATGAAGAAGTACCAGACAAAACTCAAAATGAGGATTTTGTACAAAACTAGCCTATAATATTCAAAAGTGCCAAGGTTGTAGAAGTCAAGAAAAAAATGAAGACTTGTTCCAGATTGAAGCAGACCAGACAACTGACATCTAATCTAAAGACAACACATGATTCTGACTGGACCACTTTGCCATACAGAACATTACTGATACAATGAGTTAAACTTGAATGCAATAAAGATCTGAGGATTAGATGGTCATAACGTACCAATGCTAATTTCCTGATTTTAACGGTTGTATTGTAGTGATGTAACAGCATGTCCTCTGAAGGAAATATATACTAAGGTACTCAGAGATGATGCGGTGTCATATCATAAACTTACAAACAAGTCAGGAAGAAAATAGTCCTTTTTACTTTACATATAACTTGGCTATACATTTGGGATTATTAAAAATATTTTTCAGGGGCACCTGGCTGGCTCAGTTTGTAAAGTGTGGAACTCTTGATTTCAGGGTTGCAGGCTCAAGTCTCATATTGGGTGTAAAGATTACTTAAAAATAAAATCTTTAAGAGAGATTTTAAAATTCAATAGGACATAAAAATAATGAAATAAAATTTTAAGACAATCCTTCCTTATATGTCTGGATCACTGAAGAGCAAAATTATGTTCCTGATTTATAAACATCAATTATTTGCTTTTTTTTTTTTTTTTAAAGATTTTATTTATTTATTTGAGAGAGACAGTGAGAGAGAGCATGAGCGAGGAGAAGGTCAGAGAGAGGAGCAGACTCCCCGTGGAGCTGGGAGCCCAATGCGGGACTCGATCCCGGGACTCCAGGATCATGACCTGAGCCGAAGGCAGTCGTCCAACCAACTGAGCCACCCAGGCGTCCCAATTATTTGCTTTTTTGTCTCATACAAAGGACTCACCCAATGATCCCATTCACTTCACTGTTTGTTTTATATTAATCGATTCCGATTGTTAAGTTTCTATTTTTCAATTTCTTGACAAATTCATCTCCCAAGGAATAATGTACTACTTCAGAAATTTTCACTAACTCTTAAAATGAACTTACTCAGAATATATTTGTGGGCTTTTTCCTTCCTTAAAATTTTTCTCAGTAATGTAACTCCTAGTGTGAACTGGCATACTTACACAAAGGGGTGCACAATTCCTATTTAGAAAAGTTTATTGAACATTATTCCTGCATTACACTTATTGAAAGAAAAATTTAATTGTCCCTGAAGGCACCGGTCATTTCACATGATCTAGACCCTAATGTTTTTTGTATTAAAAATACAGGTTAAATATGAAATTAGTAAAATGCAGCATATAAAACTTCATGCTGAGCAAAAAAACAAGTCCAAAAAAAGTTACTCTCTATCAGTAGAATAGTTTCCACAGTATTTAAGATGTTTCCTATGTAAATGATATTTGAATGCAATTTTAGAACCATAGTTAAATCTATTTTGCAATTTGTTAACTGCAGGTATCCACATTTTCCTTCCCCCACATAATCTGTTCCTTTACGTTGGCAACTTTGCTGGGATCCACAGAATGCAGCAAAAGAAAAGCAGTAGTTATTTTTCAAGATTTGAGAAATCTGGTCCACCTTTAGTGTAGTTTCCTGAGATTTCTGCTCCACTGAAGTCAAAACCAGGATTCTAAAAGACATGAAAAAAACTATGATAAAATAAATCTTTTAAGGAAAAATGTAAGTAACTCAAAAGGGAAATGGTACAGATATAAACTAGCAATTGACAAAAGAAGAAATCTACATGGCCAATAAATATGTCAAAAGATGTAATCACCAAAATAGAACTTAAACTAGGATGTATATTTCGACTTTCAGATCTACAAATACTTAAAAGATCAGTATGTATATTACAAGTTGACAAGTGTATGGGCAAACATATACTTTAGTATGAGTGCAAAAACAGATTTTAATAACTAGCATAATTTTAAGTTTATTACATGCCAAGCAGCGTTCTAAGAGCTATGCATTTATCAACATATTCAATCCTCATAACAATTCTAGGAAATACTATCTCATACTTTAGTCTTTTTGGAGGGCATTTCATTTATTCAACAAACATTTATTAAGAGTTCCTACTGGGGCGCCTGGATGGCTCATTGGGTTAAAGCCTCTGCCTACGGCTCAGGTCATGATCCCAGAGTCCTGGGATCGAGCCCCACATCGGGCTCTCTGCTCAGCAGGGAGCCTGCTTCCTCCTCTCTCTCTGCCTGCCTCTCTGCCCTCTTGTGATCTCTGTCTGTCAAATAAATAAATAAAAGAGTTCTTACTGTTTAAAAGACACCATTAGAGGCATGTGGAATTCAAGAGTGAACATAACAAAGATCCCTGTACTGGTGGACTGACATTCTTACAGGAGGACACAAATAATAAACCAGAAGTTTATGCAGAGGTTGGCAAAGTTTTCTGTAAAGAGCCAAGTAATTAGATATCTTAGGCTTTGAAAGCCATATACTCTGCCATAACTCCTTAAGTCTGGTATTACTATAAGATAGGCATTATGCAAATGAATGAGCACAGGTGTATTCCAGTACAACTTTACTTCAGAAACAACCAGCAGGGGGCACCTGGGTGGCTCAGTGGGTTAAGCCTCTGCCTCCGGCTCAGGTCATGATCCCAGGGTCCTGGGATCAAGCCCCACATCGGGCTCTCTGCTTTGATCTCTCTCTCTCTCTCTGCCTACCTCTCTGCCTACTTGTGATTTCTCTTTCTCTCTCAAAAAATAAAAAAATCAAAAAAGAAAAAGAAAGAAACAACCAGCAGGTTAGATTTCACCTGTAGGTCAGTTTGTGAGCCCCTGATCCAAAGTGTTAAAAGTTGGTGTTTAAGTGTTACAGAAGATGAAAAAAGAAAAGAAAACCAGAGTAGAGTAAGGAACATGAGAAGATTAAGTACTTAAATAGGATGATGAAAGATAAAGTACATTTTTTTTAAAGATTTTATTTATTTAAAGAGAGAGAGAGAGAGATCACAAGTAGGCAGAGAGGGGGAAGCAGGTTCCCTGCTGAGCAGAAAGCCAGATTCGGGGTTCAATCCCAAGGACCCTGGGACCATGACCTGAGCCAAAGGAAGAGGCTTTAACCCACGGAGCCACCCTGGCGCCCCAAAAGTATACTTTATTGAGCAGTGACTTCAAAACAGTGAAGAAGTTAGCCAAGTTTTGGGATAGCACTGTAGACAAAAGGACAGAAAAGGAATGGCCTAAAATGTTCAAATATAACAAAAAGACCAGTATGGCTAGATCAGAATAACGTAAGGGGAGCCTAGTAGAAGAAGGAGAGATCATGGAGGACCAGATTGGATAGAATGAAAGAGTTCTGAGAAGAGAAGCAATGTGTTCTGACCTGCATGCTAAAAGGACTATTACACTATTTTGAGAACACCGTAGTTGGCAAGGGTAAAAGAGAACAATTAGAAGGTTTTAAGAGTAATCTAGGCAAGTCATTACAGATGGTCTAGATCAGAATGGTAGTAGAGTTGGTGGTGAGAAGTAGACAAATTCTGAATATATTTGGAAGGTACTACCAGTAAGGTTTCCTAACAAATTGGCCACATTGTGTGAGAGAGAGACAGGAGTGGAGGATGACTCCCCATTTTTGTTTTTTGGTCTGATCAAGTAGTTTTCATCAACCAAGATTAGAAGACTAGAGGTAGAAATGGTAGCAGGAAGTTAGAGAGTTCATGTTGAATATGTCGAGTCTGATATGTCCGTCAGACTGTGAAGTGGAGATGTTGAATTGGAAATGTGACTCCAATATTTGGGAAAAAAATCTAGACTAGAGATACGTATTTGGAAATCACCATCAGATAGAAAGAAATTATCCATCAAAACTTTTAACAGTGCTTTGATCCAGTAATTCTTCTCCT